>NC_048564.1:6536507-6885218 GCF_902806685.2 Maniola hyperantus
CGGAGAAACAAGCTTGATTAAAACATACTTCGTTTTTCTTACCACTTCCCTCTTTCGCTTTCTCGCCACACCTGAATGAATTAAAAATATTTTATATTCTGTCGATTTGATTTACATCATATTGAGGCTTTATTATATACTAGATGATGCCCGCGACTTCGTCCGCGTGGATTTGGGTTTTTAAAAATCCCGTGGGAACTCTTTGATTTTGTGGGATAAAAAATAGCGTATGTCTTCCCTGGGATATAAGCTACGTCTGTATCAAATTTCATCAAAATCGGTTAAACCGTTGGGCCGTGAAAAGCTAGCAGACAGACAGAAAGACAGACAGACAGACAGACACACACACAATATTAGTATGGAAGTATGGATAAATTATGCGTTGCTTATTTTGAATTTCGCATTAATTTAGCTAGATAGCAAGCGTAGCATAATACATTGCTTAAAATCGCGTGAAAACTCTTTCAATTACCAGGATTAAAAGTAGCGTATGACCATCTCCGGGATAGAAGCTGTATTTGTACCCGCCAAAATCGGATGGGGCGTAAAAAAGAAAGACAGTCAGACAGACATACTTTTGCATTCATAATTATTATTACAATATAATATTAGTATGAATTTTAAATCATACTAAAATGTATATAATATAGGTAATAATAATAACTATTAAAATTCTTTGACATAAATAAAACAGTACTTTTCGAATCATAATAATTATACAGTGCCTATATTTAAAAAAAAGTTAACTAGAAGTCTCATTAGAAATAATTAACAGCTCAAAAACTAGAACGTATTAACCTGATCCAAGCTTATTCTAGATTACAGAAATTATGAAAAATGTTTGCAGTTTTACTTGTTTCTTACCAAATTTCAAAGCCTTTGAAACCAGTTAGCTAGCTATAATACCTAGGTTAAAGCCATTAATCTGGGTGTGGTTTGGCTAGTTGGCCATGATGAAAGACGGCCTCTATAACGTAATTAGTGTGCTGTGGTCTTATGAATAGAAGGTCCAGGTTTTGATTCCATGCTGGGTCAACTTAGAAAATAATATTATAATATTTATATAGATATGATAGATTTCGGTTGCGGCTGAGTTTTACCGTATCGCGAAAACTGTAAAGCGATCTACTGTGAATTGTGATGCCTTATTAACAAAAATGTTTCATTTCATTAATTCTTCATAATGCATAATATAATATTACGAACGCCATTATAATTAAAATTCATAGTGTTAATACTTCAAGTTACCAAGACTACTTAGTAAGCCTTGATCTTTATGTAGGTAGGTACTACGCACTAGACTTGCCATTCTAAACGTGTTTTTTTTTTCATGGCAAGAAAGATGCATAGTCATTTCATAGCCTACTTAGCGTCAAATGTTAGTAACATTTGACTTCTTACAGTGTAGGTAAAGTCTTGACGTTTTGTTACAAGTTTCCTAAGTGAATTGTGATTTGATGGCCTCAGTCTAAGAGCTTTATGTAACACGATTACTTCGGAATAGGCTATACATTTAATTCATTGGATACATCATACAGTGGATTAGCGAACTAGGCTCTGGCAACACTCGGTCATTATATAGATCGTCGTGACTTGTTACCACAGCACGATCCTGATGATATATCACGCGTGGTGTAGCTCATAACCCATTCCGTCGTCCGAATTTACGCCAAAATATATTTGATGTCATGGGCAACCCAATTTTATGCATAGGAGTAAAGACATTCGTATATAAAACATGATAATATGTATAACGCGTAAAATTTAACTCCTCACGCGCCATTTTAACTTTTTATATCAAATTTCATGTCAAAAGTACGATTTTAGTCCTTATTTTAAAGGAGAACTGACATCACATCTTGTGACATCACAGTTGACACATAGAGGCGCGTGAGGAGTCATTTTTTCGGATTTTATTATGTTTTTGATATTATTATCTACTTATATTTTTTTAAATACATGTCCTGACTGACTGACGCATATCAACGCATAGCCCAATCACTGAGTTAGAAACTTGAAAATTTACAAGTTTCTTTTATAACGTACCCACTTAAGTACTAAAAAATGATTTCAACACTAAGAGGGATAAATAAGGAATGAAAATCTACCATTTAAAAAGTTAGGTCTATCCATTTCAATTGGAATTTGGAGTATCGTTCAAAAATGTAAATTTAGCTACGTGTTTCAGGATTTTTGAAAATTCAGGCTTCTCACCGATTTTGAAAAAGTACACTCGAGTGAATCCGAGGCGTGTCAGCTAGTTGTACGAATAAGATAAACAATTTTGTCCAGTTCATCCCATGAGCAAATTTTGCTATCCATGTTTTTCAATCGAAATTTTAATTTTCGTTGCAAATAGCTATTGTTCTGAAAAATCAGACTACACAAATCTATCTATAAAAAAGAATTGAGAGTAGAGTTAATCGCTTTTCGTAAAACAATTTCCCCTACGGAACCCTTGTGATAGCAATAACAACAATAATAACATTACGTAGTCGACAGAGATAAACAAAACAATGAACGTCCTAATGGTTACTATTAACCACTAGATGCGGCAATAAAAATATTTTACCTGTCTTTCCCCCTATCTGCAGTGAATCGGCTAGTCACGCGAATGTATAGGTATTACTGGAGTGACCATTAGTACTAATTTCGCCTCCCGCGCCAGGTTTACGACCAAGCACTGTACTATGTTACAAATACAATCTCATGCTCGTATGTACCTAAATATTAACCTACACAGTCCTTATTGTGGTAACCATAAAGACCATAATACAAAAATAGAAATATGACAAAGTTTTCTTCTCGTACAGCGAGAAACAGCCTCTTTATTTCATCTGCCGGAATGATAACCGAAATTTTATGCCTTTAATAAAATCCCGTATACTATGCCAATATTACGTAACAAATATTAAACCTCAACTAAAAGTAACAAATAAACTTATTTTAAGGGGCTTAATTTACAATTATGGAATTTTAATTTTTGATATTACAATTTTTTTTTAAATTAATTTGTAAATCCAAAAGACCCAGATTTTGGTATTGCCCACTGACTAGCAGTTATTTTAAGTTTCACTTATGCACTACCAGGCACCACTATACCTACAGCGGGCAGATATGCTTTTTTTAGTTCACTCTGGATATGTGACAGATTTTTTTAATATACCTACCTATCATAAGAATGTGAAAAATATAACAAAGGCATACCACGGGCTTGTTGTTTACAGCGCTTAACCGCACCATATTTCTTCCGTTACGTAAGAAAATAAATCAATTTTATGTTAAGACCTTCATAGAGATGGTTTCCTTCAGTGTGTAACGTCGTGAAATCTGACAGGTGACGGGACTCCGACTCTTGCTCCGACTACAATGGTTACGCCACCCTTATCGCTAAAAGGAAAATAAATGAGGCCACCACCTTCCTACTTTACGAGCAAGTCACTCTATTTCATTTTTGGGACAAGAGGTGCATTTTTGAAAAGCAACCTGTTCCAAAGTGATACGCATAAAAACGTGCGTTCTCCGAATTTATAGGGACCTGATGAACATTGCATAAGCTGTGATAGCCTAGTGGTTAGAACGTCTGCCTTCTAATCGGAGGTCGGGGGTTCGATCCTGGGCACGCACCTCTAACTTTTCGGAGTTATGTGCGTTTTAATGAATCACTTGCTTTAACGGTGAAGGAAAACATCGTGAGGAAACCTGCATGCCTGAGAGTTCTCCATAATGTTCTCAAAGGTGTGTGAAGTCTACCAATCCGCACATGGCCAGCGTGGTAGACTATGGCCAAAACCCTTCTCACTCTGAGAGGAGACCCGTGCTCTGTAGTGAGCCGGTGATGGGTTGATCATGATGATGAACATTGAGTAAAAACATTGAATTGGTGAAAATTGAGCATTTTGAAACATTATATTCAACGCTATTTTTAGTAAAAGTTAATTTTTCTCGGAGATAAACTGTTATGATGCAGTTATGATGTTATAGTTCACACAGTTATTAAATGTAATGGATTTTCGAAGCAAATACTTATTTCGAAATCAATTTGTGACATATTTTTACCTACTTTGTTTTCTTCCAATCAATTTATTTATTACTAGGTGGTACACCAGTACCTGAATAAAATAAAAAAGTCAGTCAGCTTTTCCTTATATATTCTTCTATTTTTATCTGTGGATGGGTCCATGATCTGGACTCCATTTTCGGAGACCAAAGTAGTAGTCTTTTAATTATTATTTTTATATTCCATTACGACTTACGAGTTATCCCTTGACTGCGATCTCACCTGGTGGTAAGTAATGATGCAGTCTAAGGTGGAAACCGCATAACTAGGAAGGCAAATAGCAGGCTCTTATCGGTTTCCACTCGACATAGCATTAAAATCGGCAAAAGGCCCTAATCGCTTGGCGGCAAGACTTTCCCGGTAGGGCAGTAACTAGCCACGGCCGTAGCATCCCACCAGACTAGACCAGAGATCAATTAGAAACTATAAATTCCCAAATTGCTCCAACCGGGTATCGAACCCGGGACCTCCCTTATAAGACCACAGCGCTCACCACTGCGCCAGGAAGGTAGTCAAATTGACGAAATTGAATTGATTGAAGATTAAAAGATTAACAAAATATTGAATATTAAACTTATAAAGAAATTAATAAATTTCTCTTACCTCGGCTGCAGTGATATTTTCCCAGAAGAAATACATAAAAACTATTAAACTTGTAATCACTCAAGCTGAATTTTGCTAAAAATCTTCAGCGAATTAGTTGCATTTCGAATTCAGATCATAGCATCCGCTTGGGAATCTTAATGAAGGTAGCTTTCCTTCATTAAGACCAAACTATAAAACGATTATCGACATAGTGCGCGCAGTGATGAATAGATGAGTATAGATATCGCATTCTAACTTGACCACATAGTTACATAAATTATAAGCTCCTTAATGATTAGCAATAGAAACGAAAAAACGAAACGCAATTTTCTATATTACTTATATAAAAATTAATATATCTTTGCCTACCTATCCTATGCAGCGATCGAATCCAAATCGAATAATTTTTTGTAATTTTTTGGTAGTTTATTATGACTTGAATATTAAAAAGAGTATAAAATACCCTATTGTCATATTTATATCACAGCTCTTACAGCGTACCTACTTGTATTAATAGCACTTCAGTGAATTTTGTAATATAAGTTCGACTAGATTGCCTTCGCAGTTGATTAAAACGAGATTAACTTCATGCCAACTCTATTTCGCTAGCTGGGATTTTTAATATCGAAAGCAAAAGGAAGGTGATCGGATCGAACTTCATTTATGTATTAGACTAGCTTATGCTCGCGACTTCGTCCGCGTGGACTACACAAATTTCAAACCCCTATTTCACCCCCTTAGGGGTTGAATTTTCAGAAATCCTCTCTTAGCGGATGCCTATCATAATAGCTATCTGCATGCCAAATTTCAGCCCGATCCGTCCAGTAGTTTGAGCTGAGCGTTGATAGATCAGTCAGTCAGTCAGTCACCTTTCTATTTATATTTATGATTCAAATTTTTAAACTGACTTTCATACAAATTTCAAACCCCTTAATTTTCTACTTAGGGGCTAAATTTTTCAAAAACCATGATACACGTTTTCTATGTTTATAACAATTTGTGTAAATACAAAATTTCACGATTCTTACTTCAAAACTAACTGACTTTCATACAAACTTCAAACCCCTATTTCACCCCCTTAGGGGTTGAATTTTCAAAAATCCTTTCTTAGCGGATGCCTACGTCATAATAGCTATCTGCATGCCAAATTTCAGCCCGATCCGTCCAGTAGTTTGAGCTGTGCGTTGATAGATCAGTCAGTCAGTCAGTCAGTCAGTCAGTCAGTCAGTCAGTCACCTTTTCCTTTTATATATATATATAGAATATATAGATTAATATAGAGAATTGTGGAAATATAAACATACCTGACTTTTGTAATCTACATCTCTAAATTTATTGGTGTTGTAACAATTATTGTTTAAATACAAAATGTATTCATCTACTACTAACTAAAAGATACTAATCTAAAAGTGAACATCTTAAAAATTTACTTAAACAATAAAACTAAAACTAAAACCTTAAAAAAATATAATATTATAATTAAAATATATTATTAAAAGGAGTCCCTTTATGCAAGGTTCCGAAGATACTGGCATCGTTCCCCAAATTCTACATGTTGGACATTAAATAACCTAAAATATTACTTTTTTGGAAAGACGTGAATCATGTCTATTATACCTACCATACAAGTGTACTTTTGAATATCTTTTATTAGGAAATCATAATGTAGTCTGCTGGGTTTTTAAAAACTATAAATTACGCGAACGAAGTTGCAAGCATAAGCTGGTCTATATTAAATGTACGGTGGAGAAAGGCAACGGTACGAGAAGAATTGCTTTTCACGGATCGACTAACATCCCGCACCGTCTTAAGGTAGCAGTGAGGAGCGATGGAAGGGGAAGCCGCTGAAACGAATTGTTTTTGGTTTACTGGAGGCTAACATTATGTTATTGCGAACCTTTGCGACTGTGTTGATAGGATTTAAGCTGAATCCACTCAAAATGATCTCGTAATTCGTATGAAATCAATAAACTTAAACACAAAGGCTTTATTCAAAGTAAGAACCTACCATTGACCTTTTTGATTGTCAATCGTTAAATTTGTAATCAACTTTTCATATTACTCACTTCGCCTCTTAATAAAACTATAGTTGAAATCGAATCGCGCATCATTTCAATAAAGATGGCAAGGTTTTTGAAACTTGTTCTAGTAACGATGATCTTACAAATGAACAAAGGGAATTCTTGAAGTTACTATATTTTTCCACACTAATTTACATGTTCTTACCTGTCATGTTAACAAAACGTGTCTATCATTTTGCCTATAGTTATATAAAAATATAAGTTATGTACGAGTAAGCATTTAATTTCTGCTCACCACTGACGCGCTGTAACGGACACAATAATTTCATTCGTAATGCATGTACAACTATGTTCACGAGGATTCAGGTATTTTAAAAACCCCATTCCATTACCAGGATGCAAGATATTTCTGTACTAAAGTACATCAAAATTGGTTAAGCAGATGGGCCGTGACACGGTAACTGATAGACCCAATTTCGAATTTTAATATTAATATGGAGAAATACTGCTAAAACGCCTGACTTTAATATACCAAGTTTGAAATAATTTATATCAAAATCTGTTGCAAAAAATAAAATTATTAATTCTAAAGGAGGAATGTTCAATCAACAAAAAGTAAATGGTCTTAAGGAAACAATATTTCCGATCAATTTGGGATGATGAATAAAATATGAGTTTCCAAACATCTGCGTCTATAGATACATTAGCGATGGCCAAATAATTCCTCAAACAATTCCATTAGGAAAACAAAATATAGGCGCAAATATGAAAACTTCAATGGGAGCTGCTTCATATTTGTGCCTTTGGCCTGGGAGACTAAGGCCGTGGGGCCCGGGCTCGAGCTCTTTTTGAGGAAATTTCTATAAGGGTTATTGAGTCTACCGGGGACTCGAGAGCTTGCTACCTTGGTTATCTTGGGTACAATGCCTCGCTACAGTGATTTCGATGAGGTTGTAGATTTAATTTAAATTAATTTATTTGGTTTTTTTTTTAATTCAGATATTTAAGATTATTTTATGACTTTAGTGTTAATTGTTACAATACAATTTACCAGAATGTAGAAAGGCATCTTGTAGGAAACCTAGACCTCATCATTGCTCTATTTCTCGTCAAGAGCGAGCCTATCCATCAATAAAAAACCGGCCAAGTGCGAGTCAGGCTCGCGCAACGAGGGTTCCGTACCACAGTCATATTTTTTCAACATTTTGCACGATAATTCAAAAACTATGATGCATAAAAATAAATAAAAATCTGTTTTAGAATGCACAAGTCAAGACCTTTCATATGATACCCCACTTGATATAGTTATCTTCGAAAATTGAAAATACTAATTATTAGTTCATGACCACAAATTAATTTTTTTTATGTGATGTAACTACAAATTCACGGTTTTCACATTTTTCCCCGAATGTCTGCTATAAGACCTACCTACCTGCCAAATTTCATGATTCTAGATCAACGGGAAGTACCCTGTAGGTTTCTTGACAGACCGACATACAGACAGACACCTACCAGAAGTGATCGTATGAGGGTTCCGTTTTTCCTTTTAAGGTACGGAACCCTAAAAAGGTAGGTGTACTATCTCGTTAGTATTTTTCCCGCTTAAACTATGTGGCTTGGAGTATTTTCAGTGTTTCCAAAAGACTTTTTACAGCATTTCATCCCTATCTGACTTAGGTACAGTAGATCTACAATATTAGGTACCTCTTGGAAATACGATTGCAGCAGATGCGGGCGTAATATGATTGTTGAACGGGCGTAACATGTTTCTATTTGACTTGATTCAAGTTATTTTTCATCTCGATGCGTGCTATTTAAATAACTTGAACTCGAGGATATTGATATTACTAAATATAAATATGTATTTCATCAATGCCTCTCTGTATGAACGTCTCACGTGCCACCTATCTTACGTTGATGGAACTGTATCGGAAACCTTTCAACTGACAAAATGTTTAAGCAATCCGATGAATAAATAGTATAAGAATGAATAAGGAACATTCGAGCAAAGATTCATTAATTTTATAAATACTTATGACAGGCTGAGTCACCCCGGCTTTCTATTTCTTTTCCATCTTCTCTCACTAATACCACTTTCCGTAAGAGATATTTTGTTGATTATAACTTAATTGAACATAATGAAAGAGTATTGAAGTGATTGACTTTGGTGGCATGCCCTTTGGCAACTATCGCCTGAGCAGTCGCTTCTTTTCAGCAGCTGAAGCGGCTGAATTCGAGTAGCCATAGGGTTTCATCAAGATGCGCATGGGTAGCGGCACATAAGGATTTCATTTATGCCATAGAGAAGCTTGACCTTCGATTTTGACCTACAGTTGCTAGATGAGCAGGCAAGAGCCACTGTACGCCCAAACGCACGCGATTTATTATTCATTGCACATAATTATTCTCTTATGAGCAGAAGTGGTGTTCCTTTTCTTTTAAAAATTATATCTACTTACGAGAAATCAAGTAAGCACAGAGATTGGAGACTGATCCACAAGAATCTCCGATAATCCTCGGCCTAATTGTGCTAATGATTTCTAATACCGTCTTTAATTGACGGCTTACATCTTCTATCTGATATATCCACACCGTAGAAACTTTTCTTTTATTTACGAGTATAGTCCATAAAAAATGACTCCTCACACCCAATTTTAACTCATGTCTTGACTGTCATGTCAAAAGTACGGTTCACCTATAAAATAAGGACTAAAATCGTACTTTTCACATGAAGTTTGACACAAAAAGTTAGTGAGGGGTTAAATTTTACGCGTTATGGAAAACTATGAAGGTTCTTTGTTTTGCTACGGAACCCCAAAAAGAACAGTGTGAAAGAGACGGTTTGAGCCTTGAATCGGCTTCAAATGTCATGGAATTGGACACGAATGGGTGTTACTCCAAGGTTTTATTTCGTCTCATTTTATATCCCCACCTGGAGGGTTTATTTAAGCTCGCTCTGTAAAAACGTTTAATTATCCCCGTTCTCCCCGTCCTTTCCCGTTTTATTCTTGGTTTACTACTGAAATAATACTAACTAATAGAAGAGGCGCGTTTGTGGGGGAACGGGAATCGAAATTACATGTTACTATTGTTGTAGGTACATCCAATCTTACCCTTGTATATTTAAAGGACATTTTTACACCCAGCACCATAACATGATTTTCGTGGCACGCAGGAAAAAAAATACTTTGATGTAAGATTTTTTACACCTTTATTACCTGTTATCTCTCAAAGCCATCATGATCCAAACAAACATCCAAACAAACTTTCCAGTTTCCTCCCAGTATTAAGAACAATACGTAGAAAAACTTTCAGCTTTTATAAAATAAGGAAGGACTGGCATGCGCTGGCTCTTAGGCCAATAGTTTATCACCGCACTATAATTTGTACCTTAAACCACATGAAGTTTCGATTCACCTATATTTCTACAATACGCTCTTTCATACCAACATTTTGTCACAAAGATCTTTTCAACCTTTCCCCCGCTGTAGGTTTCAATGGAAAACTCATTCGATTTCTCTCCTATATGTAACTACATCATTTGCCCAGGTTTTATTCAGGCTTTTATTTCTGAAGGAAAACCCGTTTTATATAACATGTTGCCACATAAAATGTTGTATTCAAGTACATTCTATATAAAATTTTATGTCACAATTTCAGAGTTAATTCCGTAGAGTATTGATACTAGATCTTGCTCTAAGTAGTTAGCCTACCTTTATTATTACTTAATAGTTACACCTCTAAGTACTATTAGATGTACACCTTTACCGTACAGGTGTGACTTTATAATACTATACTTCTCAATTATATTTTTATATGTTACTAGATGATGCTCGCGACTTCGTCCGCGTGGGTCTAGGTTTTCAAAAATCCCGCGGGAACTCTTTGATCTTCCGGGATCAAATGTCCTTCCCCGAGATGCAAACTATCTCTGTACCAAATTTCATCAAAATCGGTTAAACGGATGAGCCGTGAAAAGCTAGCAGACAGACAGACAGACAGACACACTTTCGCATTAATAATATTAGTATGAATAGTATGGATGAAAACCTAAACATGATACATACTAAACATACCAAAATGTGATAACGATATTCTGGAATAACTTGAGAATAACCTAGATTTCGAGCCAATATAATTTTATTTTGAATTTACACTTGACATACACTTCTTTTAGACTTATAATTGAAGCGGCTCTTAAATCTTAGTCAAGTTCAATTTACGTGCGCGGAACACACTCGACTCGCCTCACATCTGGCACTGAACTACAAATTATCTGGAGAACTTAGAGGAAATTGGCAAAGCGCAGAGCGCTAGGTTTTGTTGGTACAATATCAAACACTAAGCGCTGCTGTTTGGCTGGATAATTAAATAAAAGAACTAACTTTATAATATCAGAGAGCTGCTTTTCGACAAACTTGCTAGTTTGCAATTTCTATAAAAGTAGCTTTTACACTTAATTGTGCAAAACTAAGTTATATTTACCTAGAAAACTCAAACCATTCAGGCTTCCATCATTAGTCTGCACTTACTGCATTTGCCGTAGTGTCTACAGTTGCTAGACTATCAAAGTTTAGTAAGAATTGTAACTAGGTGCAGCAGCAACATTATAAATGTATGGTCATCATCATCATCATTATCAACCGATAGACGTCTACTGCTGGACATAGGTCTCTTGTAGGGACTTCCACACGCCACGGTCTTGCACCGCCTGAATCCAGCGGCGCAAGACCGTGCAGAAACGTATGGTATAAAGAGTTACTTTATATGTAGGCTTTATTTATTAGTGGGGATTAATTTAAGAACTATACATTTGATTTTTTTTTTTATTTTTTATTAAGAATATTAGCCATATTAAATGACTAATATTCCCCTTTCCTCTCCAACTAAGCGTCAGGCTCGTACTAGGAGTAGGTACCACAATAGTGCAACGGGCGGGGTTTGAACCGTCGACCTTTCGGTTTTCAGTCCACTCCTTTACCGGTTGAACTATTGAGGCTCTAATGATTCGTTTTATTATTTTCATAAAAGTTGGTTTGGTATGCTATTGGTTCATGTTGCTTTTAAATAATTTATTGTTCCAATTTGGAGTATCCAATCTCTTAATAACTCGATACTAACTCCAAAAGATAGCAGTACGAACCGATAAGTTTAATTAATTGAATCCAATCCTTTCATTTGGGGTTTGTTCCAGCTGAAAACCGGCTTAAGCACAAAAACAAATTTGATCTCATATAAAAACCTGCATAAGAATTGAAACTTAAATCTAATTTCAAATATTGTGTTCAGCATTATATACTACTCGAACAAAATTAGTAAAATAAGCTTCACTGACTGATTAACAAAATATCTTAAATATATAAAAGGAAAAGGTGACTGACTGACTGACTGATCTATCAACGCACAGCTCAAACTACTGGACGGATCGGGCTGAAATTTGGCATGCAGATAGTTATTATGACGTAGGCATCCGCTAAGAAAGGATTTTTGAAAATTTAACTCCTAAGGGGGTAAAATAGGGGTTTTTAAATTTGTCTAGTACACGCGGACAAAGTCACGAGCATAAGCTAGTTATATAATATAGCCTGACCGCACACCTGCAAAGCTCCCGCGCTAACACGGTGCGAGCGAGCGCAGGTGTTGTGCAGGTGGTGCCGTCCCTTCCGCCTCATACCCCGATTGCCATCTCGACCTATTGCGGACTATACAATATATTACATTATTTTAGAATAGGACACTGCCCTCTTAGACACGTTTATAATTCTTAATTTAAAATAGACTTGGCCATGGGGTTTCATAGTGTTTAAATATATTGTCAGGTCAGCCACGATATATCTTTAGCGCGCTTTTATAGCTTCGGCCGCGACTAGCAAAAGTCTAAGTATCATATTCTATTCTATTCTATTCTATCTTAACCCCACGCAATTTAAAATAATCTTATGAAATATTTCAAATTGACAAGAAATCAAAACAAATCACTTCACATATTCTAAGCTACGGATATATTATTATTATGATTCTTTCTTTGTCTCAAACTTTTTTTATAAAAAAAAACATTACCTAGCTTTTATTATTTCAATTAATAACTGATAAAAATCTCGTCACGTTTGCAGAATATTAAAACGAACAATCCATTGCTTTTATTTTCATAGAAAAACTGAATGCTCTTTTATAAAATGAACACACATATATTTATTCAAATAACGGAAGTAATATTGTGACTGTAAGCCCAGAGTAAATAAAAAACCACGCTGTCATTGTTTTTCAAATACTGTTTTATTTATTGGATCGTGACTTATGACGGCCACTACATACAAAGCATTTTACTTTATTGTTTTAATTTAGCACTTTGTAGAGTCGTCATTAGATAGCCAAGAGTGAGTATCAGAATAATAAACATTTAAAACCTGTTTTTAATTGGTTTTAATCATATTATAATGACTCATTGCTAAGCCACATTTTTAAGTCTCGGAACTTATTCCTAAATAAGTTAATTAAATCAATCAATACTTATAATAAAACTGTAACAGGTCAAATTCTGTAGGTACATTGAAGATATTTTGAATTTTTTTTTTCGAGGGCACTCTATAATCGGTACTGAACCCTAAACTGTAATTTTTTTCATTTTTGTCTGTCTGTCTGTCTGTCTGTCTATCTGTCTGTCTGTCTGTCTGTCTGTCTGTCTGTCTGTATCACGGCCGCGCATCACGCTGAAACTACTAAATGGATTCCAATGAAACTTGGTACGATTTGAGGTCATACTATGAGGAAGAATATAGGATACTTTTTATCCCGAAATTCAGCATGGATCCCGTAGGAGAGGGGATGAAAGTAAAATGTATACATATGTATAAATGTATGAGTTGTAATTCATTAACGCGTTGATCCGAGTCCGATTTCATTCATTCTTATTTTGTTAGAAAGGGGATATTTTAAAGATTGTTCCGTAAATATTTCAAGGTCATCGGTTTTTAACTGACTGTCAAAAAGGAGGTGGTTCTTTTTTATACATCGATTTTTTCGAGGTTTCTGGAGTGATTTGTAATATTTTTTTTTTAAATCAACAAAAAAAGTTTTTGTGGTGCAGGTGGTCACATAAAAAATTCTGGATTCAACTCTTTAATCCTGATGCTGCAGGGTTACTGCCCGCCTGAGTTATCAAGATTCAGGAAGTGTTCATAGTGAATTCATATTGTAGGTACCAAGCAACGACTTTATTCTCAGACTTCAAGTCCCAACTCCTCAACCCTGATGATGTAGGGTACAGCACTCCTAAACTATAATGTTTCAGTAACTGCGGATGATGCAAAAATAATTTAGGTACCAAGCATAGGCTACATCATTGAACTTCGGATCCTAACTCCTCAATCCTGATGCTGCAAAGTACTAAAGTCCTAAATCGTGGGGATTTTAAAATTTCTGATAGTGAATTGATATTTTAGGTATCAAGCAACGGCTTCACGATGACACTCCTAGTCCGAAATACTCCACCCGAGCGAAGCCGGGGCGGGTCAGCTAGTAAATAAATAAGCCTTTTATTACTGAAAAAGGTACAAATTTACAATATTATTACAATTCCAAATGTGTAATTAGATACATGCTTTTAGGTATAAGTACATAATATAGTTGCTTATAGTTACAGTAAATAAACTAATTAGTTAAGTAAAATAAAACTTTTTGTTCGAAATTAAGATGAAATCCTGCAAAATCCTTTACTTATGCTTTAAAAATTTCGTTCCAAATTTCTATAAAATCCTAATAAAAAATGAAAAATTTTTGAGAACCAAGATATTTTCTGCATAGTCCTTTTCGATTTTCGGAATTAGGTATTCCTACACTTGTGCTATAAAAAATTCCCTCCCAAATTTAATGAAACCCTAAATATTAATTTTAATAAAGCATGTCAACTGACGTCATATCTACAGTCCGCGACAACTTGAGATGGCAATCGGCGTAAGAGGCGGGGGGATGTCTCGCACACCCACATATCACCTGCGCTGGCCCGCATCGGTTTATCGTGGGGGCTGTGCGGGCGTGCGGGGCGTTCCCTCCCCGATTGCCATTTCAACCTGTCGCATACTATACATTTTTTTTGTAATAATCTAGTATTAAGAAATTTTCCTAGCACTAAACAGCGTACGTACTTTATTCTAACCCAGATTTGCTAGACTTCTAGTTTATACATGGCACGATTGCATTCTGACCTGGTATTTAAAGAGGCTTCTATGTGAAGCACAAACAACGTTGTTGAGTACTTTTGAATGAACCATGCACATTGCACATTGCACGAAGATATTGAAGGAGTAGTTTGAAAAGAATACGCTGCTCGATCCACTAAGTGTCCACTGAACCGTGTATCATTAATATCGAAACGACGTCATTTTGACGTCATTTGACGTATATTTAAGTAAAAATATACTATTAGCTCGAAACTTCTAGTGCTGACGTCACTAAAATGGCGGCCACGCGCATTAGGAATTTGTGGGACTTATAGCACTATCTTAATCACAAGTGAAGAAAAAAATCAAAAATTTGAAACCTGAGAGTTCGTCACTGTTTGAAATTCAATAACAGTGTCTAGGTAATAATTCATAAAGTTTTCGCTTACCCTTACTTCTCAAGAAACTTTTACAGTAAATTGATGAGCATGATTCAATAAAAATTATTTGCACTTTAAAGTGGAAAAATCTTTTGGGTTTCATAATATTAAAATATTTTTGAGTGGGTATCTCATCAAGTTAGTAAATTAAATAAGTTGAATAAGTTCTAAAGTAAATGCAACGCTTTTGTTGTGGTTCGGTCTGTGAGCAATGCTCCTAATAGGATTTTAGGAACTATTCTCGGATTCAGAAAGCAAAATTTGGATCTAGTGATCAACCCCTCATACAAATATTACTACGATTACTTCAGATCCGAATTCGGATCAGATGCAGAGCGTAAAAACAAACTCAAACTGACATCCTATCAAGCCAACGACATAGAATGCCGGGGTACCCTTATAGGATCACTTTAATGTCTGTCTGTCTTGTCTGTCAAGAAAATCCCGGTCCCGGAATAATATAGTAGAATCCCGGGAAAATCAAGGTACTTCCCGTTAACCTAGAATTATGAAATTTGGCAGATAGGTAGGTCTTATAGCGCAAGTAAAGAAAAAATCCGAAAACTGTGAATTTTAGCGTTTACTGTGAATTTGTGGTTACATCACATAAATATTTAATATGTGTTAATAAAAATTAAGATTACTATACCAGCTGGGGTAGCTTATGCAAAGTCTTTACCTGGGGAATCTGAAACAGAATTTTATTTATTTTTAAATCGTACAAAATGTCGAGAAAATACGGATACTACAGTCGTATTTTACGGAACCCTCGGTGCGCGAGTCTGACTCGCACTTGGCCGGTTTTTTGGGTCACAAATGTGAATTCGGTAAGTCATTAATGTTTATGTTTAAAATAAATGTAGGTATAAAATAAAAATATATAGTTCGTAACTGTGCAACTTAATAGCATACACATTAATTGCTCTCGTAAAACAACCATTTATATGTTAAGTTGAACAGTTTAAAGAACAAACCAGTGCAAATATCCTAATTGAGTCAATAACTGTCGCAAAGAGCTTTAGTCGAACAAATAATTGTACCAGTTTCATACTTTACTTAACCAGAAGAATCCCCAGAACAAATCTTCGGAACTTGTTTTTGGAAGTTCGCCTTGTCTGCGATTATATTATTATTATTAAAGAAAAAAGAAATTCCATTTCTTAATTGAAATGTAGTATTTTATTTTTGACTCGGCAAATAAGTACTGTTTTGTGTTGTTAAAAGAAGTAATCTTCTTTTGATCTGCAAAGTGATTTTAATTTTTATTAAGGTCTGATCTAACTGTAACTGACAATAGCATAAATAGGAATTTTAGTGCTAGTAAAGCTACATGTTTTTTCCCCATAATATCAGTACTATTTGTATGACGAAAGCGAGCCTAATCCATATAGCCTTGCGAATGTCAAACCAAACAAAGGGCTTTCATTTTGTTTTTCAGGTTTCATTTAATATTGATTCCCTGAACCTCAATGAAGCCACGTTGGGATAAGCCTCGAAACCATCACGTTATTATATGTATTACAAGAAAATTACCTTATCTTGCGGGAGCATAATGAACTGGTTTCTAAATTAAAGGTTTTTTCTAATTTATGATATATGACCAAGACTTTCTATAATTTAAGTTACAGATATTAGCGATCTCACCTTTCATGGTTGGACTTGCCTAAACTTGATTTTATTACATTATATTCATAACTAGCTGCCCTGGCGAACTTCGTTCCGCCTAACAGTCGATTCAATTTTTTTTAATATTTCTTGCCGTCTCTAGCCCTTGTGGCGCCCGTGTGCAACCAGTACCCTGGCGCCCTCTAGTCTAGTAGGAGCAGGGTCAAAATGGAATACTAACAGTTATATTTTCAAACGGAAATTCGGATGCAAATGGTGCAATTTTAAATGATGACGGCGTCGGCCATAGCCCATAACACGAGAGCAGGTTCTTTGAGAGCGCCGGCATCGACGCATCTTTGGAGGTGTCGCATTAGAGGGCGCTCGGCGCCCCCTTAGACCCGGCGCCGCGCCCGTGTGCGCCGCACACCCTGCACCATTATTCTCTGCTTCAAGGAATATTATAAAAAAAAGAATTAGCGAAATCGGTTCAGCTGTTCTCGAGATTTATGATGACCAACACATTTCGTGATTCATTTTTATATTATAGAGAAAGATAATGGGGCTAATTCCTTTGTACACAATCTCTAAACTAAACTAAAATGGCACGTCTAAATCTATTGCTATCCCTTTCATAATGTTGCTTGCGGAAAAGGATAGCACTAGATTTAGACCTGTTAATTTAGTTTAGTTTAGAGATTGTGTACAAGAGAATCGGCCCCATTATACTCGTAAATTAACTTTACTCGTTAGATAGTTATTTTAAAATAATGAAAAATTACTTCAGATCAGAAGAAAAAAATGTCTATTTAAAAAACTGATTCCCAGTTCTCAAACATATTTTATTAAGTAGTTATAAGATAAAATTTCTGTAATAACACATTCTATAATGTAAAGACTAAAGCCCTGAGTCATACTCATAAACGAAATGTGCCAGATTACATTTACACAAAGCTCTATATTCCATTTCCGTCCCTCTCGAGTAAATAACATGTTCCCAATAATCCTATGAGCCTTATTTACTAGCAAGCATCTTGTGGTTTTAGAGTTCACTCCTATTATTGCGTTTTCATTTTGCGTCAAATACGTAAAAAATATGCTCTCACGCGACATTTTAACTTTATGTGTCAAATGTCATGTCAAAAGTACGATTTTATTCCTTACTTTAAAGGTGAACTGTACTTTTGATATGAGCTACAATGGCACGTGAGAACTCATTTTGTACGGATTACATTCTGGGGTAGACGTTACGCGCGACGGGGAAACTAAATTATTTGATTTGAAAAATAATGGAGGTTATAATATAACTAATACGGAATGCATCGATCTATAATACTTACTTTATACTTTTGTATACTAATATAATACCGATCTATTCTAATATAATATCTATTCTATATACTAGTATAATATTGATCTATATACTTTGCGTTGGATTGTAAAATAGAAAACTTAAGTGCACGTTTACAAGGAATAATCTAACGGGCGAATATCCAAGGGCTTTTTATCCAAGAAAATCAAAGAGTTAAAAAATCTAGAACCACGCGGGCAATATTTTGTAAATAATATAAATTCACATGGGACTTAAAAAACTCATTATTCAAAATATTCCAAAGTACTCCTCCATATGTAAGTATTCTTGAGAGTAGGCAGGGGCAGCTTTAATGTTGGTAATTTAAGAAACTATTTACTTAATAAGTCAAAGTCAAGTCAAAGTCAAATGATTTATTCAAAATAGGTAATAAATTACTCTTATTGATTGTCTGGTATAGTGTTAGATTTGTAAGATAATATAGTGGTGATAATTATAACGCAAACTTAAAACTAAAGCTACGAGGGTTCCAAACGCGCCCAGGTCTGAGAAGAGCCCACAACAAACTCAGCCGGGTATTCTTTTTATTATCACCACTTTACAAATTTATTGAAACTTATTAGAACTATCACAAAGTCGTTAAGCAACTCATTCCCAAGCTTGCTTATCATTTAAATAATCCTTTACATTGTAATAGGATTTTTCAATTAGTTTACGTTTTATGAAAACTTTGAACTTGTTGAGAGACATCTCCAATATGTCTTCTGGAAGCTTATTATAGAAACGTATGGAATTACGAGCAAATGAATTGCTAACTTTACTGAGCCTAGAGGCGGGAATTACAAGTTTATTTTTATTTCTAGTATTTATATTATGACAGTCACTTTTTTTTTTAAATTTATTTATGTTTTTATGTACGTACAGTAAATTTTCAAAATATATTGATTATGCACTGTCATAATTTTAACTTCCCTAAATTTAGTTCTCAGCGACTCTCGTGGCCCCATACTGTATATGGCTCGAACAGCCCTTTTCTGCAGCACAAAAATAGAATTAATATCAGCAGCATTACCCCATAATAATATACCATATGACATAATGCTGTGAAAGTAACTAAAATATACTAGTCTCGCAGTTTCTATGTCTGTCAACTGGCGAATCTTTTTTACCGCATATGCGGCAGAACTAAGTCTGTTCGATAAGTTATTTATATGAGAGCCCCATTGAAGTTTTGCATCTAACGTTATTCCAAGAAAAATAGCGGTATCCACTAAATCTAATTCCTCATTATTAAGTTGCACAGTGGTTTTCACCTGCTTAACATTTGGTAAAGTGAATTTAATACACTTTGTCTTTTTCCCGTTGAGAAGCAGGTTATTAGCTTCGAACCACTGTACTAACTTGGTGAGAGAATTGTTTACTTCATCAAAAGTTGTTAAGTATCGATTGATTTTAAATAAAAGTGATGTATCATCAGCAAACAAGACTATCCCGTAATTGTCCTTAGCGAGGTAAGGAAGGTCATTGATGTAAATAAGGAACAGAAAAGGTCCTAAGATGGAACCTTGTGGCACCCCCATTTTTACAACGGATCCGGGAGATCGCTTTCCATTCACGTCTACCCTTTGTATTCTATCATTTAGGTAAGAACTCATCAATTCCAATGCTGCACCCCTAATTCCATAATGGTGCAATTTCGCGACCAATGTTTCATGATCAACGCAGTCGAAAGCCTTGGATAAATCACATAAAACGCCAAGCGCATCACGTGATTCCTCCCAGGCTTCAAATATTCTAATTAACAATTCTTCCCCTTGTCTAAATAAAATTGTTGTTTCATCACTTGCGAGAAGGCTTTTCGTAGGCTTCTAAACGTTAAATGTTAATTTGCCGTCTTCGTTATCCCTTAATTGGTATCCCTAAAGTTAATTGTCTTGCTAGTCCAGCCTTATCTCTAAGGACTTGTCTTTGGAGATAAGCTTCAAAGTCATATTGTCTTTTTAATTTATTTATTTTTTAAATAAAAGCTCATAATATGTTTTGAGCATACTTCATGCTACACCTTTAGTTATACTCAGAATATTTAGTTTTAAATATATAGAAATATTTATACTTATCAAAAATATTTTTAAAACTGAACAAAATGCGTTACCTAACAAAATTTTATCAGCGAGGAAAATGAAAATGATATCATTTATTAGTTTCATAACGAGAAAACAAATGCTATCAGTATTCCAAATACATCTATTGAATAAGAAAGCGAAAAGGGAATTCCTACAACCGGAGCACCCCCTTTCCGCCCAAATAACATTCCACCCGCAAGGAAAATATAAGCCTGTCATTTGTTTATATCAGAAAATTAATCCCTCAAGCCAGCGAGAAAGATGGCAGAAGTCAAACGTAGCTTCCCAAACAAAGAAACAAGAAGGTGTATCTATAATCGATGTTCACTTAAACGACAGATGCTACGAACGGGAACCATCAATCTATCTCCCTTTCCACCTTCCGATTCATGCCCCCCCGAGGGCCGAATTGTTATTCACGTTCCATTACCTCAATTTTTTAGAGTCGAGGTGCCTGAAAAGAAACCCTTTCACTTATTGTGTCTCATTTCTGAATAGGTGAAGGGCCATCGTGAAATTAAATTCTGTAGATTATTCATTTTGCCTTTTACCATTTCTGCCTGCCTATTGAGCGACTTGTAAGTCCCTAAACTATATAATACAAACACAATAGAAACATACTGTATTTGTTGGACTTTGAATTGAGTTTATAATATATGTATAAACAGATGAGCGCATACCCGCAGGTGGCAGGATTGTTTTTCACATCACAGTAGGTATATTCCTATTTTTTTCATAAGTTAATTTTTTAACCAAGTTTATTTTGCAGTTTAATTTATATATCTAAATATATAAAAAGAAAAGCTGAGTGTCTTTCTGATTAACTGCCTGACTGATCTGAGCTGGGCTTGCAGTTAGCTATTATGACATAAGAAAGGATTTTTGAAAATTCAACCCCTAACGGCGGTTACGCACTCATCCGATCAGAGTCCGTGAAAATACGTTCCGAAGTTGTTATAGAACTATTTTTATGGTAGCTCATGCCATATAACGTAGATATGTTTTAAATCCGTATTATCTCGAATTCGGATCGTATGAGTGCTGATTGCTCTAAGGGGGTAAAATAGGGGTTTGCAATGTGTAGTACACGCGGACGAAATCGCGGGTATAAGTTAGTAGAATATATTCTGAAAGTTGCCAGCACGAGTGTTGGGCTAGCACGTCGCAGTTGACAAGAATCAGTCAGGAATCGATTGAAGTCAGCACATGTATGCACGGAGTAGAGCAAACACCGAACGCTGCCCGATCACGGACCGAGTCACGTCCCACAGAGCTATAATTCAATATTGAGCCGATCAGAACTCCAAGTGGAATCCTTCGATTCACTTTTGCAATGTGTCATAAACATTATTTAAACGGATTTGGTAAACCTCGTTACATGGTTATGGACTACGAGAAGATATTTGGCAGTTATTGTTTGTTGTTTCATGGATCAATACCCTTATTATAAATGCGAAAGTGTGTTGGTATTTTGGTGTGTTGGTTTGTTGATGAACTGTTTATGTTTACAAATTATGTTATAATGTATAAAATAATATGATAACTCCAATACGGTAGATATGCAAAATGAAAAAAAATACAACAAAAAAAGTTGAGGTGAATAGATTTAATTTGGTATCAAATATTATAATGTAGAATTTGGCTAACATATCAATTAATTATATTATATAACATTAATAACATAACAAATTACAACATATTAAATGGATAACATAATAGTACTTATTTGATAAAACATTTACAAACAAAAATATAAATTATCCAGACATGTTGGTATTTTTAAGAAATTAAGTCAAATTCTAGTTTTGTTTTTAATTTTTACCTATCTTAAATAAAAGAACACCTATCAGGTATAGTTTTTCACTAAATCCCGTCTAATATTATAAAGGCGAAAGTTTGTGTGTGTGTGTGTGTGTATGTTTGTTACTCCTTCACGCAAAAACTACTGGACTGATTTGGCTGAAATTTGAAATGAAGATAGATTATACCCTGGATAAACACATAGGCTACTTTTTATCCCGGAAAATCAAAGAGTTTCCGCGTGATTTTGAAAAACGTAAATCACGCGTACAAAGTCGCGGGCATAAGCTAGTATCATCTAAATATGATTTGTAGGTATGTAAAGTAAATGTTGCCAACAAAATGGTGACGCCTCGACTGCCTGTCAACTTCGTTACGAAATAGAATAAGCTATTTTTGCAGTGACCTGAACTTCATAATATTCCTAACTTTCTTATAATTAACTTGGAATGTAGAGTTTGCCGAGCGCATTAATTAATTAGTTGCATACCTAGTACGGTTACTATTATAACAAGATGTAGGTATAAGTACCTGCTCTTGATAGCTATTTTGATATTTAAATATTGTGTAGTATTTTTCAATCAATGACACGACAGCCTCTGACTGCTGAGCCACATAATAGCAAGTGACGATGCAGTCTTAGAGCGGACTTATTTAGGAGAACCTACCTCTACCTCTCCTAAATTAGTTTAATAAATTAGAACAACTAATCTGTTTCAATGCCGTATTGAAACAGATTAATTTATTCTTTGGTGACACCACTTTGGCGTTAACCGCGGCTGAAGCCTCCTACCAGATCGGTATCCATATTTTATAAAATTAAAAAATTATAAATTGCCGTTGCCAGTTATGGAACCTGGGACCTCAGAGTTTTAAGACCACAGACCTCGCCACTGCGGTATACAATATACATAGAAGTCGTCAATTAACAATCATCATCATCGTCGTCAACCGATTGACGGCCACTGCTGGACATAGGTCTCTTTTATGCGCTTCCACATGCAGCGGTTTTGCGCCGTATTAGCCATAACGCATGGTCGATAGTTGCCGGCAACTCGGTCATCAGAATCTGTAATTTATATGGAAGTTACCGTACCTATGCATGCACCTAAGTATGCGCATGGAGTTGCGATGACTTCATGCGCATAGACACTTCATCTTCCATATAAATTACAGATTCTTACGATCACCGTCGACCGAGTTGCCGGGAGACTAGTCGACCGTGCGTATAGCCTCTATGAGTCCAATTAAAATTACTACCTAAATATATAAAAGGAAAAGGTGACTCACTGACTGACTGACTGATCTATCAACGCACAGCTCAAACTACTGGACGTTTCGGGCTAAGATTTGGCATGTAGGTAGCTATTATGACGTAGGCATCCAATAATAAAGGATTTGTGAAAATTCAACCCCTAAGGGGGTGAAATTGGGGTTTGAAATTTGTGTAGTCCACGTGGACGAAGTCGCGAGCATAAGCTAGTTATTATATAAAAGGAAAAGGTGACTGACTGACTGATCTATCAACGCACATCTCAAACTACTGGACGTTTCGGGCTAAAATTTGGCATGTAGATAGCTATTATGACGTAGGCATCCGCTAAGAAAGGATTTATGAAAATTGAACCCCCTCAAGGGGTGAAATAGGGGTTTGAAATTTGTGTAGTCCACGCGGACGAAGTCGCGAGCATAAGCTAGTTATTAAATAAAGGTGAACGTACGAATTTAACATCCAGAAGACAATGGGTTTCGGGCTCAGAAATAACAAAGGTTCATTATGACGTGTCTAACTCATTAAGAAAATTAATGAATTCGCCTAAAAGGCTTTGGCACGCGCTGGCAGATGAGCCTCATCGTATTGATGGCACCGTGCACCGCCGCGCCGCGCCGCGCCGTTTTGATGCAACTCTTTGTATTTAATCCCATTTCAAAGCAAGCTTATAATAATCAATACTAATATTATAAATGTGAAAGTGTGTCTGTCTGTCTGCTAGCTTTTCACGGCCTAACCGTTCAACCGATTTTGACGAAATTTGGTAAAGAGGTAGCTTGCAACCCGGGTAAGGACATAGGCTAATTTTTATGCCGGAAAATTTAGGAATTCCCACAGGATTTTTAAAACCCTAAATCCACGCGTACGAAGTCGAGGGCATCAGCTAGTTATCTATAAGTACGCGACAGGTTGAAATGGCAATCGGGATGGGAACGCCCCGCACACACGCACAGCTCCCGCGCTTACCCGGTGCGGGAGAGCCCGGGTGTACAGGGCGTCCCCCCGCCTCATACAACGATTGCCATCCCAACCTGTCGCGGAGTTTATATAATAATATATATATTAGAAATTTGCATATTTTTCATTACAATATGTTTCATTATCTACTCATAAAGGACTATAATATAATCAATATTATAGAAAACAATCGTTCTTTTAGAGACAGTGAAATTTATTAACATTTTTATTAAATTAAATTTTTTTACAAATAAAATAACAATTTCAACGAAAAATTCATTTCACGAAATTGTATCTACCTAGTTACATATTGTGAAATTATTTATTTATATTTAACTAGCTGACCCGGCGAACTTCGTCCCGCCTATCAGTCGATTCTTTATTTTTTTCTTTTTTAATACTTACAATTTTTTTTAATTTTCTCTTCGTAAGAACCATCCTCGTACTTCAAGGAATACCTATTATAAAAAATAGAATTAGCGAAATGGGTTCAGCTGTTCTCAAAATTTGCGATCAGCAACACGTTCAGCGATTCATTTTTAAATATAGAAATTTATTAGCTATCGTACGTAAGTTACAAAATTCTAATTAAAAATCTGGACGTTTTCACGTGCATATTTTTAAGCGAAACCTTCAGTTTCTGCCTCGGCTTCCTGAATTGCAATTACTAGTACTGCTCTCAAACTTGAAGCACTTTACCAAATTCCCGCTCTCGAGTCATTAAATACATCCAAACCTGTTAAGGTGGTTTGATAGATCCGGTCGCGAAAATTCAAATTTTAGTTAGTTTTTCGAAAATAGTAGACTAATCATACATCGAAAGCTAATGATAATGAGCTTTGCGGGCATAACACTTATGCATCTACATGTTGTTCCATAAAAAACTTTGGTCAAACATACGCATTTACTTCATTTGTTCCTGAAAGATAATTTTCTGAATTTTCTCAGATTTGCACAAATATAAAGTAAATGCGTATTTTAGACCAAAGTTTTTATGGAAAAACATGTATGATTAGTCTACTATTTTCGAAAAACTAACTAAAATTTGAATTTTTGCGGCTGGATCTATCAAACCACCTTAAGTTAGCAATATTCACCTACGAATGCTAAAAGGCTCGTAGTAACTCTTACTTTCCACGTAATTACGAACAAAATGTACGAGTTTAATTTCAAAAGGAGTACGTAAAGTTTGAGCCAAGTCTGGGCATGTGAGAAGTTCATGGATTACTGGTTGTTTCCAGTTTAAATGCAGATACATTCCCCGCATGTGCAAAAGTCACAAACTTTTAAAGCAAAAACTTTGTTTGTTTATATCATCCTTCGTTCTTATCTCGACACGCGTTACTCCCGCGTCGTTTACGAAAGCCTCCAATTTATTTGAATTACTTGTTTCCTATATCTTTTACCGTTCAACCTTGAAATTCAAGTCCAACAAAACTGAATTCAGTATTTTTCACGACTAATTCAAATTGTAATTACATATTATTTTATATTCTCACTACGCAAACACCATTGAATTGAGACGAAGATGTAAACAGTTCAAAATCTAATAGAGTAAG
Organism: Maniola hyperantus; assembly: GCF_902806685.2. NCBI lineage: Eukaryota > Metazoa > Arthropoda > Insecta > Lepidoptera > Nymphalidae > Maniola > Maniola hyperantus. The sequence goes on from NC_048564.1 coordinate 6,562,402, forward strand.
ACTTGAAAACTATTCGATCTTTCATCAAAGTTGGTCCACAAAAACCTGAAATGCAGTTTATTTACGAATATGACGTAGACCAAGCCGAAAGAAAATGCTAGTAGGTGGACCTACTAAAAACGGTCAAGTGCGAGTCGGACTCGCACACCAAAGGTTCCGTAACATCGTACAAGGTAGACTTTTATATAGAACACTGCAAGCTAATGTCGGACTGTGCCATCTAGAGGTATGTGATTTAGTAAATTAATTTTTTCGTCAACACATTTTAATTATTTTTATGTGATGTAACCACAAAATTACGATTTTCGGATTTTTCCTATACTTGTGCTACAAGATCTACCTGGGTTCCTGCCAAATTTCATGATTGTAGGTCAACGGTCATAGTACCCTATAGGTTTTCTTGACAGACAGACAGACACACGGATAGACGAATATAAAGCAGACGTAGGTTCAAATCCTGCCGGTCCGCAATTTTTGATATGTATTTAAAATTATTTAGATCCTGTAAGGGTTACTTTTTTCCTTTTGAGGTGCGGAACCCTAATAAGCTGGTACTGAAAAATAAGCTTTAGCTGAATATTATACTAGGTTCCTGTACAAGTAGGTATTTTATAAAATTATGAATAGAGAAAGCAGTACAGACCCTCTAGTTTAACCAAATAATGTACTACAACTCCGTCGGGAACTAGGATAGGTACCTACTGGTGGATATACGAGTACAAATTTAATTCTGCAGTTTAAAATTGCTTAATCAAAGGGAGGTGCTCCTTCAACTCTTTGTTAAGAAAATTAAAATTGATGGCAGTTCAAACAAAGTTTTTCTTTCGGAGCTTTCACATTATAATTACTCGTATTGGTTACCTAGTTTATTATGATTTCATAACTTTACAGTACTGAAAAAATATAAATAACCAGATGATGGCGACTTCGTCTGCGTGGATATAGATTTCTAAAAATTTCGTGGGAACTCCTTTGTTTTGAAAATGAAAAGTAGCCTATGTCCTTCCCCGGGATGCAAGCTATATGTGTACGAAATTTCATCTAAATCGGTTGAACAGTGAAAAGCTAGCAGACAGACAGATAGACAGACACATTTGAATTTATAATATTGGTATGGGCTAGATGATGTCCGCAGCTTTGTCCGCGTGTACCTATACAGGTTCCCTCCTCCAGGATGCAAGCTTTCTCTATATCAAATTGATAATATTGATATTGGTCCACGTGGATTCATGTTTTTTTTAAATTCCGTTGGGACTCTTATATTTCCCGATGAACGAATAGACCCTGTTGCACTATTGTCGTACCTACTCCTAGCACAAGCTTGACGCTTAGTTGGAGAGGAAAGGGGAATATTAGTCATTTAACATTGCTAATATTCTTTTAAAAACAAAAAACATTCATAAAATGATTATAATATTTTCATTCAGCCAAATAAGAAGAATCTACTTCGTAAATACTCGTTTATGCGCGTATAAAATGGGATGGTGCATAAAACTTTATACATACCTACATACGTGCACGTTAAAACCCAAAAGTTAGTGGAAAGGCCCGTTTACACGTAAGCTATAGAAAAGAACGATAAAAAGAAATTAAAAACATTTTGCACTGCACTTCTTTTTGTTCGCAGTTGAATCACCTAAACGAATTAGCTCTGCGTTTGTGCTGGCGTCCTCGCGAGCAAAATCACGGACAAAAGCTAGTTTATAACTCGATTAACATGAGTAGGTATGCATACAGTCCCTGTTGGAGGATGGAGGTAACACGTTGTTTAGCTGCTAGATAGTTTCCTAATATTGGCAACTAGCTGATGCCCGCAACTTCGTCGGTGTGGATTTCGGTTTTCAAATCCCGAAGGGATCCTTTAATTTTCCGGCATAAAAAATAGCCTATGTCACTCTTCAAGTCTTTAACTATACCCATCTAAAAATCACATCAATCCGTTGCTCCGCTATGGCGTGATTGAAGGAAAAAACTAATGGACCAATAAACCAACAAACTAGTAGGTATTATAATTGCCTGCTGATACAAATTACACCACAAGTGACTCTCCGTCACCCGCTCTATACAAACGTAGTTTTGTTTTTAATTGAATATTATCCAAACAAACTGGATATAATTTTATAGACAACCCTTGGAACCCTCGTAGCTTTAGTTTTAAGTTTGCGTAATAATTATCACCACTATATCTTACAAATCCAACATCTGACCATCAAAAAGAGTAATTTATTACCTATTTTGAATAAATCATTTGACTTTGACTTGACACGTTCTGGAAACTAATATCTGTCTATGGTTTGCCAGTATTCCGTAAAAATAACTACCTACGTAATTTTAAATCCTTCATCCAAGGATATGACATTAAAAAACTTTAGAAAAATAAATAAAAAGCACGAACCAGCGTAAGGATCATAACTAGAAGACTGAAGCATACGTATTACAACTCAAAAGAAAAATAATATAAATCATGAGTTTATCTAATACAACCCATAAGTGTCCTATTTGAATAAGCACGGGGTATTGACTCTGCGCTCAAAAACCTTTATTTAATACATTGAAACGCAATGTACCGCGAACACTCAAGCCCCAAAGCTTGTACGTGTGAAAACTCAGGGGGTGTGATAGAGATAGCATGCATCCTGAACATGCAGCGAATGAATTCGAACAACACAAAAGCGGAAGGTTTTCATTATTTTCCTGAGTCTCCGTTTTTCGCCGAGTGACATCCACATGGGATGCGTACGGTACACGGATTTTAACTTACCTAACATTCCCCTCTTGCAGAAGTGTTAGCATTTTAATGCAGTTCACGAGTTTCAAAAATGTACGTTACATTTTTTTATTTGGATACACTCGGCGTTTTCGACACATCTCGCAATTTTAGTCATGCAGGTTTTCTTGCCTATGCTATGTCTGTATTTCTGCAGCATGGCTTTGAACTCACTGTGATTATTTTTAAAATCTAAATAACGAATAATGATGATATTAGCTACACTATAGCGCCAAATTTTGAGGTTGTCTTACTGGCACATTTGCATACTTCTATAGAAATATTCTACAAAACGTTCGTGCTGGTCTACAACTATTATGTATTACCTAAAGCCCAGTACGTCTTGCAATGCCTATTACTTTACGTGTATGGTACATTCAGAAATATCTCCGAAAGTTCCAAGCAATCAAATGAACAATGCGCTTACGTATAGGTAATATACATTGATGTCACAACCACACCATGAACAGAGAGAAAAACAGATAAACATTATACAAAAAGACTTATCCTGACTGACAAACTGATCTATCAACGCACCGCCTAACGCATAACCTCTGGGATTAGAAACATGAAATTTTAATAGTAGGTTCCTTTTAGAACGTAGGCACCCACTTCGAACCGAGTTTTCGAAAATTCAACAACTAAGAGAGTTGATGAAAGTTTGTATGAAAGTTCGTCATTAAGGTATTTCTACGAAAATTGGTATTTGTGCTTTTAGTCAAAAAGGAACAAGTAGAGTAAGTTTTGGAAATTCCACCCGCTCACCGATTTCAAAAATTCCATTCGAGCTAAACCGGGGCGGGTCAGCTAGTTAGGGTTCCGTACCTCAAAAGGCAAAACGGAACTCTTATAGGATCACTTTGTTGTCTGTCTGTCTGTCTAGCGTTCTGTCAAGAAACCTACAAGGTACTTCTCGTTGACCTAGAATCATGAAATTTGGCAGGTAGGTAGGTCTTATAGCGGACATTCGGGGAAAAATCTGAAATTTTGAATTTGTGGTTACATCACACAAAAAAAATTATGGTCATGAACTAATATTTTATTTTATTTTATTTTATTTTATTTTATTTTATTTTATTTTATTCTTTGATATTTTTACTAATAATTAGTATTTTCAATTTTTAAAGTAACATAACTATGTATATCAAGGGGGGTATCATGTGAAAGGTCTTCATCTGTACATTGTACAACAGATATTATTTGTTTTTATACATCATAGCTTTTGAATTATCGTGCAACATTTCGAAAAAATACGACTGTAGTACGGAACCGTTGCGCGAGCCTGACTCGCACTTGGCCGGTTTTTTATATAAAAGAAGACTATTCTTTTCTCAAATATGTAAAAACATAATAAGTCATTATCACTTTTCAAGTTAAACTAGAATGAAAGCCGAGCTGAATTTAGCAAAAATCATACTACATTATTATGAAAATAATAAACGGAGAAGATAACATTTCAAAACTTTCGATTGGTATTAAATCCTAAATAGATATGCCACATACAAGTATCCATCCCAATTAGAAAGTTCCGGGCATCGAATGAAACTTTCCTGCCGAGTATTTACGAAATACAAACAAAAGACATTTAACTGTTCTGCAATTAACATCAAATGCAGCTTGAAACTCCATCTGCACTGAACGGCTTTCACTTTACACTCTTTCTATTGTTTTCGAGTTTCAGAAGGTACCTTGAAATGAAACACAATTTAGGTACTAGCTTATACTTCAGTAATTATATTTACAAATTTAGTAAAAATTTAAATTTTTATTATTTAATAATTACTTGAAGATGAAAACAAATAAACTATTAATAAACTTAAATCTAAAAAAAAAGAAAACAATATTAAATTAAAACTAAAATAAATTAAATTAAATCTAAAACCTCATCGAGACCACCGCAGCGAGGCATTGTACCCAAGATGCTGGCAGCATTACCCCTTTGGATGGCCAAACTAATTCTTTGGCCAAGGTAGCTGCCAGCTCTCGGGTCCCCGGTTGACTCGATAACTCTTTTCGCAATTTCTTCAAAAAGAGCTCGAGCCCCCGGGCCCCACGGCCCCAAGGTCTCCACACCAAAAGGCACGAATACGAAGCTCCCATCGAGGTTTTCATATTTGCGCCTTTTGGCCTGTTCGGCGCTGATGGCCGCTGCACCCGCCATAGAGGAGGTCGCCTGAATGTGGGATGCAGCTAAAGTGTCTACACAAGTCGCATCCCAAAGTAAAAATTAAAAACTATTAGGTTTATTTTTTCAACCGCCAAAAGAACTTTACCTTGATGTTAGTGATTCGCTAGTTTCTAAATGTAAAACAAATGCCTTCATAAAAATTTGATATTATTATAAAAATATAATATTATTACTTTTACTTGGTATATAAATCTTTCTACATGGTTTAAAAACAAATCTTTATACTTGTTATTAAGTCATCGTAAGTTTTATGATTATAACTAAAATCAGAACCACAGTTATAAAGTAGATGTGGTTATGTCCGGACAATGTCTCCATTAAGCCGAGAGATGCACTCGTGGCACAGCTCGTGCTTTCACTCAGTAAATTGGCAATATATTTGGTTTTTACACTAAATATCAACATTATCACTATCTTTATATATATAAAAAAGGAAAAGGTGACTGACTGACTGATTGATCTATCAACGCACAGCTCAAACTACTGGATAGATCGGGCTGAAATTTGGCATGCAGATAGCTATTATGAAGTTAGAATCGTGTAATTGTGTATTTACGCTAATTGTTATAAACATCTATTTATTATAATTTTGTCGAATCTCTTTGGTTTCTAACTCAATGACTTTGTAAGACTTATTTATAACATATCTCGTAGGCATTATTGTTCTGATTGAATAACAGCCACACCAGATTGTACGTAGGGGTGTTATCTAATTTTCTACATCCAATCGAATCTAATCGGTTTCGCGGGGCATCAAGATACGCTGGGCGGCGCCGCGCGTTTGGAAGATGTGCCATTAAATTAGGCTACATCTTTACCTCCGTTGAGTCCGTTTTAAAATTCTAAAATCCCGATTCAATTTTAAAGATAATTCTTGAGGATTCTACTTACGAAAGATAAAAAAAACCTTTTACAATTTACAGCCTAAAACGAATATTTATTTTGTGAAACATAATATAGTGCATAATCAAAAGTCAATGCGTTTCCCCCTTCGTTTGCGAGTTGATCCACGTAAACGAATTAAGCTCGGAATTACGCCAGCGTCCACGCGAACGAAATCACGGACAAAGCTAGTTTATAATTCAATTTACATTGGTTTTACGTGTGTTTCGAAAATACTTGAGAGTCGAGTTGTTTTACTAATGAGCGCCTGCTAAAATTTACTCATGATATCGACATTAATCTTCATAAATTTTACATACTTAATAATATTTATTAATTTTAGTTATAATATTATATTTTTAAGGTTTTAGTTTTAGTTTAAATTATTAATTAATTAACTTTTAATTTGTATCTTTTTAAAATTTATTTTTAACTGTATGTAATGTAATTTAGAATAATTTAATTAGTATACTGTTATGTATTAACACCTGTTTGTATACCTGTATCAGCAAATATATAAAATTGAATTGAATGGAATAAAACTAAAACCTTAATAATTAATATGTTATGTAATTGTACTTAACTACTTTTTTTTACAACTACCAGCAAAGCCGTGCCGCCAAGCGCTTTAGCGTTCCAGTACGATGCCCTGTAGAAACCAAAGGGATAGTAAGTAGTTTAATGAAACTTCTGTACTTATCCCTTCCAAGTTACCCCGCTCCCATATTAGACTGGATCATCACGTACCACCAGGTGATATTGCGGTCAAAGAATAACTTGTATCTGCATAAATTAATATAAAATAAGCCAAGTGCGAGTCAAACTCGCGCACCGAGGGTTCAATACTCAGGTTTATTTTGTCGACATTTTGCACGATAAATCAAAAACTTACCTATGCATAAAATAAATAAAAATCTTTTTAAATTACTTTCATATAATACCTCACTCAGTATAGTTCTCTCACTTTGAAATTTGAAAATACTAAGTATTTGTTCATGAACACATTTTAATTTTTTTATGTGATGTAACCACAAATTCACGGTTTTCGGTTTAATTACTTTATTTGTGCTGTAAGACCTACTTACCTGCCAAACATGGTTCTACATCAATGGGAAAGTACCCTATAGGTTTTCTTGACAGACACTACAGACAGACGGACAGACGGGCAGACAACAAAATGATCCTATAAGGGTTCCTTTGTTCCTTTGAGGTACGGAACCCTAAAAACTGCAACGAGTAAAATTACAACAATATTGTACTGCAATTATCTGGATATAGTAGCAGCAAAGTTTAGTAATGTTAACTATTTCACACAGTTTTCAGGTTAAAATATAAAATAAAAAAACAAGAACGAGGGTGTAAAGTGGGTATCGCTTGCAAAGCTGGGACTCTCAAACTGCATTTGATGTTAATTACAGCACAGTCGAGTGCCTTTTGTTTTCAGGAAACACCGGCCAGCGAAGTTGTATCTGATGATATAACAACACACAGGGATGCCATGGACACGTCGCTGGCTACGGAACCATGGCTACCACTGACCTTAGTGGCTGCTACTACCTGCCAAATAAGTAGCCAGTGGCTAGTGAGTCTCAGTCATTCATTCATTGGATTTCGTTGATAAATTGACCCTAAGTGCAAGTCTTCATACTAAACGCGAACACAAACACGCGGGCGTCCATCCTGAGGTTCAGTAACTGACCACTGAGTAAGGGAGGTGTAACTTACTTGTATCTATATAAAGTACTGACTTGGCTTGGCGTCGCTAGGTCACCAGAGTATTTAGTCTCCATTTACTACGTGTGTGGCTACGCTTCCAAATTGGCGATGTCGCCAGACTGTAGCCAAGTGAGTTAACTGTCATACATTTCTATAAGAATTATTTGGTTTCGTACAGCGGCTGAAATAATGTACATCAGCCTTTAGAATGACATTTCGGCTTTGTAGAGCGTTGTCTCTGTATGACGTTTTGTCGGCCTCAACGACAGAGATAGTGCTCTACAGATTTTTACCCTTCTAAAGGTCGATGTACATTACTTTCGGCCGACTACTGTAGCCGGCGACAACGCTATGGAGTCCCGGTGTGTTAGTCCTCTTAGTGAGAAAATGTGCTTTATTTCGCGGTAAAAATCTCATTGTAACACAATAGTTATTTGTTATGCAAGGCTGCAAACTTGTTATTTTGTCGCGAGAGTTTGTATTGAATTCCGAGCCAGCGAAGGATTCCAAGGTTGAACCAAGAACGCAGCGAGTGGTTCAAAGATAGAATCCTGAGCGTAGCGAGGAATTCAAAGACTCGAGTGCAAATAAATTTTCAGTCGTGAGAAACACACAACTTTTCATCTCAGTACAGCGAGGAAAACGCTAGATGATTGATAAAAGAGGCGCCAGTACAGTGAAGGTTTCAATAAGAAGTTTCTCAAGTTAAAAGGCCACAAGTCAGGCAGTGAAGGAGGTTCTAATTTAAGAAGATTCTATAAATGAATAGTTTTTTTTCAGGTGCGTTAAGAATTAAAATTTAAAATTCTGACAACAAAAATATCATTTTCATTATTCAATGAACTTCATTCAAAAAAATTCTAAGTACTACTTCGTTGTTCCTATGTCGATGACTTCATTATTTATTATTTTCTCAATAAAACTGAAACGGATTATGTTTAATTTAGTTACCTAAATAAAAATAGAAATGAATTTAATAAAAATAAAAGTTCCTACGGGTCACTTAACAATTTAGTAAATAATAATAATAGTAAAGACTGTAAGGACGAACCGCGTTTCTGAACGTTTCATTATGTGGTATTTTTAATAGAAAGTAAAAATTAAGTAGGTATGCAACCATAGATCACAGTAGGTACGTCACGTTCGAATTTCAACTCGTGCTTTGCGCGCTAGCAAGCAAAATTACCACTTTCCACTCAGATTTCAAAGGGCAAACGGATTCTTTCAGAGCGAGTGAGATGAAAATAACTTATGGACTTCTACAAGGGTTAGTAGACGTTGTCCTAATACAACGCAATCATCCCACGAGTAAGCGACGCGAATACGCGATCATCGCGCAAATGACAATTGGGTATTTGACTATATCAAAAATAAATTATTTCTCAGTGATTATTAGATAGAGGGTAATAAGCATTTTAAATTATCGATTAAACTAAAAAAGTACGTCATTATGATGTGACGTCACTATTCAGTATTTCATAGTATCTCGCATACTAAGCGCGCGTTTTGACGTTTGATAAAAAGATACTGATTTGACTAGTTGTCAAATACCGTATGAGGATACCTATGCGAGACCAGTTTGCACATTTGGGTTGTATTAGGACGACGCCTTAGCATTTTAAGTCCGTTCAATTATATTGGCATTTTCTTAGCTAGTAAGAAAGTAGTAGCTAAAAGTTTGAACAAAATGTTATAATCTTTTTCGTTAGGAATATAGATACTTACTCTTATAAATTAATTACTTATCATCCAATATTATCTCGTGCACTTACTTACACAAAGTAAAGTATACTTCTATGCATTGCACATTGTTTTTGAAAATTACCCAAACAACAATGAGTGTCTTAAATGAAAAGACAAGAGTCGTAACAAATTGAGTTCAAGACTGGACCAGCGTAGCTGACTATGGCCTGAACTTGAAGAGGAGACCCGTAGTCAGTAGAGCGCCAGTCGGTGAGGGCTTGATCACGATGATGATGATGATGATTTTTTCGAAACTCTAGAACTACATTAGTATACTAGCAAACCTACTTGTAAAAGGGAAGTTTTGGGTAAGTTAAAAACCGTGTTCCGTTCCCAACCTATATGGACGAAAAATGGAGACTCGGTGAAATAAGGGAAACATTCCGCTTTTGTGTCACTCGAATTCATTCGGTGCAAGTGCAGTTAAGGTACGTTCACACGAATCAAGTTTGATTGACCCATTATTTATGGTGGATCATAAAAAGTTAAATCTGTAGTAACTTTTCAGTCTTAGTGATAATTTTTTCAGTTTAATGAGCAGATCAAAACTTTAACTTTAACTTTCAAACTTTATTGTTCAAGTCAATCCACCATTTTCTATCAATGCAATATTTTATTATGAAGTGCAGTTGAGGTACATTCACACGAATCAAATTTGATTGACCCATTATTTATGGTGGATCATAAAAAGTTAATTCTGTAGTAACTTTTCAGTCTTAGTGATAACTTTTCAATTATTAGTGATAGCTTTCCAGTTTAATGAGCAGATCAAAAACAGATGATGCTTTCAAAATTTATTGTTCAAGTAAATCCACCATTTTCTATCAATGCAATATTTTATCACGAAGTTCGCTTTAATAGAATGTTTTCACTAGTATCTATTTTCCAAACTTCTTGACAAATAAAAGCTACAATATTTAAGAAATAGATTTTTAAATTAATTTTTAAATCAAATGTACCATACCAAAAATTACTTACTTAAAATAAAAATATTATAAAATCTAAATATATAAAAGGATTGACTGACTGACTGATCTATCGACGCACAGCTCAAACTACTAGACGGATCGGGTTGGGCATGCAGATAGCTATTATGACGTAGGCATCCGCAAAGAAAGAATTTTTTAAAATTCAATCCCTAAGGGGGTGAAATAGGGGTTTGAACTTTGTGTAGTACACGCGGACGAAGTCGCGCGCATAAGCTAGTTACTTATATAATAATGAATTATTCTGATCCACTACAACAACATCGTTTCTAGTAACTCAAAAGTGGTCACATCAGACGAGTTTTGTGTGATACATTTTTTTTGGAAAATCCACGGCAGAAGAATTTAATTTTCACTTCAAAATGTAATTTCGGCTGATTTTCAATACGAAAACAAACAAAACAAACGTCGATTTCATTGCTTAGTTTTAATTCGGTCTAAGATATAAGTAGTATACGGTTCGGTATAAGTAGTATACCTACTTCTGATCAAATCAGAAATGAGGAGATCCGTAGGAGAACTAGAGTAAACCTCATAGCTCAACGGGTTGCGAAGCTGAAGTGGCAATGGGCAGGGCCCATAGCTCGTAAAACCGATAGATGTTGGGGTCCCAATGTGCTGAAATGGCGACCTCGCACCGGAAGACACAGTGTTGGAAGACCCTCCATTAGGTGGACGGACGACATCAGACGAGTCACAGGGAGCCGCTGGATTCAGGCGGCGGCGCAAGACCGTGGCCCTACAAGAAACCTATGTCCAGCAGTGGACGTCTATCAGTTGATGATGATGCTGATACTTACTTATATAACTCTCTCTCTCAATTTGGTGATTTAAAATTAGGCGTTATCATTCAACAAAATTGGAACGCAACATAAGATCAACAAACAAGCTATCAGTCAATTAACCACACGTGATCGTTTCACACATTCAGCTTGTATCATGTTCGCTCTGCAAACGACAGAATTCAGCCTGCAATTTTGGCAGTTCTTAGTCTATTTGGAATTACCGCTTGCGATAGATTGTTGACTGGCACAATTGACTGGTGTTAATTGCGGCTAATGTCTATAGTCCGTGACAGGTTGAGATGGCAATCGTGGTATGAGGCGGGGAGGGACACCCCGCACACCCACTCCTCATCCGCGCTTGCCCGCACCGGGTTAGCGAGGGGCTGTGCGTGTGTTGCCATTTACGCGTACTATACCTACTTACCTTGTTTGTAGAGGCAGATAATTGAAAAAAAAAACATCTCTCGTAGTTCTTGTAGCACTCTATCGATGTGAAGCCGCGAAAAAGCGTTGCCACACTGATTGGGCTGCTGTTAATTAAGGTTAGCCTTGAACTGATTTTACGTACACACACACACACACACACACACACACACACACACTTTATTTTTATTATTTTAATATAATAATCTACGAGTATCTCCTCGTCTACTCAAAATGTTTTATTTAGGTAACACTAACCTAAAATTCCTCAATAATGAAAGTAATTGGTGTTTGTTAGCTATTTATTAGGGTGGCATAAATTTTATGTCCACCAGTTCATTTAAAGAACAGAATGTTCTTCGTTCGCCTTAAGACCCAATGTTGATCGATTAAAATCGTTTTTACGAAGATTACGACTCTTGGAGACTATCGTTCCGGTGTACAATAAAATTGGGTTAACGTACCTCGCTGTTAGAATCCATTTTAAATTCTGGAACCTCGATTCAATTTCGAGGATCAGTCTTGAGAATTTGACGTACAATTGACATTTTCCATTTGCGAGACTTGTAAATGTCGCTATGCGCCGTACGGAATTTATAGACTGCAATTTTTTTTTGCTGCCGTCAGCATTTCAGAACATATTATGCTTTGATCAATGACATTATCATCGACATAGGAGGTAACAAAGTAGTACATAAAATTTCTTTAGGCATTATACCATAAGGGTAAGGGGGGTAAGGGGGTGCACTAACATCTTAGCACCCCAAATGTCAACCTCACCTGCACGTGGTGCTCCCTGCGAATCAGCGAACGAGGATATGACGACCGAAGAATGGCGGGATAACCATTTCAAATGGCTTGGCTTTAAATAACACAGACCAGAGACGGGCAGCAGCGTCACTGGTGCGAAATGGCCTACAGCCCTGCGCTGACCAACCCGCCTGCCCAGCGTGGTCAGTATGGGCATTACTTCCAATGAGCAGCGCCAACAGACAAAGGCCCCCAGTTCCCGGCAGCCCTGCTATTCCCGATTGTGGTGGGGAGCGGGTGGATGAGGAAGGCTGGAGGACCGTGTTTGGTGGCGCGTTCTTGGAAAGGCCTATGTCCAGCAGTGGACGCAAACAGGCTGATGGATTGGATTGGATTATACCATAGACATGTCACGTTCAAATTACACGTCGTACATATATAATTCGTGCTCGGTGATGAGTAAGACAGAAGATACAAAACGCACGAAAGTAGAAGGAATAGTGCTCTACAAATGTCCCAAATGTCTATAAATGACCCAAGTGCCGTAGTTTTAATTAAGCTTGACTACGTAGGTACATAATAATGTAACGTATCTACCGTATCTACTTCTTTTTTTATAATATTAAATAATATCATGGGCTTTGATATTTTCTTACCGTGGTATTAAATTATTGTTCCTTTTTCTGCTTTATTATTGCCAGTTGTTGTTGGTGAGCTTTTATCCAAAAAAAGATGCAAACTCGCAATTTCGACCAGATTTAATTAATACCCTCACGTGCAATCCATAAAAAATGGCAATAACCAGGCCGTAAATTAAAAATATCACAAAGCCACCGCTATCTAAAAAAATATTTTTTACTTCATTAATTTTCTCCGGGATCTGAAGAGCTTGTGCACGTATTAGAGATTGCTTTTAAAACCACATCAGAGAAAAGTTGTCACAATGGGTCTTAATTACATACACGGGCGGCCTTTTTCATCGTAGCCTTTACAAACACCATCAAAAACTTTTGACCGCCCACAGGAAATGTGCCAAACCGTAACTGAAGTTTACTGAACGTCGCTCTCGTTTTCGGGCAATATTTAAAACGGTAATTACAAAACTTCTAAAATGTAGCTTACATAAAGGTTGCGGGCCGTATTTAAATTTAATCGACCATTCGCCTGAGTGTCTTGCAAAACTTGCCCAAATTGAATTTCCCTAACTCTTGTCACCTGATTCTTTGTTCCAGTTTTTTAATTATCTATCGGGGTTTATCTTTCATTTTTTGAAATTATTTTGATTTGAGGTAGATACTCTCAAAGAGAAATATATGTAAGTAACATCATTGTCATCATTAGCCTTCTTACGTCCACTATTAAATATAGCCTATAGCTCCATTTCTGAGGACACTACACGTGGTTTCCCAACATTTCCATCCAGCCACTTTCAGAGGCCTTCTACATTACGAGGTACTATAGTCAATCAAAAAGAATGTAAAATTCAAGACCATGTGGTACTATGGTAACACTGTATATTATATCCAATTATGCATATCTGTGAATGGTACCCAATTCGAATCTTGGCAAAGTCAAAACCATTTAAAAAATATTTTAGTTTGACTTTGAGCATACAAGTTATGCTATGATATGCTTAATTCAGTTTATTATACTGAAGCTACATATTATTATTCGTAGACTGAAGTTACTTAATATTAGTACAGAATTGAGGAAAAAATAAAATATCTGTTTCAAAATATCTCAAACAATTTTTTAGTAAGTCAACTTTTATATTTCATTAAGCATTTTACGTTCCTCGCTAAATTAAAAATTCCTTATTTTACGATGAAGTATAAAATAGAGCTTAATTTTGTGGCACATTAAGGACGAAAGTCGGTTATATAAAAAAAATATAAACCATACTTTCAAGGTGATTTTATATTTCAGTGTAATACTGTAAACCGCAACACACTATATCTGTGATGTTTTTCCACCCATCCATTCCATTGCGAGCAAATCTGGAAGAAGTATGGCAGTTTTTACTAAACACATCCCCTTTATTTGTTTCTACGCTGCATCATATTCGTATCATTTTATCATAACACTAAATCAGGTAGGGGGCAGGCCGATAGGGTGGGAACTGGCCACGGCCGAAGCTTTCCACAAAAAAATAAAAATTCAACTTGATGTCTAGTATAATATTAATTTTCTATTGGTACTAAATTAGTTTAGTAACGAAATATATTGGACGCATATCACCTACTCGCAGCGTTAGTAACCAAAAGCTAAAACAAAACTATAGGTATATTGAAGCGTCGCCAATGTCACCCATTTGCATTTTATTGCGAAAGTTTCTGGCCTCAGAACACCCTATTTTTATGATAAAGTTATTCAAATGCACGGTACCTAAGGTCATAAATTGGGAAAGGGGTATCCTGGCACGGCAGGCACTGAAAAAGTTACCGCGCGCTTCAGCGTCTGTGGTACCGCATGAACGTCTTTTATATTTTGGACTAAGAGACAGTGCGTGCCAGACCTTCGTTATTTTATAAAGCTGAAAGTTTATCGGTATATTGTCCCCAACACTGGGAGGAACGTTTGTTTAAATACTAGTAGGTATGGATGACGTAAGAATGTGTGCATTGTGGTAGTTTATATTATACCTATAGTATGCGACAATCGGGGTATGAGGCTGATCCGTCACCCGCGCTATCCCGCACCGGGTTAGCGCGTGGGCTGTGCGGATGTGAGGGGCGTCCCTACCCCGATTGCCATCTCGACCTGTCGCGCACTATAGGTACGTACCTAATGTTTGTGATAAGCACATATTCTATTCAGCATTAATTGCGTTATTTGAAATTGCAGTTATTTTGAAACTTTTTATCTATAGTTCTCAAACATTATAGACGTACGTCTCCCAAACATTATTAATTACTCGTCCGCTTGTAGTAGGTAGATTCCTCCTACATCAATGGCTCTATAATCCTGAATCGACGATATGTCAAACATAAGCCCATGGTGACGTGAGGTCATAGAAAAATAGGTACCATGGTGCTACCCATGTGCTACCTGATGGCTACCTGCGTCAAATGTACTTTGAAACTTGCTAGTGATATCAAACCCTTGACGTTTTGTTAGAAGTTCCCAACAGTCATGAACTGTGGTACCACCTTGATGATTATTAGTGGTTAAATACGGATTAAAAAATCAAGTAGTTTAGCATACGTTGCAACTCGCAACTCGCAATGCAAATCGCGTGCCACATACGGTAACGCAGGTGCCAACAACAACTGTATAAAGTATCAACTCAACTGGATGAACAATGAGCGAACTCATAAAAAATATATGATAATACAAACATACAGACAAACTTCAATTTTTATATAGGTACATGAAGAAGTTAGGTTCTTCATATAATGACAATAATAAAACATTATACATCTTTTAAAATTAGGTAGGTATGTAATAACAATTTACTTTACAGATACTATAAATTTTAGCATCCGCATGATGATCCGCCGGATGAATACTTCATAGTGTCTGTTTCCGGCTGTGGCTTCTTGTCCAAACCAGATATCAATCTCTTTAGCTTCGCTATGGCAAGACCAGGATGCAATCCTTTGGGACACGCAAGGGTGCAGTTCAAAATAGTATGGCAGCGAAATGCTTTAAAGTCATCCCTCAACTCGGACAACCTCTGCTCAGCATCTTGATCTCGAGAGTCTATTATCCATCGGTAAGCGTGAAGCAAACTGGCGGGACCATAAAATCTGCGACCATTCCACCAGTAACTAGGACATGAAGTTGAACAGCATGCACAGAGCACGCATTCATAAAGACCAACTAATTTCGCATTATCGTTTATGCTTTGGGCGTACTGGAATTTCCCCATAGGTCCCGCGTCACGGCGAATGAGATAAGGGCGAAGGCTGTTATATGCATCAAAAAAATGCTTCATATCAACGACCAGGTCCCTGATTACGTACATGTGTGGTATCGGATAAATGCTAACAGTCTTGTCCGGAGGAATGGGTGTAATACAGGCCAGGCAGTTGTTGCCTTGGAGATTAACCGCGCAGGAGCCACATATGCCTTCCCGGCATGAACGTCGGAATGCGAGAGTCGGATCCATGTCCTTAAGTTTAATTAAAGCATCTAACACCATTCTGCTGCAGGTACCGACGTCTAAATCATAACTCATTATTTGAGGCTTCTCATTACTGCCGATACCACCAAACCTGTATACTTTAAATACCCTTCTTGGGTCCACAGGTTTCTTCGACACTGGTGCTGGCTTGTGACCGGAATAGGCCCTCCACAAAAAATTACATGCTGATCGCCCTAATGATTTATTAAAACTAAAAACTCGAAAAGATTTTTGCATTATATAATACTGATAATTGTTAAAAATTATTGTTAAAACGTGTTTTTTAATAGTAACTTTGACATATCATCACATGATACATCATCACGACCGCCTTAAATGACGTTTATTTGACGTATAAATGATATTAGGTATTTTATTTAACAATCCGAGTTTATACTTGATTCTAACTCGAGTGCATTGCTCCCTTATTGCACCTATTAGAAGCCCACTATGACTCTCTACCATCTCTCTACAATATTTTACAGTACGCGGCCGAAATTAAAGTACATCGAACTTTAGAAGGAAATATCAAATTTGTAGAGCACTGCCTCTGTCGTTGAGACCGAGAAAACGTCATATAGGTATGAGTGACAGACAACGCTCCACAAAGCCGAAATGTCATTCTAAAGGCCGATGGATATTTTCTTTCGGCCTCGTACTGTATAATTTTGCCTTTTTTGCATCCAAATGTCTCATGATACCTAAGACTAACTGATTTAAATATGTATGTTATGCTAAAATATTGTAGACAAAGTGCCAATAACAAATTAAATGAAGCGAATACCTCCTGTAATAAACTCCTATTGGACGGGATTCATGTCCTACCACAAATTGTTATAAAATTAAAAATAATATCCATGCGAGCGAGTTTCATTTGAAGTTAGACAACATTAAACCTAGCAAGTGGAAACTTTAAATAAAACTGTACCAAAGAAGAAGTCTGTTCATAACTTATATAGAGATGGAAGATTAAATAACTTCTAAAGACTTGCAGCAAGCAAATCATCAACTTTCATATTGCAATTTTTCTTGGCATTTCTGTTATTTGAAAGAAGTTTTTTCTATTAATCAGGGGCATTTAGGCCACGACCAAGCCTAGGTGAATTTCAGATTCCCGTTACGATGTACTTACTTAGTTATCGAAATACTAGGAAAACACCATACTAGGTATGTACAAAACCACGAAGAGAATTGCGCAATTTCGTACTTATTTTTTAGCCAGTACGCTTAGTATAAGATTTTACGTGTCACCAACGTTGCTAGATTTTGAGAGTCGAAACACAATAACGTCCAAGTAACCTAACCTAACCTAACTAGCCTTGAATTAAAGTCGAAAATTCAATACCACTGATTTTAATTTCGCAACGTTTCTGCTTGGAGCGCTGCCTGTAGACGTTTAGACAAGCTTGAGCTTTAAAACAAGGCTGTTAAGATCCAATTTACTACAACGTGGAAGTGTTTTGACACTCGAATACTACAAACGTTGGTGAGACATAAAATCTCGTACTAAGCGCACAGATTGTCTCTGCCTTTACGAAACATTTCGATAAAAGAAACTGGTTTCCATAACTTCAGAGTTTTGTTCATTATTCTGATTCAATATTACTTTAGGTGGGCCAGTTTATTTTATAATGCTCATGCTGATTTGATATTTTTGGCCAACATCATTCATCGATGCGGATATGACGGAAAGTCGTTTCTTCGATGAAGGGAGGCGCGGATTTTTCCCACCTTCAATGAAAATCAATTTCCTAGAGTTTGGAATTCTTTTTCCCGACCACCTGGTATTCTCACTCACTCACTCACTCACACACACAACTGAGTCGCCTTCAGGAGAGATAAAACATTTTTTTGAATCAAATACTTAGAGTGATTATTTACAAATAGTTGAATCCATACTGCTTCATAATAATATTATAAATGCGAAAGTGTTTATATCTGTTTGTCTGTCTGTATATATGTCTGTTTCCGTCGTTAAATAAACATATGAAAACATAGCTTAGCTTTAATATCGCTCACTGCTTAACTACATAACACATCTCTGGAGGAAAGGCATCTTTATTACTCTTCATCATCATCATAATCAACCTATCGCCAGCTCACTACAGAGTACGGGTCTCCTCTCAGAGTGAGAAGGGTTTGGCCATAGTCTACCACGCTTGCCATGTGTGGATTGGTAGACTTCATCTTTGAGAAGATTATGGAGAACTCTCAGGCACGCAGGTTTCCTCACGATGTTCCTTCACCGTTAAAGCAAGTGATATTTAATTAATTAAAACAAACATAGCTCCGAAAAGTTAGAGGTGCGTGCCCGGGATTGAACCACTGACCTCTGATTAGAAGGCGGACGTCCTAACCACTAGGCTATCACAGCTTATGAATAAGCAGCTTTATTTCTTAAACTAATAAAATAAGAGAACTGTCAAAGTAGAGTTCCTAGCTGACGCTCGCTCCATTAACTGCATATAATATCCTCTAATTGACACTTTATAAGCAGGTGTCAATTATGGATATAAATTATTATCCGGATTCTGAGCACCGTTTCATACTGAACAGTAAAACAATATTCAGTGATATAATCAATTTAATTTGAACCATCAAGAATATTAACATTACGTAAATTTTGTTAATTAATGGTTGGGGGTAAAAGGTGGGCAGATTATTTTGATTGCAGCCAAGCGCTAGTCTATAAATTAAAAAAAAAACTGGTAAACTAAATACGTTATTACTATAGGTACATTATAAATTAATTAAAATAATAAATATGTAATGTGTATTATTATATCAAATATTTTTTTGAATTTATTTATATTTTTATATTTTAATGAAAATATTAAAATAAAACTTAAAACTACCCTTATCTTTTTGTTGTACAAATCATGCCCGCGTGGAATGGAACAAAGAATACTGGCTACATTTCCTCGCAACTTTGATTTTCCGAGATGAAATGTATCTCTGGACAAAATTTTGTCAAAATCTGCTAAAGAGATAGACTGTGAAAAGTTTGCAGACAGACACATTTATAATATTAGTATGGATTTGCTATTATCTTTTCGATGTAATTTCAATTCTCAATCGCTGAGCCCAAAATTTACGGTATTTAAGATTCTCCAATAGAAACAATAGTCAAAGTTTGTCAACTATCGATTGGCAAATTGAGCGAACTGTGGGACTATAACTGTCACAAACTATTATGGTCAACTGGAGTTTCCTTATAACAACGGCACAAATTGAATTGGTGCGCCAATAGCTGCAAATTAATTCACCCAATATACAGCCACAGGCCAAAACTCGCTTAGCACCTTAACGATCAAATTCACTTGCACTCCACGGCATGGTTAATCGCTACTCAAATTCTGAGGCCGACCGTACAACTTGTTTATTTTTAAACCTCGACACAAAAGAGAGGTATTCAACAAATCAAAGATTGTGTTGGTTTTAACAAAAAAAAAAAATCAAAAAAAAAACCGACTTCAATAACCACCAACACTAAAAACTAAAAAATAATTTAATTTATTACCCAATATTATGTATACAAGAGTTATTGTTGTTCTATAGTAATATTTTTTGGAGTCGGTGCCAATGTGGAGTCGCAAAACACTATGAAGAGTAGATAGACGGTTCGTGCGGCTAATTGGCACCGTCTCTAAGCCAAGCGATAGTCTATAAATTAAGAAAAAAAATTGAATCGGGATAGTGCATAACTACAAGAACTCCATTAATTCAGGCTCAGCCAATCACAACAACAGTGGCTATCGTAATGTGATAATCCAAACTTCCTCTTAAAACTTACTCTAGCGCGTCAGGCATGGTAACAAATTTATGTTTCCCAATAAGGAATTTATTGTTGGCATTTAAATTGTATGGAATAGATAGCGGGCTTGTCAAAGTTCGTTAACCGCGAACTACCAAACTGAGCAGTATGAGAGGTTATAACTGTTAAAGTTATTATTGCTCGCCTGGGCTTATGTTATATTAACTAACGACTTATTGCACTTCAACGGAGTATATAAATTCTCTGGAGTACTTATGAGTTCTGTATGTTTCATTTTTAGGGTTCCGTACCTCAAAAGGAAAAAGGAAACCCTTATAGGATCACTTCGTTGTCTGTCAGTCTGTCCGTCTGTCCGTCTGTCCGTCTGTCCGCCTGTCCGTCTGTCCGTCTGTCCGTCTGTCCGTCAGTTGTATCTGTCAAGATAACCTTTACGGTACTTCCTGTTGACCTACAATCATGAAAATTGGCAGGTAGGTAGGTATTATAGCACATGTAAAGGAAAAACCGCAAACCGTGTGTTTTTTACATCACAAAAAAAATTAAAATGTACTTTAAAATTTTCAAAAGTAAGATAACTATACTGAGTGAAGTATCATACGAAAGGGTACATTCTAAAATAAATTTTTCTTTATTTTTATGCATAATAGTCTTTGATTTATCGCGCAAAATATCTAAATAAATATCCTCGGTGCGCGAGTCTGACTTGCACTTGGTCGGTTTTTTTACTAGCTAACGAGCACAAGCTCACGAATTCGTTAGCGTGGAATTAGGCTTTTAAAAAACCTGTGGAAAAGTTTTCTGTAAATTTTTCGAAATAAAAATTAATCCGAATCACTTTCCAGGTCTTTAACTATATCCATGCAAAAAATCACTTCGATTCGTTGCACCGACGAAGCGTGACAGGAGGTAAAAAAAAAACACACACTTTCACATGAGGTCACGTCAATGGCATTTTTTCCCCTCATGAAAATAAAGTGAATAAGTCTAAAGTCTGACTCATCGACATAGAAGGTAATAATAAGTAGTAAATAAAATTTCTTTGGTCTGACTATCATGTTCTATGCCATCAAAGTCCCTACAAATTATCAGGGACGCTTAAAATCATAATATAGTGTCATTCAAACCACACGTGATTGTTAATAATAAAACGCTTTTGAAAATATAAAAGTATAGTATTAAACTCTATTCAGTTTCATGTTCCTTTTCAGTTTAGAATAAAGTTTATTTTTTATTGAAGAAAAAACAAAACGGACACCTTTACCTCGACGCGTAAAATCCAAAAAAGCAACGACAAGAGCTAAGGTTGATCGCTGTTCCGCCCCTTCTCGGAGACACTTTTCTATTATCCTGGTGTTACGTTCAGAAAGTATAGTGCCTTGTCACTGTATACAAAAACTGTTTACGTATAAAATGCATAGAATAAAATGTACTGTAAGAAAACAGAAAATAGTTTTTCGTTTGAATGATATTTTACTATGTACAGTAGCCGGAAGAAAATACTGTACATCATCCTTTAAAAAGGGATTTCGGCTTCGTAGAGCGTTATCTCTGTCACTCATACGTATATGACGTTTTGTTCTCAACGACATCCCACAATAATACAACAGCCCTATGCAAAAATCAAAATAAGTGAGACCAATCTATACTCGACCACGTCTTGATCCAATTTTTGTTAGTAGGTATAGGTAACCCCACACATGACTTTTAACATGTATTTGATTTTTATATCATTAAAAAATATATACTTACTACGTACCAAAAAAGCAGTTAGTACATTATTAATTGCAAAATAAAAATAACTACGGTTTTATCCACAGGTTAGCTCTTGAAATCTATAGGTTAGGGCTGCGTTTGCACCTGGTAGAAAGCTTGATGTTATGGAAGAGCAGGGTCGTCTGCCACAAGTACTAGTAGTAATACTAGTCATTTACTGGGATTGTCCCCATTTCTATGTAGATATTATTTAAAACTAGATGATGCCCGCGAATTCGTTTGCGTGGTTTTGGGCTTTTAAAAATTCCGTGGGAACTCTTTGATAAAAAAAAATAGGGTACTGATTTATCTACCGAAATGAATATTTTTGAGGGGGATTCCAACATCAATGGGGACGCTAGACCTTGCCGGTAGAGTAGTAAATAGCCAGAGTCGAATTTCATATTTGCCTTTAAAATCTTACTCAAGACCTCCCCTCCCACAGTAAGGTTTAAGAAGGTCGCCAGAAATAAGTAAAGTGCAGTAATGATTAACGTTAATAATCGTTGTTTCAGGCAGGATGTGGCCATTAGCGCCACTGGTGTTCCGGCTGGCAGCCGTTTCACTGGTGGCGCTAGCCCTTGCCGATCCAGGCTCGGGCAGCGACTCCTCAATAATCGCTCAGTCGCCGAAGCGCACCAAAGCACCCACGCGAACCACGGGGCCTTCGCTGAAGAAACCGGAGCGGCGACAGCGCAACCGCCGCCGCACAACCACCACGACGACCACAACCACCACTGAGATGTATGACGATGAAGAGGACGTCACCACACCCGTCACAACTACCACACTCGATCCCAGAACTTACGATCACAGTAAGTAGTCGGATACCTACATAAATATATACCTACCTAGAGTCTGCGACAGGTCGAGATGGCAATCGGGCTATGAGGCGGGGGGACACCCCGCACACCCGCATGTCTCTCGCACTCGCCCACAATGGGTTAGCGTGAGGGCTGTGCGGGTTCCCTCCCTGATTGCTATTTCGACCTGTCACGTACCGAATCATATCACATCGTACCATAGCATAAACTTGGCATTCGATATCTAATAGAATACTTCTTTTACCATTTTATTTATCACTAGCAATGTTCTAAAGGACTTCGAACTATATACTACAAAAATAACAAACAGTTATAAAAAGGCCAGCTGTGATAGCATAGTGGTTAGGGCGTCCGCCTTCTAATCGGAAGTCGGGGGTTCTATCCTGGGCACGCAATTCTAACTTTTTGGAGTAAAGTCGTTAAATATTACTTGCTTAAAGCAAGTGATATTTAATTACTTAAAACGGTGAAGGAAAACATCGTGAGGAAACCTGCCTGAGAGCTCTTCATAATGTTTTCAAAGGTGTGTGAAGTCCAATCCGCACATGACCAGCGTTGTAGACTATGGCCCTGTGCTTCTCACTCTGAGAGAAGACCCTTGTTCTGTAGTGAGCCGGCGATGGCCGGTGAGTGATAGAGTTCACTGAAAAAAATATAGAAATTTAACGTTTCTCTTCAAATAAAAAAAAATATAACCCTTTTCATCTCTCGCTGTGTGAGTCTATCTCGCACTCTGTTGGTTTTTCTTTTTTATCGTCTTGCAATCATTCTGATATATTATGATTACTTATAGTGTTCCCAGTTATATTAATATTTATAAGTCTTCTACCGTAGGTATTTGAGAGTCATAAAAAGAAAAGACGCACCAATTTATTATTATTACGCACCGCTTGAATGAATTATTAGTGGTTAATTTATCCAAGTAATCCCGTCATTACACCCTACTTTGAGTGGTAAATTCTGTCAGTTGAATGCAATGCATGAATGTTGTGTTTGACAATTAGTATTCTCTTTTTAACACTAACCACGTAACAAAGTAGTCCTAACACAGTTGTTTAAAGATTTTTATGGTTCCGTACCGCAAAAGGAAAAAAGGAAGCATTATAAGATCACTTCGTTGTCTATCCGTCTGTCTGTCTGTCTGTCCGTCGTGTCTGTCAAGAAAACCTTAAAAGACCATATTTCCTCTGCCAAGCATCGAACCGAGGACCTCCCATTTTAAATACTACAAAACGACAAGGAGGTCGACAAGACTCACAAAATGTCAAGCTACATAGCTAAGGCTAAATTTCTCCAGAAACTGTCTCCATTTGCAAAGTTTCCTACAAAAGGGCCAATACAACAACATCCAAATTGTTGCCGTCCAAAAAGGGAAGGAAGCAATTTTAAAATGAAACTCCCTGATCAAAGAAAGTATGCACGGAGCGAAGCCAGATTATAGCATTTTGGAAGTTAATAATATAAAGGTATTGGAATCTTCAACACAGTAATATTATTTGTAGTTTTTATAGCTGCTACAACGCTTCAGTATAAGTTCCATTAACGCCTTTATATTTTTACCATCATTTCATTGATATCTATTTCCTGTTGTCTGAAATTTGCCAAAGGTCGAAATATTCAATAATCTAAGCAACAACCGCTGAGTTTGTTTGAAGTGCTTGTATCTGGTGGCCCGGCAGTGCCACCGCCAAGTCGAACAAGCAAAGACACAACCGTACCATCCTTTACTCGAAGCCATTCAGGGCGTTTTCGAGCTCATTGTAACTTCGTTATAGGTAAAGCTAGAAGTCTGAAATTTCAGTAACCAAAAGGGCATAATATAAACAGGTATAGTATCAAATTTCATTTAATTTGAACTTGTGGTTTACTATGGCAAGTCAAAGTTCCTTAATTTTATCACTGATACACTCACTCGTGTAAAACATCGTGAGGAAACCTGCATGTCTGAGAGTTCTCCATAATGTTCTCAAAGGTGTGTGAAGTCTGCCAATCCGCACTTGGCCAGCGTGGTTGACTATAATGGCCAAAACCCTTCACACTCTGAGAGGAGACCCGTGCTCTGTAGTAAGCCGGCGATGGGTTGATCATGATGATGATGACTCACTCACTCACCGATCAACAAATTCTTCAAAGGTACTTCTTGCAGACACACAAGCTTCTAACTTTGAACACAGTTATTGCTTAGCCTATGAATAAAGGAAAAACTTGTCAAAACTTTTTGTGGTAGATAAACAGTTATATTGCGAGACTTGGATTTTTGTACATGTTATGGTTTGATGGGATCCTCTATACACATCATTAAAATAATTGCTTGTTATCCCCCCCTAAGGGGGTGAAATGGGGAGTGGAAGGTTGTATGAAAGTCCTATGTTTTTGAAGTTAGAGACATGAAAATCGACATTTAGGTTATTAGCTTTAAATAATAAAAATCTGTATAAGTTAATTAGGGTGGTAAAATAGGGACGAAAAGTTTTTATAGAAAAGTTTTAACTATTGTTATTTTCTCTTGAAATTGGAAACGTAGGTTCTTTCTAGGGGGTAGCTATCAGATAACAAAGGATCTTACAAAAATCTCCCCCTAAGGGGGTGAAATGAGGGTTGAAAAGTTATATGAAAATCCTATGTTTTTGAAGTGAGAGATATGAAAATTGGCATTTAGGTATTCTGGGTTCCGTGCCTTAAGGTGAGACTGAGTGAGTAGGTAAGTGAGGCCTTTTGCAGCAGGAAAATTTCAGATCTCATGAGAAACCAGAAATTTTACGCGGACGAAGTCGCGGGCAACTGCTAGTATTTTATAAAAATGAGTTGCTGCCATGAACTAAGCAGTGCGATGCACCTCGTTATCAATAAAGTAAAAGACGTGTGAACAGCTTATATAACTATGTATCGAAGTTTAGAATGACATATATATATAATGTACAAATGTTATATTTTGCAATGCCCTGACGGGGCTTCATGTTGTAATATTATAATATTTATTTATATATATATATTTTAAATCTTTAAAATATACTATAATGTAGTACTACTTACATAATATATTATATATGTTATGATGTAAGACATAAATGCAAATAAATAAAGAATAAACGTTACTTATATTGGGCAAGACAAAGATCAATATTAAAATTATACCTAGTAAAATGTCAGATATGCTTTCAGTTAACGTTTTTCTGCCCTAAAAATCTTGTTATCGAAAAGCTACAAGGAAAGTTATAGTTTTACAACATTTCAGTGCAAAACCGCAAGGAAGGTGCACTGTCATACGCCATTTTAACAAGAGCTCAATCAGTTTTACAATTTCCCTTTTAAAGCCCAGTAAGACTGAAGAACCATAAAATAGCTGAGGTCAACGCTGAATGGTGGCAGATCTCCCCTAAAGAGGTAGGGAGCGGGGTCGTCATTTCACGCCTCTTGAGCGCGTATCGAACCAATATTAGGTTTATTAGATAGATGGGCCGACGTAAAAAGCGATTTTTCATTTTTCTTTTCACTTTTATCTCTGTCAGTATTTCCAAATAGAATTATGTTTTAATAAACTTCGAGACGAAATTACTCGTATTGCTTTAGTCTCAAAAGATTCGTAAGTATTTACTTGATTGTCTTGCCGTGTACGAGGACAAAAATACAATCAAATAGAATGGGAAAGTAAATTATTAAATTACATTTCGCCCACAACTTTGTATTCTGTTTGTTATGGGTTTTATTTTTATTCTACGCCACAACAATAAATTTATGAAAAACATATTAACTCAATAAAATTAAATCCTCAATGCCTCCATTGATTTGGACTGTGTTGTTCAGTAGCACCACTATTCTTACTTTACCGAATTGCATTTTTAATATGTTTACATTTTTCGTTTTTTATTAAACTAAGTACTTTATCTAGTGATGAATCTTATCAGCTACCGTAAATCAGATATTGTACAATGCATTAATTAGGTCTACAGAGTACAAATTGATTCAGTTAATGCGGAATATGTTGTTTAGAGCGCACATACATAATTTATTTACAAAAGTGTGAATCACATTTTTAATTTTATTCATTTATCTATGCATAAATAAAAATGTATAAATGAAGAGTGTGTCATACGAGACGATTTTTAGGGTTCCGTGACCGAAGTGTACCCACGGAATTCTATTACTAAGCCTCCGCTGTCCTCCTGTCTATACGTCTATCTGTTAGCAAGCTGTGTCTTATGAATCTATGTATGTATTTCTTAAACAAACAAATTTCGCAAACAAACACACTTTCGCATTTATAATATGGTAATCCATATTATAAATGCGAAAGTGTGTTTGTTTGATGGTTTATTTGTTTGTTGGTTTGTCCTTCAATCACGTCACAGCGGAGCAACGCGACGGATTGACGTGATTTTTTGCATGAGCATAGTTAAAGACCTCGAGAGTGACATAGGCTAATTTATATCCTGAAAAATCAAAGAGTTCCCACGGGGTTTTAAAAAAAACCTAAATCCACGCGAATGACGTCGCGGGCATCAGCTAGTAACAAATAATTAAATACATTGTGTTATCGATATTTTGTTTGATGTTACAAAAGCCTTCGTGTGCTACTCCAACTGGCATTTGAACAGTTCTTAGAAATTTTATGCCAACGGAAAAAAAACGTAGCATAAAATTTCGTCTTGCCAAAATTGTATCCCACGACATTCAATATTGGAACAAAATTCAATAATAGCCTACATACTTTCAGTGGAAAAATTACCTACACAGTACTTTGCCATTGTGCCAGCATAACCGCATTCAAAATCGTTAGGGAACGTACCAATTTCCAATTTTCTCAAGTTTTCCGAGTTAAGTGAAGCAAAACCGATCCCGATACATACGAATTCTAACCTTGTATTATTAACGGACGACATCAGACGAGTCGCAGGGAGCCGCTGGATCCAGTCGGCGCAAGATCGTGGCGCGTGGAAGTCCCTACAAGAGACCTATGTCCAGCAGTGAACGTCTATTGGTTGATAATGATGATGATGATGATAATTATCAGCAGTCATATCATTTCAGCAGTCTAATGCAAAAAATAAGTGTTCGTTGGAACTTGAATCTCTCTCATTACAATATTGTCTTCGTATTGTAAAAGCCATGTTAGGTTGGTGGTTAGGCCGTCCACTTCCCGATCGAGGGGTCGGGATTTTGATCCCAGGAAAGCATCTCCAACTTTTAGGAGTTACGTGTCTAACTGTCAAACTGCGTCTGTCCTTTTCATATTGCGTTAGTAAAAAGAGGATGCGAATACTCTAAAATTTAGTTGTGCTCAGAATCAGTACCACTATCTATACGAAATAGAGCGTGTAAAATAAAACTGTTACAGTATGAGGAAAATATAATAGAATTCAATAATATTATTACGGTGCTTAAATTGAATATAATATTTTTATGAGCACTCAAATCAACCACTGTACGTGACAGGCACGTTGATAATGTCTCTTGACTGCCACACCGAGCGCCAATGCGAAAAGACTTCGTTTTAAATTATTGGTTTAATCCCTTTGAAATAAACATGAAATGCTTAATCATTATTACTCACGACGTGACATCGTGTATTATGTCACCAAAACTTGTATATTATTTCAATAAAATACATCAACAATTTTTTTTCATCGTCATCATTATGATAAACCCATCGCAGGTTCACGGCTAAGCTCGGGTCTCCTCTCACAATGAGACGGGGTTAGGTCATAGTCAGCCACGTTGGCAGACCTTTGAGAACATTATAGAGAACTCTCATCTATGCAGATTTTTCTCACGATGTTTTCCTTCATCGATTAAAACGAGTGATATTTAATTGTTTAAACGCTCATAACACCGAAAAGGTGCGTGCTCGAGATTGAACCCCCGACCTGCCAATAGAAAACTAAACTATTAACCACAAGGCTATCACTTTCTTTTACAACTATTTTTTTTTGTAGGTAAAAACTTTCACAGTGGTTTGATATGTAATGATTAGACACAAAATCTATTCTAATACAAATGTGAAAGTAACTTTAGTCTATCTGTCTATTATTTCCTTTTCATGATATATTTGCAAAACCGATTTAGATGACATATTTTAATGTACCTACATAACGGGTACATACCACGATTAATTTGGCGTTTTTAATTGTCGAAAGAGGTTAGTTAGCTATTTCCCTTGACAGCTCGAACTTCATCTCTCGCAGCACCGTATAGTCCCGTCGTGACCACGATTTGGGTTGAAATATCGACAGTTAAAAACGCAAAATTAATCGTGGTATGTACCCGTTATCTACATTAAAATATGTCGTCTAAATCGGTTTTACGAACATACCATAATAGGAAAAATAGACAGATAGACTAAAAATCATCAATTTAGACGACGTTTGGTACAGAGATACTCCGTAACGTCAAAATAAGTATAACGAGTTTTTTTAAAACCGAAACCTATACAGACACATTCGCGGGTACCTTGTAATATTATTATTACTAAAATTTGAAAATGTTACCAACTTCAATTTTTTTTGTTAATTACCAACATAGAGAATGTTTAACAAATCTAATTTAGACACAGCAAAAAACCACGAAGGTTTAAAAAGTGTGTCATTCCGTCTACTTATTAATACATAATGGTAGTGTACACTTATTACATTACATTTAATACAAAAATGGGGATCGTTACAGTTTGTTAATTGAATAGGATTTTAGCTTATATTATAATATAATAATCTGTTATTCTTTGGGATAATCCTAAAAATCTCGAATTCCTGTTTTCTTTTACTATAAAGTTAATAACATAAATCACATCTAGGTCACCTGGAAATTTCAGACAAAGAAAAGCAATAAATTAATAAATAATACGAAAGTGCTCTACGGCGGCGGTGGCTTTGGCATAATGCCATGTAAGTAAGACTAGACGAAGCCAGGTTCTGTACTCTCCAGATATTATTTTAAGATATGTATTTATAAAGAAGACCACTTCAAAGGGTGTGGCCACATAATAGTTGTGCCAGAGCATTTTTTAAGTTCATTGGTCGGTAATTAGGCTTATTCTTTTTTTATCCACCCTAAACCAGCCATCCTAGAGTATGATGATGAAGACCATTTGACACAAGTGTCAATTTTAAATTCCCTGTACGCTCGGTGGGACGCTTTGAATCGGCTCACTTCTTTCAGCGTACTCGTATAGGTCCATTTTAGTGACTGTAACCCAGTAAAATAGTAAAAAATGTATTAGGATGTAGTTTTGACCTTTGTATCAATGTTTTAATACAGTGAAGTACAAAAAATAATATCGTATCAACATATTATTCAAATTGTGCGTAGTTTAGCAGGATTTGTGTACCTAAACATCCATCTATACCGTTTAGCAGAGTCGCGACGTATTCTTAGCCTTTGATGAGAAAGATTATGCCATAGTTCACCACGCTGGCCAAGCTTGGTGGCTTTGAGAACATTATAAAGAAGTTGTCCTATACAAAAATAAATTTTTCATTTTACATTTAATCGGTAGTTTACTTTAAAATGCAATTAAATATTTATTGATCAAAAATAGTGCAGTCATTTGAAAAAATCAAACTTACTTTATTTCAAGTGTAAAAAATATGGTTCACCGTCTAGGGATATTCGAGTGATTTTATGAGTAAACCACTCATGCAGCAATGATGAGATCTGTAACACAAGGGCTGAAGGTTCGTGAGAAATAACAGGGGCTTTATTTCACGCCACTTGCGTTACACCCTCCGGCATCCTTTACTGAATCCTATCAAACCGATTAAAATGGAAATCGTC
This sequence comes from Maniola hyperantus, assembly GCF_902806685.2. NCBI lineage: Eukaryota > Metazoa > Arthropoda > Insecta > Lepidoptera > Nymphalidae > Maniola > Maniola hyperantus. Next base: position 6,592,886 of record NC_048564.1, read on the forward strand.
GCACATGTAATGCTTAAAAAATATATACATACATTTATCTTTGATCAGTTCAAAGATTAATAGCAATTCATCATCATCATCATCAACTAATAGACGTCCACTGCTGGACATAGGTCTCTTGTAGGGGCTTCCACACGCCACGGTCTTGCGCCGCCTGGATCCAGCGGCTCCCTGCGACTCGTCTGATGTCATCCGTCCATCTAGTGGGGGGTCTTCCAACGCTGCGTCTTCCAGTGCGAGGTCGCTATTCTAGCACCTTGGGACCCCAACGTCTATCGGTTGTACGAACTATGTGTGTGTGCCCTGCCCATTGCCACTTCAGCTTCGCAATTCGTTGAGCTATGTCGGTTACTCTAGTTCTCCTACGGATCTCCTCATTTCTGATTTGATCACGTAAAGAAACTCCAAGCATAGCTGTCTCCATCGCCCGCTGAGTGACTCTGAGCTTTCTTATGAGGCCCATAGTTAGCGACCAAGCATCGTAATAGCAATTATTATGTTGTAATTACTTAAATTATTTCATTTTTAGGGTTTTTGCTATGTCAACGGGACCATATTACAAGCCTCCGCTGTTCGTTCCTCTGTATGTCCGTCTATCTGTCTGTCTGTCAGCGGGCTGTATCTCGTGAACCATAATACAGGTAAAATTTTCACAGAATATGTATTTCTTCCTCGTTTCTTATTGGAACTGATACGCTGAACGCCCTTCTGGCAACAGTGTTTCCCTCCACTTTTAAAATAGGTACCTTCAAGTCAAAAGTGAATAGGCACCTTCTAGGCAAGTGCGCTCTATATCTTAAGCTGCATCATCACATGCCAGTTGGTCTGATTGCAGCCAAGCGCTAGTCTATAAAAAGGTAATAGGTGGCTTAAGTTGTACTTAGCTACATATATTCTGCACAAAAATAATAACATTACCCAATGGACATAAGAAACCCTTTTGCAGCGTACTAACAAACAAAAAGAACTCAAACTACACACTCCGAAAACACCGAGTACCGCTTCAAACCGGTTCAACAAAGAGCTGAAATTAAATTTACGCTTGGCAAAGAAAAAACTAGTTACAAGGGGAAATTGGCGGGGACAGTGACAAATTATGCCCGCAAGAGCAAGGTATTCGACCCCACTCTAACACACCTCGAAATGTATTTTATATTTCCACCCTGGCATATACTTACACAAAGTTGAACGTGTAATTGTTTTTGATTTAATAAAAAAAATACACTGTATTCTTATAACGCATTGAAATTAACAATTAAAGCTGTGATAGCCTAGTGGTTAGGACGTCCGCCTTCTAATCGGAGGTTGGGGGTTCGATCCCGGGCACGCACCTCTAACTTTTCAGAGTTATGTGCATTTTAATTAATTAAATATCACTTGCTTTAACGGTGAAGGAAAACATCGTGAGGAAACCTGCATGCCAAAGAGTTCTCCATAATGTTCTCAAAGGTGTGTGAAGTCTACCAATCCGCACATGGCCAGCGTGGTAGACTAGAGCCAAAACCCTTCTCACTCTGAGCGGAGACCCGTGCTCTGTAGTGAGCCGGCGATGGGTTGATCATGATGATGATGATGACTGAAACAAACAAACCTTTGACGGGCTTATGTTTAGGCGTAAACACAGTGCATACACGCAGCATACAAACGCAAAAGTTCAATAAGACTATTAACATTTAACACAGATTAGGCTTAGATCTATAGAGCGTAATTTTATTTTGCTCAGGTATTTCAAACGTAGTTTCAGACGTAGTTAAAACGAGACATCTTTACCACTGATCTGTACATACTATAAAGGGTACATGGTTTACACTACTGCTTACTTATTTCACCATCAACAGCCATATCCATTCAACTACTTAAGCGAAATAGCTTAAGGCAGACTCAGACGTTTAATTATTATTTATTATTGTTAGTAGGTAGGTACTAGGGTAGCATACTTCATTTAATAAAAAATTTCGAACAATAGGAAACTTAGCTATTTGAATTGATATTGGATTGTCCAAGTTCTCCTACGCACTCTCCAAGCGCGGATGCTTTGGTTTCCAACTATAACTTAATAAGTATTAATTTAATTTTATCTCTACGATGTCTAAGGTCCATAGTCTAAATATAATAAAATATACTTGCAGCAAGTAATTTCTGACAATCTTGTACACTAAAACTTACAGAAATTGACTTGCGGCGACAACTTTACACTATATAAGTGACTTGCCAGAGCTTACTTACTGCAAGTTTTATTATGAGTGGGCTTTATATAAAAAATAGTGATACAAAAATTAAATTACGTGATCTGTTCTTTATACTCAGCATAAAAAACGGTTTGTTTAAAAACTACATCGCTTTAACTAATTACAATGAAATATGAGAGACGTAATAAATCACGCAATATCTGTAATATTAAATTGTAACCTAAAATTCTATTACGGAGGAAGGTAAAAACCAGCCCCGTTTCCACCCGTCTCGTTTTATTGAAATACTGGTTGAATTATTATACTACGAAGTATTAATTTGTCTTATATTAAACCAACCTAAGTGGTCGAAATTGAAGACGAGTTTATGTACCTAGGGCACACATTCCAGTCGAGTAGGTCCAATGAGGTGCTAATGTGGAGTCACAAAACAATATGAAGAGTAGATAGACGGTTTGTGCGGCTAATTGGCACCGGCTCTTTGTGTTAATTGTGCGGCAAATTTCAATTATCTACCTATTACACTTCACGAGATACAGCCCGCTGACAGACAGACAGACAGACGGACGGATGGATGGACGGACAGACAGCGGAGGCTTAGTAATAGGATCCCGTTGGCACAGTTCGAGTATGGAATCCTAAAAACAACAATATAAAATTTATTTTAAAAAACCCGAAATAAAAAATCTAAATAGAATCTACATAAGTTTATTATATTTGCAAAAAATGATTGTAGTATCGAATTTTCTGTCAAAGAACTGATTGTTAACATGGTTGAAAATACTTGATTGAGTAAGTTGTTGTTTTTATTAATTAACGGTTATTTGAATTTAAAATATTTTCTGCTGAATCTCATAACTTTCACAATCGGTTTTTGGAACTCATACTTAGTCATAATGTTTAGAGTCAGCCAGTTTCTTAATCAGTATGAAGATGTATGTAAGTGCGCAAATTATAACGATTACATCTTCATACTGATTAAGAAACCGACCAAACTATCGGCCGATAAAAAGTTTGTGGTCTGCGGGGACTCTTATAGTTTTGTTATTCAAAAATCTAGGTAAGTATAAAATAGTATTCAAATGTAACTTGTCTTTTTCTTAAAAAATATTTTAAGTATAGACACCAATTCTTGAAGACAATAATTTTCGGTAGTAAGTAGGTTCAATATTTATTCAGGTGCAAAGTACTCATAAGATTATTTTATTTAGGTAAAAAGAATAATATAATATATTATTAAATTACAAAAAACAAAAATACCAAACTTATTCTAGAACATAAAAATTACAAGTCGAAAATATCATCTAAACCACCGCAACGAGGCAGGGTGCCCAGAACGCTGGCAGCGTTACCTCGTTGAATGGCCAGACTAATATGCTGACCGAGGTAACTGCCAGCCCTCCGGTCCCCCGTGGATTCCGCGAGACGGGATGAAAGGTCCTTAAAAAAGGATCTAGCATCCTCGCCCCACGAACCCATGGTCTCCACCCCAAAAGGCACAAATATGAAACTATTTTCTATATTCTCATATTTGCGCCTCTTGGCCCTTTCTGCCTTAGTAGCCGCCGCTCTAGGTAAAAATCAACTTGGAGTAGAAGTTTGATTGGAATAATCTTTAACTTTTCGATCAAATTTCGTCATGATATTTAGGTACTGAAGGAAAACATCGTGAGGAAACCAGTATACCTGAGAGTTCTTTATAATGTTCTCAAAGGTGTTTGAAGTCTGCAAATCTGCACTTGGCCAACGTGGTAGACTGAGGCCAAAACACTTCTCATTCTGAGAGGAGAGCCGTGTTCTTTAGTGAGTGATGATGACAATGATTTAGGTACTAGAAATCACAGTGTTCATTTAATATCCATAGCCGATCTGTTACAATTTTGATTTGGATGTTGCGATGCGATTTCCATTAGCATAATATTGTGCATTCTGTTTTTGGGGTCATCAAATCAAATGTCAATTAGTACGGAAATGAGAGATATGGAAGCACACAGTGGGGCTAATTCTGTTGCACACAATTTCTAAACTAAATTGACAAGTCTAAATCTAGTGCTACCTATCCTTTTTAGCAGAGATAATTATAAAAGGCAGAGCAATACAGTTAGACCTGTCATTTTAGTTTAGTTTAGAGATTGTGTGCAACATAGTTAGACATACCTAATATGACGGTTTTATCTAAGTGCACTTAAAGTACATGTCTAAAGTATGATTATTATGGTAGAAAACTTCCGCCGTGGGTTTGATGCTGCGTAGAAACCCCATATCCTCTAATGAATCCCCTAAAAAGAAATTGCCATGTCTTTCCCAGATTAGCTCGCTTTTATCTCAGACAGCACCGTCACCTATTATAAGGTGATATCGTAATCAAAGACTTACTAAAAAAATATACTTAGTAGGTAATATAGTAAACTAGTAGTTGCCAAGTTTCATTATTAAAGAAAATTTGTGCATGTAGGTACCTTCCCATCATAATATATAATAATGTTTTAATTTATGCTCTATAACTATAGGCTTATAAAAATATATTATTAGTATGTAGTGTCTATAATCATGTTCTCCTGACATAATTTCGGAAATATTAGCCAGTCTCAACGAAGACTAGATACATAAGAACTCAGATACACACTCTATTCCCTCACTCTATTTGTTCGACAATCCGACACGACTGGTGAGAAATCAAGCGCAGGACCATTGGCTTTACATAGTCTGCGAGACACAGAGTTTAATGCCATCAACGTCTCAACTCCGTGATGATTCTGATAATGGCTTAACAGAAGTTTAGTTCGTATGTGATACCAGTCTACTGATTCGCTAACTCAGTCTCTAACTCTGAATGATATCCACCATGCTCATTAATTGTCATTTATAATTAATCCATTAAAGGTTGTTTCCACAAAAATATTTTTCATATCACTTAATCAAGCAGCAATGTAGAGCCAACCAATGTCAAATGAGTTCCAGCGGCTATCATTCAGTGTTAGACACTGAGTTAGCGAATCACCCCGCGGAACCATATACGTAACAACGTTTATGTAAACCTGCACTCGAGGATATTCAATTTATTCGTAAACTCATAAAGGGTAATAGATGTTACCATAAACAATTACAGTTGAGTTTAATTCTCATCCTGAAGTCAAACAATGCGGACGGAGACCGTAAACAAAACAATTAGAATCCTAGGGAGGGTAGTTACGGATCCCCTTCAAAACTTTAAACCTTCTGTCTTGAAGTTATGTGTCTTATAATAAATCACTGTGAAGTTGGACGCAGTGCACATCATTGCCGCTGTTGGTTTTGTTTCATGCAAATAGTTGTGTAATAGGTTCAGTAGGTACTAGTACATCCGATCCGAGTCCGTGAAAATACGTTCCTTTTTGTTTTGTTTGGTAGCTTATACATTTTGATGTTACCAGCCTAAAAATTGCACTAGTTTAGTACCTATAGATTTTCGTATTATTATATACTCTGATTCAAATAAAGCATTCTATTGAAATCCCACTATATACTCAGTCACAGCTCATCGAGCATTGGAGGTAATATACGAGCACATATTATAGTGTGGCGCACAAAGGAACATGCGGTATTTGGCGACCATTCCATGACAATTAAACGCTTTCTGTGGACGCTTTATTAGTGTGCTAATGCGCTTTGATGAGCGTTTTGCGTAGAGAATTCACCTAATCTAAAGGCTGAAATAAACACGCCACGGTGATTGGACGCACAGCATTGAATTAAATTGGCTTTACCTTGCACGTCATATTAACTCAAAATTAAACATTCATTCACTATCTATGTTTTCCAGTGAATAATTAATTAGTATTAGCTAATGCCCGCGACTTCTTGCGCGTGGAATAAGGTTTTTTAAAAACCCTGCGGGAACTCTTTGATTTTCCGGCATAAAAAGTAGCCTACGTTACTCTCCAGGTCTTTTTGTATACCCATGCAAAAATCACGTCAATCCCTTGCACTGTTGCGACGTGATTGAAGGACAAACCAACAAACCAACAAATAAATAAACTAACCAACAAACACAATTTTGCATTTATAATAAGGGTACTGATTATCTCCTTACGTGTATTATGTACCCTATTATATTAAGTTGGTTTTTTTATTTGGATATGTTAGAATATAACTTGAAGCTAGCCTAATCTAATTACTATTCGAATCATCCAAAATCATCAAAATGAGGGGCCCTACCGATATCACCTGTTGAGGCAATTAACCGTGGTCTGTATATGTCTCGTAAGAATTTTGAGCACTCATGGATGGCCCCTAGGTGAACGGAACAAAATGCAACTCTCATTTCATTCATTTCTGCTGTGACTCCCTGTCTTCGCGCTGTCACGGGGTCAATGTGTCAACAGAAGTTGCACCCCAATGCCTGTCCCCGTACCTACCCAGGACGTTAGTTAATCTTTAGTCTAAATATATAAAAGGAAAAGGTGACTGACTGACTGACTGATTGACTGATCTATCAACGCACAGCTGAGGGGTTATAAATTTTTGAAGTCCACGCGGACGAAGTCGCGAGCATAAGCTAGTTTAATATAATCTTGTAGGTCCACCGCTCCTGGAATAGAAAAATGAGATGGTTGTTAGAGCCTTCAAAATTTTCTAAGTGTATTTGGGTCTCATTCCTAAAAATAAATCTTTTGATGAACCGTCTAATTGAGCTCTAACAGAAAAACTTGCTATGGTAAAAAAATTGTCAAGAGTAAAAGAAGTTTTTTTAGTTATACTATCTGGATGCTAGAACTATAGTTGGTTTGTATAAAGAGCTCTAATGACAGTGGAGGGGATATTTCCGATCTAACCACTGCCACCTTTTTGCAGCATCAGCCAATGCGTTCCCGAACTTATAACGCTAGTTTCGTACATGGGTAAAGAGTCATAGGTTGGCTTATGAAGAAGCTAACGTTGAAGATCCCAGCATCAAATCTTAGAAAGTTGAAGTTTCACAGTTGATCGAAAAATAGCTCAAACATAGGTAACTTACTGGGTTCCTACCTGGATTGTATTCTAGATGTACCTTATGTACCTCTACATCAGTCTGGCAAGGCTTCGTGCTACATCATTAATTTCTACCTAATGTCTGAAACGAGCAAGTTGACGTAACGAACCACATTTTGTGTTCACAAGCGCGGCTGTAAAGTCCCTGGGTGCATCATTATTTACGTGTACCCTAGATTACATTCGTGATGACTGTTGAAAGTTTGAGCACTGTTTTTACTAATGAATGTTTACAAAATATTTAACTCGAAAATGTAATACATGTTTAAAAGTTTTATTTGAATTTCAGAGGTTAAACAAACCTAGACGTGTGTGGCGATATAAAGTCAGATTGAGATGCGACACTTTTTCGCATCTTACCCTTGGCGGCAAATTTTGCTTCTCTTCGAGCGATCCGTCGAGCTGTGAACAAACCATATCGGAAGTGATACGTCAGTCAAGTGATGGAGTACTTTATATCATACGCTGACGTATCATTCGATGGCAAAGTTCCTTGGTGGTACAACGCAATATTGCCAATGCAGCGGCCCGCAAAAACTTAGCGTTTGTTACGTAGGCAGAAGCCCGCTCCGTAAAAGCTCCGGACATCAACACAAAGAAGAGAACGTTCAAGTTTGCCGTCAACTTTGCCCTCAAAAAGGCTTATTTTAATCGTACTAACCATATTGGAGCCAAATTAGTGGCCTATCTACGTGGTAGTAAAGCTTTTTGGTCTCTCTCAAATCTATTATATCGTCCTTCCCTGCCACCTCTACTGAAACCAGTTGGATCACAGGCCTCTACCGTAACAGATAACTTTGGCAACTCTGTTTGCGGAAAATTCAAGACCAATATTGTAGGAAATGCTCCACCATCTTGTTTACCATCTTGCGGCCATGCCAGAGATATGCGTCCACCAAAATGAGGTATTAAAAGTAATCCGCAACTTGGATGTGAACAAAGCCAGCGGTCCAGACGTTATACCAGCAGTAGTCTTGAAGATCTGTGCTCCTGAGTTTTCTCCTGTCTTAACACGCTTGTATCTCCTCTCTCTAAAATCTGATCAAGTTCCAAAAGCTTGGAAGATTGCCAGCGTACAGCCAGTTCCTAAAAAGGGCAGTCGGTACTGATCCGGCCAACTACAGGCCTATCGCAGTCACCTCAATACTTTGTAAAAGTTTGGAGAGTGTATTGAGTAACGGGCTACAGCTGGTATACCTCGAACAAAATGACCTCCTGTCGGATCAACAGGTACTGGTTTCGATGTAATCGGTCAACAGTGGAGCTGAGATCCTTCAGCTCAGAGAGGTCTTGATAGAACGTGTTAATTTGACCTTGAATGAGATGGCTGATTGAAGTGACGCCAATCTAGTCAATTTTAACGTCGGCAAACTGCAAGCCTGTTTACTTACTGGGAAACGCAGTTAATTTCCACTCCCCCCGACTTTCCGAAACATACCCGTTCCGATAACTCGACAGGGTCGAGCTTCTAGGAGTCAACATATCGTCCAATCTCAACTTTGGACAGTGCATCGAGTCCAAAGCAAAAACTGCTGGCAAGAAACTTGGCATCCTCAACAAAGTCAAACGATACTTCACGCCGGAACAGCTTGTTACTCTATATCAAGCACAAGTTCGGACGTGCATGGAGTATTGCAGCCATTAATGGGATGGCTCTGCCAAGTATCCGCTTCATGCATTGGATTTGGAGGACGGTCGCGGTAGAAGACTCATTGGTAACGAAGCGCTGGTCGAATCTAAACTATAAAGTTTGGAACATCAACGCAAAGTTGCCTATCTATCGGTATTCTACAGGATATATTTCGGAGAGTGTGCCCAAGAACTTTTTGACCTGGTTCCTCCTTTCTACTATCAAGTGCGCTCCATCTTAGGCCGAATCATCACTTGCTACCAGGTCTGATTGCAGCCAAGCGCTAGTCTATGAATTAAAAAAAATTGTCTTTGTCTATGTTTCTGATCATCATCATCAACCGATAGACGTCCAGTGCTGGACATAGGTCTCTTGTAGGGACTTCCACACGCCACGGTCTTGCGCGGCCTGAATCCAGCGACTCACTGCGACTCGTCTGATATTCCTACTTAAAAATTGAAGTCTGAATTTCTTATTGAAATTAAAATAGCGACGTTTCAACACAAAACCACGAGAAAGTTCCCTAGTTTACTACACTCTGTTAATAATCCAAATCCGTAACTCTTGTTTGGAGCCGGAGAGTAAGTAATACACTGTATGTTTCCGTCTCAGATCGCTTATTCCTTTTGTTGCGCTGTTTAATTGCAAACACAAGCTTATTATCTGCTGGAGTTAGGTAGTTTTAGCTGAGTTCATTCCAGAGTGCGCATTTTACGTTACTTTACGAAAGACTAGATGAATCGCCCAAGCCTGCATGGGTGGGATAACTAGTAAAGCTGTATTTTTAGAAGGCGTACGCATGTATCTTGTCCGATTGCATGGATATTTGAACATGACGTGTTTTCCCATCTCAAACTATTGAACCAAGTGTTTATTTACATTTGCCGGCTTTGGAAAAGAAGTTGCATGGGAACCATAAATGTCAGCAACACTGACTAAATTACTAGTTATTTTTAGCTTATTTTAAAGAATTGGTTTTAATTCAAAGTAATGATCAAGATTATAAATTTATTTATTGAAGTTAGTTTAATGAATTGGACATTATTTGACTCATCCGATGTCACGCGATTTGTGGCGGGGCAGGCATTTTGAATCGATTTGTTTAAATGCGGGTGTTTGACCGTTTTGAAGGCAGTCTCGCTATGACTCGAGACTCGACGACTATTAAATAATTTATTTTATTTTATTTTATTTTATTTTATTTTATTTTATTTTATTTTATTAGATATGCCAACGATAAATTGTAACAACATTCACAAATATTAAAAACATGTCACAAACAATTCCAGTCCTACTACAATCATCAATTATAGGCATATACAGCATTACGTAAGTCTCCGATTGTGTTTTTATGTGTTTAGGTCGCTATTTCAATCAAGTGGTTGCAATAAGCATTTGTTCCCCAATCAAGTTAATATTTCAGTTAGGTTAGTTTAAATACTAAAACTCTCGATAAACCTCTACGCCTTGCGATCCATATCCGCGCGCAAGTTTAATATGAGAGGACATTTTAACTAAACTCATCTATAAATACCTAATAATTCGCCTGCTTTTCTGACTGACTCTTTTATAAATAAATAAAATATGTCATAAAAATTTTGTCTCTTTTTTTTACATTACGCATTACAGCCATATTTTTTTTAATATTTCAAAAAATAAAATAACAGAAACGTTAAGTTGCTAGTGCTCGGGCTTCCAGAGTGAGGAACTTCCTCACGATCTCCGTCACGAGTAACCTTCTGTATCATGCCCTTGATCAAACAGCTAAGCGATAGCTTCTTTATATCTTGGTTGAAATTTTTCGCAATGAGACCGTAGACTAATACAACTATCAACTACTGACACCAAATTCATTTTGTTTTTTGAAGAAGTCTGGTTTTATTACCTTACACTTCTCTAAGTAAAAAGGAAACAAAGCTTTATAATCTTAGTTAACAAACTGCCCCGGATTAATCTGCAATGCAAAACAAGTTTAGCTTGAAAATAAACTCATTATACTTTACTTTATTATGGCTGCAATATGCGCAGAGTTTATATTTTATAAAGTTTCCTGTATTAAAATATCGTAATAGATGTCCAAAATACTTCTGGCAAATCGTTTTTGGGTAGATTTCTGATGCAACTAGAGATAAAAAATAATAGTCTTTTATTATCAAATAAATGTCGAATGAATGGTCAGCTGAATTGAACCAAATGTTCGGAATTCTCTTCCTACCGTGAAGAACCAACAATAAACTCAGCAGTTGCTCTTTTCAAAAATTCATTGCTGGAGTGAGTTCACACTCTCAATGATCTTGAATCTTATTTGCTTTTTATTTATTTTTAATTGATTTATTGAACTTGTATTTAAATGTGGAATTTTAAATGAAATTCTACTCTTCTACTTCTCTAGGTTTTCGGAAGCTTGTTGGAGGCACGAAAAAGATTGGTCGGTCAAAATGTGCCAATGTTCTAAAGGTTACACTCATTCCCACAAATGACTTTCGGATTTTCTTGGGGCGTGGATTAGAAGTCAATTTCTTCTCGATTTCTTCTCGGTTCCATTTCGATTTCTAGTGTAGGTACCTGTCGTGCTATTTTTTGCAACCAAGAATGTTTTTAACAAAAAAATATGTTGCTGTAAATACATGTTATAATTAGAGGCTAATGTAAGAATTTCTATTTCTTTATTTATTCTAAACTAGCTGCCCTGGCGAACTTCGTTCCGCCTAACAGTCGATTCAATTTTTTTAAATTTTTCTCTCCGTAAGAACCATCCTCATACTTCAAGGAATATTATAAAAAAAGAATTAGCGAAATCGGTTCAACTGTTTTCAAGATTTGCGATAAGCAACACATTTAGTGATTCATTTTTTTATTATAGAAGATTATGGATGAACCACTACCTATACTCTATCCAGGAAGAGAAGTTAGTATAAGACAAATGATCAAGCCAAAAAATTCTGTGGGTGTTAACTATTTTGAGTGGTCAACCAATCGCAAACGAACCTGTTTTCCGTACTACTCTATTAGAAAACCTTCCAAAAAACATTCGAAATTCAACTTGAAAACATAGGTTCATTTGTGATTGGTTGGTGACGAACGCCTAATGAGTTTTTTACTTTTGTCATTTGTATTGGACTACGTAACAAAGAAAGAAAGCCCTATATTATATAGCCCTTCTTTTCGTGGAAAGAGTATAACAACATTACGAGACAAACTTAAAAACATCTTTATTTGAAAAAAAATATTTACCCACCGGTTCTTTAAACATTTTATTTGGCATCGTAGCACGTACGAGACGCGGCGATCGTTGTAGCTACTGCGGTTTCGATGCGGTACCAACGGAAAATTTATGTACCGCTGGGCGTGCAAGGCTAGCCTCTACTCCGAGCCTTAAAATAAATTCATACTACACTGCTTATTCCTGTTGCTCGCGCTCCAATGCCGACAGATTTTCATAGCTCCCGAACACACGCCTCAGCGGTGCACCTTTCTAAAGCAAATAACTGCGCATATTCGTTTTATGAGGTATTGTTAGTACGCATCAGATCCTTAGGGAGCGAGCCCCTCTTAAATAATAAGTTTCCTAAGAATTTTAAATTAGAGTATTAGGCACGGCCGTCTCAGCTGAATTAAAAATTAATAATCCTATCCAAGCGAACTCGGTAGAGGCTAAAAACAATGAATTTTTAATAGTTATTCTCTTTGCGACGAGCAATTAATGTAATGAGGTAGCAAGTTTTAGCTTGCCTGGAGCGCAGCAGGGCTTAATTCTTCTTTAGATTTTCTCGCGATTATTTTATTTGGGGCACAATCATATCGATAAATACCAGCCAGATAATTTTGTTTTAAACTTACTTTACCCTCTACTTATTTTACTAAATTACTAGATGCATGTTAATTAATTGTGATATGAATTGGGTAACTTCCATAGGCCACACCCTACTTTTACTTAGGCAATAAGTGTTCATCCTTACATTTAAATTCCAATTAAGTTATAAAAAAATATGTCATTCTTTCTTATTGTGTGAAAATATAATATTTAATATCATAAGAATACGAGGAATCAATCAATTCACGTTGGCAACAGGGGGGAGATACTTCGCAATTTTATGAGCATAATAATTATTATAATCCTCCATTTTCGACATTGTTAAAAGTTATAGCCGATTTTGAATGTTATGTTTACTTTAAATTAAGACATGCTCAAGACTCTTTAATGATGCTTGTGTTGAATGAGGAATAATTTTCCCGCAGTTATTGAATTTCAATAATTACTAGTTATATATATATTTATACTAGCTAATGCCCGCGACTTCGTACGCGTGGATTTAGGCTACACGTACGAACTACACGTACAAGGCTTGCAAATACGAAAATTACACCAACGTCATCAGCTGCAGCCCTACTAAAAAATACATGAAAATAATTTCGAAATATTAACGCAGCTAAATTACAATGTAACAATTAAAATCACCTTGACAGCGGTCTTGCGGCTCATTTGTCACCGTAACAAATTGTTTTTCTCCGGTTTCACCCATTGCGCGTAATTTGTTCATGTGATATATCACTTGTCGCGATGTGGATTAGACAAGCATCGCTCCTGATGTGTGTATGTATGATTAAGACAGGCCTTATGCTGCGACACGGGTAAGCCTGCTGTAACAAAAACAGTAAGTAGGTAAGTACCTACCTACATTTTGTATCAGCTATGTAGAAAACATGTATTTAGAAGCTGTGGTAGCCTAGTGGTTAGGACGTCCGCCTTCCAATCGGAGGTCGGGGGTACGATCCCGGGCACACACCTCAAACTTTTCGGAGTTATGTGCATTATTAATTAATTAAAATATCACTTGCTTTAATGGTGAAGGAAAACATCGTGAGGAAACCTGCATGCCTGAGAGTTCTCCATAATGTTCTCAAAGGTGTGTGATGTCTGCCAATCTTCTCACTCTGAGAGGAAGACCCGTGCTCTGTAGTGAGCCGGCGATGGGTTGATCATGATGATGATGTAGAAAACAAGATCCTTATCATCGTCAGTATAATATGTAACAGCTGGTTCAGTTGTTTGTTTTGAATGCTAACTTCTTTTCAAATGAGCAAAAACTTCATGGTTGCGTCAGCGACATGCTAATGTTAACTGTGCTTGGAGTGCCCCGTTGCAACGTGATTGAAGAACAAACCAACAAATCAATAAACCAACAAACAAACACACTTTCTTATTTATCATATGGAAAGTGATTGGTAGTGAATAATTATTATTTAATACAGTGTCTATTATCTAGAAATCACAGAAAGAAATCAGAAATATGCATTTCTTTTTTTTCTCATTTTTAAAGAATCGAATCCGTGGTTTTTAAATATATTGTAAAACCGGTCAAGTGCATATCAAATTCGTGCATCGAGGGTTTTGTACTTGGGTGTTTTTTTTCGACATTTTGCACGATATAAATCAAAAACTATTATGCATAAAAATAAATAAATCTGTTTTAGAATGTACAGATTGTAAATAGTAATCTTACTTTGAAAATTGAAAATACTAATTAGTACTTGTTAATGAACACATTTTAATTTTGTTTGTGATGTAACCACAAATTCAGGACTTTCGGAGTTTTTCCTTTACTGCTGTTATAAGATCGACCTACCTGCCTAATTTCATGATTCTAGGTCAACGAGAAGTACCTTTAAGGTTTTCTTGACAGACACGATAGACGGACAGACAGACAGACAGCAGACAGACAACACAGTAAGGGTTCCTTTTTCCTCTTGAGGTACGGAACCCTAGTAACGATCATTTACCTACTCAAAAATGGTATATTTTCGTCTGGGGTTATAAGGGGATAAATATAATTGGATAGCATTTAACCCCTAAACCCCTATTAAGGTATTGTAACGTTTTACCAATCACACAGTATTAAAATAGCATGTTTGCATTGCAGTCCAATATAGATACTCGTAGAATTAAATCGATAAACCCACCATCAATATAGTGAAAGTATTCTATTACTACAGGAAAAGTAGGGAGGCAAAATATATACATTAATAAAACTTTGTTTATAACTTTATCTTGGCACTAAAAAAAAATGAGAATCTGCCAAGCCCTACCGTAAAGTACAAGTATAAATATTCATATGCTCCCCGCATTTTATAGAAATGATTTTATTATAATATCATGTTATTATAGGGCTCCACCCTCAGGTAAACAGACCCTAAATACACGGAATATCTTAAAAATCTCGACTGAAAATCGGAATACGTTACATTACGTTACATTTTAAGAGAAAATAGCAATGTTATTGCAGGATTTTTTCCTTTGAAGATGTCAACTATTTATTTTGTTACGAAGAAATGTACAAAAATTCGTGGGTGCGTTTGTGAAATAAAAAGACTTTACTAGAGAAAATCGGCCAAGTGCGAGTCAGACTCGCGCACTGAGGGTTCCGTACTACAATCGTATTTAATCGACATATTGCACGACATATCAAATACTTTTATGTCTAAAAATAAATAAAAATCTATTTTAGAATGTACAAGTAAATCCCTTTCATATGGTACCCCACTTGATATAGTAATCTTACTTACATTTTAATTTTTTCTTGTGATGTAACCACAAATTCACGGTTTTTAGATTTCCCCCTCAAGTCTGCTAAAACCTACTTTTTTGCCAAATTTCATGATTCTAGGTCAACGGGAAGTACCCTCTAGGTTTCTTGACAGGCAGACAGACACAAAGTGATCCTATAAGGGTTCCGTTTTTCCTTTTGAGGTACGGAACCCTAAAAAGAAATTGTGTTAAGCCTTCGGTACATTGAGGATCTTTACAGTTTTCATAACCTGCCATTAACAACAGAGAACCAAGCCGTATACTCATCAGTCAAAGAAAACGAAATTACGGAGAGCAGCGGTGCAGAATTACCACCCTAATTGTAATTAACTAATAAGATAAATTAGCAAGTACCTACGCAGTAAGAATAAAATATAAACATTAATTATATTACGAAATTAAAATATGTACGTAGGAATTCGTATGAACAAATTAGGCTATATTTATAACAAATTAGGCTTAACCATAATAATATATTTATATCATACTAGATGATGCCCGTGACTTCTTTCGCGTAGATTTAGGTTTTTGAAAATCCCGTGGGAACTCTTTGATTTTCGGGGATAAAATGTCCTTTCCCGGGATGCAAGCTATCTTTGTACCAAATTTCATCAAAATCGGTTGAACGGTTGGGCCATGAAAGGCTAGCAGACAGACACACTTTCGCATTTACAATATTAGTATGGAAGTATGGACTAGCTCGCGAATTCGTCTGCGTGGACCACATTAATTTCGAATCCATATTTCACCCCCTTGGGGGTTAAATTTTCAAAAAACCTTTCTTAGCGGATGCCTACATCATAATAGCTATCTGCATGCCAAATTTCAGCCCGATCCGTAAAACAGTTTAAGCTGTGTGTTGATAGATCAGTCAGACAGTCAGTCACCTTTTCCTTTTAGATAGTATTCCGTAATCACACAAACTCAGTTCAGCGTCATTAATATTGATACTAATAGGTAACTACTATGATAATTTGTTAACCAATATGCACACATCTACTTTAGAGATACTGTAGTATGTGATTTGCTCACCATACTGGGCTGCAAGCTTCATTTATCATAGCAAATAGTCAGATCATTAACACCTAAAGCCCGTAATAGACTATTGTAAACTGGTTTATTGTTAGTAGTTCTGCTTAAACGATTCAATAATGTCCTAGACTGGTAACTAATATAATAATTGGCTTTTAGAGTAAGCACATACTTCTATGAGTATAAAAACGTTGGTTATAAGTTCAAGGATAAGCAAATATTTTTAACTAGATGATGCCCGCGAATTCGCCCGCGAGGATTTTTAAAAATCCCGTTGGAACTCTTTGTTTTTCCGGGATAAAAAGTAACCTATGTCCTTCCCCGGGATGCAAGCTAAATCTGTACCAAATTTCGTCAAAATTGGTTGAACGGATGGACCATGGAAGGCTAGCAGAAAGACAGACACACTTTCGCATTTATAATATTATTATGGATAAAACTATTCAACTGACTTTAGCATTTGACCTTCCCTGCTATCCATGAAAAGGATTAGCAGGGACCCTGTATATAACATAACTTTAAAAAATGTTCGTTTATTGTTATTCAAAAATTGCGACCGATCTATGTTTCTGGACGCGATGTTACATATTGATGTTTATTTACAGCGGAGCTGGGCAGCTGTGAAGTCCCACTGGGAATGGAAAGCGGCATGATATCCAACGAGTCCCTTGCAGCCAGTTCCAGCTATGACCAGAGCGTGTCCCCGCTCAGTTCAAGGTAAACTGGACCATTTCAAAAAGAAAAAAATGATTAGTTCTATGATTTAGGTAGGTATGTCTAAGATACAAAAGTTGAAGACCAAAACCCGATACGATCGTAGTCGGGTTAAAAAACGCTGAAATATTAGGTATAGTAAAATTCGGTTTCTATCGCTTGGTATATTTTAATAGTAAGTAAATGTAATGTAATGTAGTAAGTAAAGTGTAAGTTTATTTATATTTATGAACCCAGTATTTTTTTCTCTATCATATCTTGACATCACGAAAAATGAAAAAAAAATTAAAGAGAAGAGGTTACCAGAGGTTGTCCAGCAATCAACCGTATTCCATGCTTATAATGATTCTGGAACAAAACTATATAGAGATTCACCTAAATAGTTAGGTACTTGTTTATAAGTCTATTTTGAAACTCTTTCAATGAAATATGTAGATCATTTCTGCGACTAAACGACTCTCCGTAGACTTGTTAACTTGTTTCAATTAGATGCCCGGGTTTAATGTGGGCGTCATCATATCTTGTAATCTCCCCAGAGACATGGACGCTGTCGAGGCCTCGTTCGCCACTGACGAATAAACAACGTTCAAGTTGTTCGAGTGTCTAAAATTTCTTCTTCTTTGAAAGCCTGTCTGACTATAGAAGTTTGGCAGTCAATTTGTATCATCATCATCATCATCATCATCATCATCAACCGATAGACGTTTACTGCTAGACATAGGTCTCTTGTAGGGACTTCCACACGCCACGGTCTTGCGCCGCCTGAAACTAGCGGCTCCCTGCGACTCGTCTGATGTCGTCCGTCCACCTAGTGGGAGGTCTTCCAACACTGCGTCTTCTGGTGCGAGGTCGCCATTCCAGCACCTTTTGATCCCAAGGTGCTGGAATTTCAATGTCAATTTGTATACTCCTTTCTTTTCTTTACGAGGTGATCGGTGGCACTAGCAATTCCCGTCCGTTCTCGGTTGATCTGCGTTATTAAATATATGTATTTTCTGCAACCTTTTACCATTATGGTTAATAGGGTACCTATATTTGAAAGATTTTTAAAAACTGATTTTTGTTAAATTCTGATACACGTTACCCCTTGACTGTAACCTCACCTTGTGATAAGTGATTGTGCAGTCTAAGATGGAAGCGAGCTAACCTGGAAGGAGTATGGCAGTTATTATTAAAACCATAACCTTTCGGCTGTTCTTCTGTGTTAATCACTGATATCTAAGGACTCTATAGAAAATGTATATTTTACGTTCCATCACATGTTGTGCCAGAGTTTAAAAAAAACATGTTAAATATCCTATTGTAGGATTGTGTGGTGTTTTACAATTTACCTTCGATAAAATATTACGATATTCAAAAAATACTTACTCATTTTAATCCAATTTGAAAACAAGTTTGCTGGTCATAGTCACACATATTTAATACCTGGAAACTGAGTTCAATGAATTCCTTAAAACATTTACTTAACTACTTTATTTGATCCAAATTGAACGTTATATTGTGCAGGATCACAGCAAAATGCCACGAAATCGATATTGGGAATTTAAACGGCTATTGTCAGACTACAACAAAGCGCCATGATACGGCGGAGTTGTAACAATAATTGTGAATCCGGCGACCACAAAACGCTCATACTTAGCTCAAACAATTAACAGAGGGTTTCACATTCGGGCCGTAAGCCCGCATAAGCTCGACACGAGACAATAGAGCGAAAACTCGGCGCTCGTTAGACAGATTCAGTAACAGAAAATTAAATTTTCATATGAATTCGGAGCGACTGTGATCCTACATAAGCCTTTCGGGTCTTGAACCTTCAAAGATAACAAGATATAAGTGGGCTGAATGTGCCAAAGTCTTATCACCCGAGTCACTTTACATGGGGTCAGAAGACATTCAGCGACGCTGTTTTAATTCAACATTCGGCTCTCTTTGTTCCTGTTGTACCTTTGATGATATTGTAGTATATAAATGCAAATTTAACGGCCGCAGTTGCCAGTCTCTAAACCCTCTCTGTTGACAAACGAAGTAAGAAACTCTGCAGACTGTGTACTGAGATTATAGTGCTAATTTTATTTACTTATGCTATCTACCGACTGCGTGTCTGGTTATTGTATTTCGTTCTGGGTATTTGCAAAATCCAAAAGTAAATTCAAACGTACTGGGGTTTAAATATTCTCCAAATTGTTAATAACACAGTATAGTCCGTACAAAATGACTCCTCACGCGCCATTTTAACTCTATGGGTCAATTGTTATGTCAAAACCGTACTTTTGCCATGACAATTGACCCATCAACTGACATGGCAAAAGTAAGGTTTAACTTTAAAATAAGGACTAAAATCGTACTTTGGATAGGAAATTTGACACATAAAGTTAAAATGGCGCGTGAGGAGTTAAATTTTACACGTTGCAAGTAGGTACATTACGTAACAGAGAAATTGAATCCTAAGGTATCGGTCTTTTATAAAGGAGTGGTTTTAAGTAACATCTTATATACTTATGTTTAACAGGATAAGGACAGAAATACGAGGTGGAGCCTGGTGCCCCAACGGACTGATCTCACCTCGGAGCCGACAATATTTAGAAATAGATTTACACGACGAATACCTTATCACCGCTACTGAATCCCAAGGCAGATTCGCCAACACAATCGGCGTGGAGTTCGTAGAGAGCTACTCTGTAGAATATTGGCGCGTCGCACTCAACCGCTGGGTAAAATACAAGGACTTTAACGGCAGTCGAGTAAGTTTTCCTTTGTTATCAATATTAATATGTCATTCTTTTCATAAACAAAACTTTTTCCCTGAAAGCAAAACTTTACCCCGACACACAGACTCAAGAAATAACTTTTCTATTTAATACTTATTGACAGCTATTATATCCGTATATCTTTATATCAAGTTCTCTATCGTTTTCTTCTTATGATAAGAAATGTCCAACAAACAGACAGGCATTATGTTTTGCTTTGTCAGTCACAGTCAGTCACCTTTTTCTTTTATATATTTAGATAATATATTTTGTATCAATGTTATCAAAACTATTACCTGTCTTTATTGAAATTTAAAAAAAAATAGGCCCAAGTTACTTAAACGTATACTTTTCTAAACAGCGTTTGCTGATTTTGCTCATGATTGTGTACTTTTGTTTTATACTATGTTCCTGTGTACAAAATTGGCCAATGCAAGCGTTTCTAATATGATAAATATTCTACATTCAACTTTCTCTTAGCGTTTCGTAAACAACTTGGTCTAATTAAATTAGTATCGATATATTCATTAATAGAATTGGCCAAAATCTAGTTTAGTGTGCATATAGGTAATATAATTAACAGACCCATTGATTAAACTCGAAGACTACTTGTAGTATGATTTGAACAGAAATGGAGTGCTATAACTTCGTAATAACTTGTTGTCAGCATCATATATTTTTAAAGTAATTGCTACTGAGTACTGAAACTACAAACTTGAAAGTGTATTTGTTTGTTGGTTTGTCCTTTAATCACGCCACATTGGAACAGCGAATTTACGTGATTGTTTGCGTGAATGTGTATAGATAAAGTCCTGGAGAGTGATATAGGCTACTTTCATCCCAGAAAACCAAAGAGTCCGTACAGGATTTCTAGACATAACTCCTCACGACAAAATCACGAGCATAATTTTAGTTATCTATATAGGTCATTTTTAACCGACTTCCAAAAAGGAGGTGGTTCTCAATTCGGCCCGTTTTTTTTTCGCCTTTTTTTCATGTATGTACATCGAATTTTTTTCAGGTTTCTGGACCGATTTGCAAAATTTTTTATTTTATCAATAGAGTATGGTGGTCCCATTTTAATTTCTGGATCCAAGTCTTCAATCCTGATGCTGCAGGGTTACTGCCCGCCTAAGTTATCAAGATTCAGGAAGTGTTCATAGTGAATTAATGTTGTACGTACCAAGCAACGACTTTATGCTTGAACTCCAAGTCCCAACTCCTCAACCCTGATGATGTAGGGTACAGCACTCCTAAACTATAGTGATTCAGGAACTGAGGATGATGCAAATTTATTTTTGGTGCCAAGCATAGACTACACTATTAAACTTCGGATCCCAACTCCTCAATTCAGATGATGCAAGGTACTGAACTCCTAAGCCGTGGGGATTCGGGAATTTCTGATGATGAATTGATATTTTAGGTATCAAGCAATGACTACATACACTAAAAAGCTTAAAATAAAATAAAATATTATAAAAAAACCGACTTCCAAAACCACTACAAAGTAAAAAATAACTTTTGTTTCTAGTTTCTACACGTGTAGGTATGTTACGTACGCTAAAAATCAAAGCGTGTAGCTCGCGATCTACGCTTCGATATATTCTTTTATGCTCGCCTGACTTCTTACATACATACCTACATGTGTAGAAACTAGAAACAAAAGTTATTTTTTCTTTGTAGTGGTTTTGGAAGTCGGTTATTTTTATAATATTTTTTAAATATTAGAATGAAAAACATAATATTATGTAGAACTAGATGGTGTCCATGAGGTTTTATAATCCGTTCGGAACGCTTTGATTGTCCGGGATGAAATGTTGCCTATGTCCGTCTTTGGGATGCACTGCCTTCTACATTGTACTTTTAAAAATTGGTCAAAAGTTTATCAAAAAATTGGTCACGAAAATAGAAGACAGACAGGTTAATAGTATGGATTTTTGGCATCACATACGAGTAGGTACTTATCGTAGGTAGGTAGGTAGGAGGTAGGTTTATTTTGTGTTGAATTAAAATTCTCTTTGCAGCTAATACGAGGGAATGTCAATACTTATACACCACATAAGGCCACTTTGGAAGCCCCGTTCATCGCATCCAAAGTCCGGTTCTATCCATATGCTGCCCATCCCAGGACAGCGTGCATGAGAGTGGAAATCTACGGCTGCCGCTGGAAACGTAGGTACAACAAGCGTAAGATTAAAATTGCTGGCGACGTGACGTCCCGGGACATAGTGCTGTGCGACAGTGCATCTGCGAATGGCAAACTTCACATGCTTTTTCCTTTATTATAAGTTATAATATCGTGTATCATGCTCTACCTAAGCTTGGCGATTGATCCCGCTGGTTCAGCGGTGTATTCATTTCAAATGTATTTGTACAGAGGCTCTTATTGCGTACTCCGCACCACAAGGCGGCGATATGCAGGCGATGACAGGCGGTGCACGATTCGAAGACCTCTCATATGATGGCATCATACGTAACGGAAAAATGATTAACGGTCTCGGCCAAATGGCGGATTCGTTTATTGGACCTAATGACTTCGAGTTGCCTGATCCCTTAGATACCCGAGGTTGGTAAAATGATGGCCGAGATTTGCGTATGAATATTATTTAAGGTTATTACAACATATTCTGTATTTTCAGGAACAAATTGGGTAGGCTGGAACAAAACGATGTTATTAGAGGATGAAGTTGAAATCACATTCAATTTCAGTGATGGTAGATTATTTCACCACATGGATATACACACGAACAACATGTTTACGAAAGATGTGCAGGTAAAATTTAACCACTCATTATCATTCAAATTATATTGCTGCGAATTGAAATATATTGATAAAAAATGTAATTTATATTTTGTCTATTTTTCGTTGTGCATTTTTGCAATGCAGTTTTATGCTGTCATCTTCTTGTTTTCTTCCTTACCTTATCCCACGATACATGGAGTTTGCACAACATGTCTTCTTCCACTCCCTTCTGATATCCGTGAGCGTATCAACCACCCCTTTGACACCTTCCACCTTTTCTTTGGTTGTCCTCTCCTCTTTTTTCCTTCAACATATTGGTAACTATTTAAAAATCTACAGCTCTTCAAAGAAGCGGAGATATACTTCTCTCTAGAAGGGGAACGCTGGCAAGAAGACTTTCTTTCTCACGAGCCCAAACAAGATAAAGTTTCAGAAAATGCGCGGACCATCCACATTGACCTCGAGAACCGCACAGCAAAGCACATTATGATGAAATTAAAATTTCAACACGAATGGATTCTAATTAGTGAAATCACTTTCAAATCTGGTAAGTTTGTATATTTTTATGAACTTGTTACCTGAAAACAAGCGTGATCCTTTGTTTAATTGGGTGCGAATCCAAAGATTGATTTTACGATCCACCAGTTTTTAATTAATAAAGTGATCGCCATTTCCTGATGCAGAAACGCCAATCATCGTAATATACCATAGCAGTGTTAATAACTAGACGATTGGCAAGCGTAATTACGTTGAGTTAATGTATGGGACGGAACGACTATTACAAACAAAAACTGTATTCTATGAAGCTTCTGGGCGTCAATTCGAAAACAAAAACAAGTTGCAGCACGCAAAATCAAATCAAGCAAGCAGAACAGCTGAACCGATTTCGCTAATTCTTTTTATAATATTCCTTGAAGTACGAGGATGAATTACGGAGAGAAAAATTTAAAAAAAAATCTGAAAAAGAATCGGCTGTTAGGCGGAACGGTTCGCCGCTAGCTGCCCCGGCGCGGCGCGCCGGGTCAGCTAGTAGTAGTATAATAATGTCATGTAGACACTTGCATTTACAATGTGTAATGAAATAAGTTTCTTGCTAGTTTCCTGTTACATTAAGACTGTTACAAAGAGAAACTGATTAAGGGTGTGTTAATTGTTATAAATTGGCACCAGCCCACATACGTGGTTAGGCTGCTAAAGCCAGTGAAATTCGTTAGTTAGTGTGTCAAACTAACAAAACTAGGGCTAAGCCTAAACTAAGGCGACTGAGGTGAGGGGGCATGGCTTGCTGCCAGTTTTGTTTTGACTAGCTGCCAAGAGTCACTTGATACTCCACTAATTTATAATAAGGAATATGCGTGTAGTTGGATTTTTTTCCTCCCCGAATGTTTAATGTCCTGACAATAAATCGCATCCATTATTATTTTATTTAGTTCATTTTTAATTGCATAAATTAATAATTAAAAAGTGCAAAATACGCGAGCGATTATTTTTAACAAATTGAGCATTTCAAACAATATTTATATTCTTTACTATATATTTAGGTCCAGAAGTGAAATTCAATTTAAAAATCACAATTTATTTACACACAATCAAATAATTTTACAACTATCAAACTTTTAATCATTGGAACAAAATTTTAACACACAAAACAAAAAAACACAAAAGTAAAAGTCAGAAATAAAGGAAAAAAATAATTCGAACCAGACCACGTCGATATAGCACGAAGATCAGCAGCGAAATGAGCCTAGTGCTTGGGTGCGCTCGGGTTTTATAGCCAAGCTCGTTAAGGCGGATCGCGTGATCTAAGACGGCTTCTCCTGACTATGCGGCGTCCTCGTCCGCCACCATAGCCAGAAGGGTCGCGATATCTTCTCTGCCAGGAATCTCAGCTGGTGCCGCAACGCTGTCGGCGTGCGGTGCGCGAGGGGAGGCCGGTGAAGAGCTCGCGGGATAGAGCGGTGCCTCTGCCTCTGCCTCTGGTGGTGCCGGGGCAGACTCAGGTGCGGAAGGGAGACCAGCACCTGGGTCATCTGCTTCGTTGTCATCACCTGAAAAATGCTTCGATATAGCACAACCCAATAGCTATAAACGGTAACCTAATGGGTAAGAAGTTCAAAATACGAGTTAGTATTAGCTAGACATGTAGATAAACCATTCAATTTTATGGGGTATCCCTATCACCTAGAAGAGGTGACACCTAACTACCTATGAGACGTCTCAAACCTAGCGCGCGCACCCATCATCAGACCACCAGACTCGGGCAACGGTCTATGAAGCAGGAACTTGAGATAACCATCCTCAGACCACCGGGCTCGGGCAACGGTCTATGGAGCAGGAACTTGAGTTGACCATCCTCAGACCACCAGACTCGGGCAACGGTCTAAGGAGCAGGAACTTGAGATAACCACCTTCAGACCACCAGACTCGGGCAACGGTCTATGGAGCAGGAACTTGAGATAACCATCATAAGACCACCGGGCTCGGGCAACAGTCTATGAAAGTGCATCTCAACCAGCCAACGTTGAACTTCCCTTGAGGGGTAAAGCATTACCGTGATTTGTTTAGTCATAGCACAAAAATAGATGTTGTGAGTCAGTCCGTAAGTAGATAAGTAGGTAAGGGGTAAGCAAGGCCTTTTTAGTTAGGGGGGTGAGAGTTTTGGGGCTATGAATAACAAAATCACGACTTTAATCTTCACTACCACAAAGTAGTCAACAAGCTGAACTTACATTCGAAGAAAGCAGCGCACGCATCCGGGCACCACTCTCCTCGCCAGGGCACCATGTACTCCGCCGCCGCCTGAGTGGTCTTGCCATATGATCCACTCAGCAGCCTCAGCTCGTAGCGGCCGTTTGGCAGGGCCTTCAGGACCTTATATGGCCCCCGCATACCAGGATCAAGTTTCCCCGTGGATTGGGAGTATTTGATCACGAACGCCATGTCTCCAGCCTGAAACACACGAGGAGGGCGACGTTTCTTGTTAGCGTTGGCATCCTGCTGGGCCTGATTTCGCCTCAGCAGCTCACTAGCCCTGGTACGGTGCATTTCTCGGCATGCCGCTCGATCAGGCCGTGCCGTTTCGGCAGCCACGTCGCGTACCAGACTCCTGATGAGGGGGGTTGCACCATCGATGCCCACGAGAAGGTTTAGAGGGGACACCTGTGTCGTTTTTTGCTTAGTCATGTTCAAGACTAACTGCAGTCTCCACAGGGTATCTGACCACGACGCACCTTTATGATTGACCTCAATACGGATCATGTTAAGCAGGGTCCTCACATACCTCTCAACTTGACCATTAGAGTGGTGCATTTCAGGTGTGATGTAATGGATCTCGCAGCCCATTTCAGATGTCCACTTCACAAAGTCTCTCGCCTCGAACATGCGACCACGATCGGTCACCAGCAATCTTGGCACGCTAAAAAGAGATATGGCGTTCGACACGGCGCGTTTCAGCTCTGCAGTATCTTGACGGACCATAGGATAGAGGAGGCTGTACTTCGTGAACGCGTCTACTATGAGCAGCACAAACTTGTATTTATGAGATACTGGCAGTGGTCCCAGCGTGTCCATATGCAGCGTCTCGAAAGGTGAGTCAGGCTTCTGCCACGATTTTATGTGCTGGTGAGGAGCTCTAGGGATCCGCTTGTTCGCTATACAAACCAAGCAATGAGCAACATACTTGGCCACGAACAGACGCAGGCCAGGAAACCAAAAGTGCTTCAGGATCAGGTCTAAGGTCTTATCGGCACCGATGTGTTCATGCTCATCGTGAAAGACTCGAAGCAGACTAAGACGGTGACCTTTAGGTATGTAGCACAACAACCGCGCCTCTGCTCCCACTGGTGAGTAGCGGTAGTAGAGCGTGTCGTTTTGGTGTACATACCGACGAGAATCCAACTGTCCCGCCTGCAGCTGCTCGACGAGTTGCTGCGTCTCTTGATCTGCGGCCTGCGCCATCTGAGCCCAGTTGCGCGGCCTAGTGATATTGTTGACCTCAACTATAGGGTTGCGGCTAAGGTAGTCGGCGTGGCACATCATCGTACCCTTTCGGTACTCAATGTCAAAGGTGAAGTCTTGGAGGTAGATCCACCAACGGGCGACGCGTGGTAGCAAGTCCTTCTTACGCTCGGTGGCTTTGAGAGCGTTGCAGTCGGTCACGACCTTGAATTGAAGACCGACCAAATAGTGGCGGAAGTGTTGTAAGGCTTTAACGACCGCCAACGTTTCCAGCTCGTAGGAGTGATACCTGCTCTCCGCCCCGTGGGTAGTTTTGCTGAAATAGGCGACCACACGCTTCTTACCGTCGTTTTGGGTCTGCATCAGCACTGCACCATAACCGATGCTGCTAGCGTCGGTGTGCACCTCCGTTGGCAGCTCAGGATCAAAAATTACCAACACAGGCTCAGTGGTGAGCTGCCGAATAATGAATTGGCGCACCTTTTCCTGCTCAGCTCCCCAGTGAAAAGGGACGTCCTTTTTGGTCAACCGTGCGATGCAGGCTGTCTGGACAGCGTAGCCCTCAATGTAGCGTCGGAAGTACCCGGCTAGACCTAAGAATTGCCTAACTTGTTTGACGTTTTTAGGGGGTGAGGATTTTACCAACGCTTCGATCTTGTGAGGGCTCGGCCTCACCTGACCTTGACTAATAACCCTCCCCAAGTATTCGACCTCGGTCGCAAGAAAGGAGCATTTTCGAAGGTTAATCGAAAAACCAGCGTCAGTCAGTGTTTTGAGAACCTGACTGAGCAAATTTATTCCCTCCTCTACCGTCCAGCTTACTAGGAGTACGTCATCCACGTAAACTAGGACTGATCCAGCATCGATGAAACTTCGCAGCGTATTATTAATGATGCGCTGATACACTATGGGAGAGTTGGTCAGTCCAAATGGCATTTTGACGTACTCATAGTGTCCTTCCGGTGTGACAAACCCCGTCTTGTGAATAGATTCCTTATTAATGGGGATCTGATGGAACCCCGTGGCCATATCCAGACTGGTGAAAAACTTAAACTTGCCCAGACGGTCAATGTGGTCATCGATAAGCGGCATGGGATATCGGTCCCTGACAGTAAGTCGATTTAGGGCTCGGTAATCGACACACATCCTATCTGAGCCGTCCTTCTTCTTAACAAGGATGATCGGACTCGAATACTGAGACTGGGATTCCCGAATAATCCCTTTATCCAAAAGATCACTAACTATCTCACGTACTTTTAGTTTCTCCTGATGGGAGAGCTTGTATGGTCGGTATGCAACAGGCGAGTCATCAATCAGACTGATGTGCATTTCCCCGGTCTTAACCGTGGTAGCCGCAGTACCCGAAATTAAAAACTCTTTGAACTCGTCTAATACGAACATCAACGAATCGCGCTGACTACCTTCGAGCGGGGAGTTGACTTGAATCTGTTGACTATCGACGGTACCTACATGTTTTAGATTCTCAGTTGTTCGCGTCAAGTACTGTCGGTCCTTAGTTCTCACGTAGGTGACGCCGTCACGGTTGAGGATGTCCGTTCCAATAATGATCGGACTATTCATGTACTGGGCAGGTACCACGACAAAATCTGCCTCGATTGAAATTTCGCTGAACTCAACCGTGAGGGTTACATAAGAATCGACGGTAATTTCCTGATTACCTATCCCTTTGATTGTGCAATTGACAGGTTTCAGTGCGCATGAAAAGTACTTAAGTACGTTTGATGATATAAGCGAAACGTTAAGTGCACCACTGTCAATTAGCACATCCACAGGGATACCTTGAATCACGGCGGTAATCAGGTCATTATTTTGGTATTTGGTACGTGGTTGTTCTGTACACAGGTTTACTTTGCGGTCATTACGCGGCTCTGACCTATTTTTGGCAAAGCACTCCTTCTCGGTATGATTAGGTTGTGACGTTGTAAATTTTGAACTACTAACTAGCGTTTCGCTTTTAATAAAAATCAATTTTGTTCAAAGTATGTTGGTGCCACCTAGCATCAAGGTGCAGAACTACGCGTGGGTCGATGTTCAGAGTTCATTCGAGCCACAATAGATGGCGTTTGCTTCGTTGTCAATTGTCGTAAAAATAAAACAAAATAATTAAATAAAACCATAATATCATTTGTTTATTGTTAAGTCATTAACAAAACGGTTCTTATAATATATCCTTAGGTTCCGCAAATATTCAAAAATGAATTGGCTTCATGATCAAACTAAATGAGAGCGGCCACACTCGGGTTGCGTCTGGCAACACCGATTGGTGAGATTTAGAATTTTTCTGGAGTCAACATGTGAAGACGAATTTTTTCGTTCCAGGAAAATCTCACTCCTTTTCGCCCATGGCTTCGCCTGGGAAAATACAATAGTTATAAATTTAGTCATCCTAACGTATTTCAATGTTTCATCAATTATGGTGAGTGAAAAATCAAGTAATGTGGATTCGACAAAATGGCGGTTTGGTTAGAGAAAATCCTAATTTCATGATTTCCTTTTCAGTTCCAGTTATTTTACCTTCCCAAATAAATGAGGATAATGGGTTGTGGGTGGACTCCTGAAAACCATTGGTGGCCAGGAGTTCAATAGGGTTTCCGTTTGCGTTTCCGTTTGCGTTTCCGTTTTTAGTTTTCGGTTTTCGTATTTATTTCTTTTGCACATTCACGTTGGCAACTTAATTTCTATGGATAAGACTTGGTGAAAATCTTTGTAAGGAAACATTTCGGTTGTGAAGAATCAAGTTAAATTGAGTTTTGGATCTTGGCCGATGCCGTCCAGCTACATTGCAGTCTTCGCACCTACAAGTAAGCAAATGTTTGTATCCTGGAACAGTTTAGTGAACCTTCTTAGTGTATGTGTACAGTAAGAACCCTGTCTTTACTACTGAGCTTTTATTTTGAAACAATTTTATGAATTTTACTGTGTCATTGTCTATTCCATGCCAATGGCATCTTAAATTTAAAACATAGATTTTATGTACTATCTACCTAAGGCATTCTAATGTATCTAAATTAAGTCTTGGCATTAAGCTAGAATAACTAAGCATTATTAGCCATCACTATGTATTAAGCGACCCCGGTAAAAGTTACATTAAAAACAATTTTGCCTAACATCTAGCAAATTTCATTTATAACACCTCATATACATTACAAGGGAGTCGACGGCTAGCTTCTATTCTTTACTAGGTAGATAGATCAAGTAAGTAAAAAATTTTTTTTTTCCTCTAATCTTTGTAAGGTGGTAGATTATTCCGTATCCGGGTATATTTCTATTCCGCCCAATTTACCACCCTTACAAATGGCGCCCGAACAGGGACTGTACTTTGTATGTAATTCACTCTTCCTACTTATTAAGCTGAGTTCGGAACACTGTATTCTCAAAATTCTAAAGTACAAATGTGAAGCTAAAGCTTTAGACCTACAGAGGGCATGTCTATCTTTAGTGTCAGAACACTTTTTTAATAAATCTTCTAAGTCTTGAAGTTTTTTAGTAATAACCCCTAACTCACTTTCAGAAGTGAAATCCGTCTCTAAAATTGATTCAGAAGGAATTTCCTGAATTAATTGTTTTAACTGTTTCTTTAAACCTAGCACTGTAGGTGCTGGAGTTTCGGAACGAATGGATACCTCATAACACAATTCGTCCTTCAAAAGTGAATGAAACTGGGCAAAAGTCTGTTCCATTGTGTTAAGTCAAAACACATTTAACAAAATATCGAGCTTGTGTAACTGTCTATGTTTAGCCTTATACAAATTGGTTAAACACAAACACAAAAGAAGTTATTTAAACTATTAAATATACACAAGCAAAATACACAACAAAAACAATATTCTTAAGTCTATCCTAACTATTTTATCAATTATGTTCCTATTCCAAAATATTGTTAATAATACAAGCACATATTATTACTATAGTAAACAAAATATAACAAAATAAAACTTCCCAAAATTGAATAAATGATTGTAAGGTGCACGACGAATCACTGGATTCCGAGAGTACCGCCGTTGACTGCACTGGTGATAAAAATGTTGCCAAGTGGAAGTTACATTTCAACGGACAGGGTGATCCGCGCAGTTTCATCGAACGCGTTGAGGAATATAAAAGATCTTATGGCGTTTCAGATGGAAAATTATTTGTTTCTGCATTTCATCTTTTTACAGGCCGAGCATTGTTATGGTACAGAGGCAACAAATGTCAAGTTTCGTCTTGGTCAGAATTGAAAACTTTATTTTTAGAGGAATTTGATGCAGTAGATTATGACTACAGGTTGCTAGGTGAAATTCGAGCAAGAACACAAGGCTCTGAAGAACCTGTGTCTATCTATTTCGCTATAATGTTTTGCATGTTTTCAAGGTTGTCAACACCACTTTCCGAAGAACAAAAGTTACAAATTTTATTACATAATATTCGCCCTTTTTACTCAGAACAATTAGCTCTTGTTGACATTAAGTCTGTCGCAATGTTGAAGGAAAAGTGTCGCAAACTAGAGGCTGCGAGGCAGCGTTCCGCCTTATTTTCTGAGCCTACTAACAGTAAGGCAACTTTAAGTTCAGAGTTTGCTTACAAACAAGTGACAAAACAGATAAACACACTTTCAGTCACACCTGCACCTAAGGTTGATACAAGTAAAGGCACTGATTTTTCGAAAACAAATAAACAACTATGTTACAAGTGCGGCAAGGGTAACCATTCCTTTAAATTTTGCAGGACAGTTCCGAAATTTATTAGATGTTTTTCGTGTGGACGTCAGAACTTTACAGTAAAGACATGTCCAAGTTGTAGTAAAAAGGCGATTAGTAAACCCGCTCCGGACAAAAATTCAAAAAACTAATTAGTAAGAACTGTGCAGAGACACAAGTAAAGAACTTGGTCATTAACAACAAAACATCCCTTTTACCTGACACAGTTCTGTATTCAGTGGATAAACGAGACTTTAGGCCACATTTAAAGGTTTTTGTTGACGGTTTTGAGATTACAGGTTTACTAGATTCCGGTGCTTGCGCGTCAATTTTGGGTAACCAGGCGCACAAGGTTTTTTTGAGATTCGGTTATAAATTGCATAGCAGTATTGATACCACATTTTCAGTGGCAAATGGAGACAAACTTGATTGCATGGGTTATATGTTTATTCCGATTACTTATAATTCCGTAACTCACATAATAAAATTTTTTGTAGTACCCTCTATAATAGCGGATGTTATTTTTGGCTGTGACTTTTGGAAAACATTTCAGTTAGCCCCTGGCATTTTTGATAATTTAGAATTAATTAAGGCACCTTCTCAATTTTACAATATTTGTGCGATTGATAATGAACAAATTCATACCATCACTTCTTTTGAAAACTTATCATCTCAACAGAAAGAATTAGCCCAGTCTGTAGTAAATAAATTTTTAGATATTTCTTCAACGAAAATTGGATTGGGTAGAACAAAATTAATTGAACATGTTATTGACACCGGTGATGCCTTGCCAATAAAAATAAAACAATATCCACTTTCTCCCGAAAAGAAGGAAGCTTTAAGTAAAGAGTTAGATAGGATGCTGGAAATGGACGTAGTTACTCCGAGTGAAAGCCCTTGGAATAACCCAGCAATTTTAGTGAAAAAGGCAAATGGAGACTGGAGATTTTGCCTAGATTGCAGGAAATTAAATTCAGTGACAAAGGGGGATTCATACTCAATACCGTACATTCCACAAATTCTAGATAGCTTGAAAGAGGCAAGGTTTTTATCATCAATTGATTTAAGTTCAAGTTTCTGGCAAATTCCGTTAGCTAACGACTCTCAGGAAAAAACCAGTTTTACAGTTCCTGGTAGAGGGTTATTCAAATTTAAAGTCATGCCGTTTGGCCTATGCGGTGCACCAGCACGACAGCAGAGGTTAATGGACCAGTTATTTAATCAAAATTTTTGTAGTGATATTGAAAATGGAATAGTATTTTGTTATATAGATGATATTGTTATTTGTTCTGCTGATTTTGAAACCCATTTAATTTTATTAAACAGAGTTCTGGATAAACTAAAAATGGCTCAACTATCCATAAATTTTGATAAATGTAATTTTTTTAGAAACTCTTTGAAATATTTAGGGTATATAGTGGATGAATTTGGTTTACGCACAGATCCTGGAAAAGTTGCCGCAGTTTTGAACTTTCCGACCCCAAAAACTGCACAGGAGGTAAAGATTTTCCTAGGCACTTGTTCTTGGTACAGGCGCTTTATTAGGAATTTTTCAACCATCGCTGCACCACTCAATAGACTAACGAGTAAAGGAAAGAACGCACCTAAATTTGAGTGGAGCGAACAGGCAGAGGTAGCATTTAATACATTGAAGAATGCGTTGGTAACCGCACCTGTTCTTGCGGTACCGAATTTTGAAAAACCATTCAAAATACATTGTGATGCTTCTGCATATGGTGTTGGCGGTATGCTGACGCAAGAAACCGATGGTTGCGATCATCCCATTGCGTATGTCAGTAGGAGCCTAAATAAAAACGAAAGGAATTACAGCGCGACGGAACGCGAGGCTCTAGCTGTGATTTTTGCAGTGGAGAAATTTCAGGCTTATTTTGGTTCCAAGCCAGTCACAATTATCACAGACCATGCATCCCTAAAGTGGTTCTTAAATTTAGAAAATCCCTCAGGACGACTCGCCAGATGGGGTTGTAGATTATCACAGTATAATTTTGTTATCGAACATAGGAAGGGTTGTGATAATGTAGTTCCGGATACCTTGTCGAGACTCATACACGTAGATGTAGTTGGGGATCGTAATGATAACTCTAGTCAACAAGTTTTGGTAGATGACTGGTATGACAAAACATTTAATGGCTGTAAAATCAATCCAGCAAATTTTCCGAATTTTTGTATTTTGAACGATAAACTATATCGTTACAGTAAATGTAAATACCAGCTTCTCAGTGAGTTCGACTGGAAAGAGGTAGTCCACAAGAACAACATCCTTAGAATTATGCAACAAAACCATGCAGATGCAACTGCAGGTCATTTTGGTGTGTTCAAAACTCATCGCAGATTATCCCTCAGATATTTTTGGCGTGGTATGTATAAGGACGTGGTTGAGTACGTTAAGAATTGTGATACTTGCTCTGCGTATAAACACACGACATCAGCCACTCCAGGTCTGCTAGGGAAGCCTAAAGTCTGCGAGAGACCTTTTCAGGTCATTTCGGCTGATTTAGTCGGACCTTTGCCTAGGTCTAAATCAGGATTTACATTTCTTTTTGTGGTGACGTGTTGTTTTTCGAAATATACAATGTTGTTTCCGTTACGGCGTGCCACAGGTGCCGCTGTTGTTAAAGCGCTAGAGAATTTTGTATTTTTGAACCATAGTGTTCCAGAGACTGTGATTGTGGACAATGGGTCCCAATTTACAGGATCTGAATTCCGTAATCTCATTAAGCGTTATAATATTCCGAAATTACACTACACACCACTGTACACTCCGCAAGTTAACCTTGTTGAGAGGTACAATAAGGTTGTTATGACTGCTGTAGCCGCTTTTGTGAAAGATAACCACAGGTCCTGGGACGAAAACCTGTACAAGGTCCAGTTCGCCATAAACAGTGCGGTTAATGAATCCACTGGATTCTCCCCGTTCTTCCTTGTCCACGCTAGAGAACCGGTCTTAAATGGTTCCTTCTATAAGGACACGGATAAGGAGTACGAGGCCGGAATTCCAAGGGAGGAATACGCAGGAAAGTTTGGATCTTTGGAGGACATATTTGGTCAGGTTAGGAGAAATTTGTTTCAGGCTCATGCAGAGTATGCAACGCATTACAACTTAAGGCGTAGGTCTGCAAGCTATTCTGTTGGGGATATAGTGTGGAAAAAGACCTATCCACAAAGCGACGCTACAAATTTTTTCGCAGCTAAGCTGGCACCTAAGTATGAAAAGTGCAGGGTTGTCAAGGTTTTGTCACCTTTGGTTTACGAACTAGTTAGAGTAGCTGACAACCACCCAATAGGCACTTGGCATATTAAGGATATTAAGAAGTAGATATTTGCCATTACTTAGTTTGGTCTAAACTGTTTGAATATTTAAGTTATCAATATTCAATTAGGAATTTGTATGAGTGTAGTGATGTTCTGAGTTAACAGTTACATTACCATGGTTCAGTTGAGGATGAATGTAGTGGATGTATGTAGGGATGAATATGTGATGATGGGAATGCTTGTGGTAGACCAACCGGTTGAGAAAGTAAAAATGCAAATATCGTACTTTGGGGATAACGAAAAGGGGGGGTTTTGTGTTTTGTTTTCGTTTTCCTTCTAGATAATGGATCATTTCTGTTATTTTTCCGATTCTGTTCCGAGATCTATTTTCTAGGAGAGTTATTTCGTTTTTTTTTCTCATATTCCGATTTTGATTCGGTTTTATTTTTCCGAATGGGATAGAGAACGGTTGCCATATCAGATGGACCCGTTCACAACCAGATTTTCCGTACTTGTTGAGTAACAAATATTACGATGGTAGTTTAAAAGAGTGAACCACCGTAGGCCTAGACGCATTCTATCAGTCAGCTGAAGAATGATGCCAAGATGTTTCCACTCAAGTCTCTTAGACACCATGAAGTTTTTTTGTATATATTCCTTTTAGAAGTTAGGGTTGTGTAGTTAAGTATAATGTATAAAACCTTACACTGTTTTCAGTATATTTATTT
Organism: Maniola hyperantus; assembly: GCF_902806685.2. NCBI lineage: Eukaryota > Metazoa > Arthropoda > Insecta > Lepidoptera > Nymphalidae > Maniola > Maniola hyperantus. The sequence continues at coordinate 6,628,192 of NC_048564.1, forward strand.
TGTTAGACAATTTTCCTTGTTAGTAGTAGATGTGCGTTCACGCGTAACTTCTGTGTTTTTTTTGTTTGTTTCAGGCAAATTGTTAGTAGTTGTTGGATGACGCTGAGGGCAGCGTGGTTCAACCTGTTGAACCTTTTCGTAGGAGGGGAAGTATTGTGACGTTGTAAATTTTGAACTACTAACTAGCGTTTCGCTTTTAATAAAAATCAATTTTGTTCAAAGTATGTTGGTGCCACCTAGCATCAAGGTGCAGAACTACGCGTGGGTCGATGTTCAGAGTTCATTCGAGCCACAATAGATGGCGTTTGCTTCGTTGTCAATTGTCGTAAAAATAAAACAAAATAATTAAATAAAACCATAATATCATTTGTTTATTGTTAAGTCATTAACAAAACGGTTCTTATAATATATCCTTAGGTTCCGCAAATATTCAAAAATGAATTGGCTTCATGATCAAACTAAATGAGAGCGGCCACACTCGGGTTGCGTCTGGCAACACCGATTGGTGAGATTTAGAATTTTTCTGGAGTCAACATGTGAAGACGAATTTTTTCGTTCCAGGAAAATCTCACTCCTTTTCGCCCATGGCTTCGCCTGGGAAAATACAATAGTTATAAATTTAGTCATCCTAACGTATTTCAATGTTTCATCAATTATGGTGAGTGAAAAATCAAGTAATGTGGATTCGACAAAATGGCGGTTTGGTTAGAGAAAATCCTAATTTCATGATTTCCTTTTCAGTTCCAGTTATTTTACCTTCCCAAATAAATGAGGATAATGGGTTGTGGGTGGACTCCTGAAAACCATTGGTGGCCAGGAGTTCAATAGGGTTTCCGTTTGCGTTTCCGTTTGCGTTTCCGTTTTTAGTTTTCGGTTTTCGTATTTATTTCTTTTGCACATTCACGTTGGCAACTTAATTTCTATGGATAAGACTTGGTGAAAATCTTTGTAAGGAAACATTTCGGTTGTGAAGAATCAAGTTAAATTGAGTTTTGGATCTTGGCCGATGCCGTCCAGCTACATTGCAGTCTTCGCACCTACAAGTAAGCAAATGTTTGTATCCTGGAACAGTTTAGTGAACCTTCTTAGTGTATGTGTACAGTAAGAACCCTGTCTTTACTACTGAGCTTTTATTTTGAAACAATTTTATGAATTTTACTGTGTCATTGTCTATTCCATGCCAATGGCATCTTAAATTTAAAACATAGATTTTATGTACTATCTACCTAAGGCATTCTAATGTATCTAAATTAAGTCTTGGCATTAAGCTAGAATAACTAAGCATTATTAGCCATCACTATGTATTAAGCGACCCCGGTAAAAGTTACATTAAAAACAATTTTGCCTAACATCTAGCAAATTTCATTTATAACACCTCATATACATTACAAGGGAGTCGACGGCTAGCTTCTATTCTTTACTAGGTAGATAGATCAAGTAAGTAAAAAATTTTTTTTTTCCTCTAATCTTTGTAAGGTGGTAGATTATTCCGTATCCGGGTATATTTCTATTCCGCCCAATTTACCACCCTTACAAGGTTTCTTACAGAATGTGCAAAATGTTTTACCACCTCCAGAACTGGTTAGATTGGGTTTCTGATCAATTTGATTATCTATTTTCGACCTTTTTGGGCAATCGTTATGTCCTCGCTTATGTCCGGTCTGGCCGCAAGCAAAGCATATCATCGTGTACGTTTTTGAACGCGACTGGTCTTTATAACTTCGTTTTTTGGCAAAAGACGTACCCGAGGACTTATCCCGCTTGTTGCCGTCAGGCTTGACATAAATAGACAAGAACGAGACTAGATCTTTGTTAGTTAAGTTCGCATTGCTTGCGGCCGCCCTAATAGTGGGATCGGTAATGCCGCGTATGACAATCTGCACTATCAACTCTTCGCCGAGTCCCTTAATAGTGCGCAAACGTAATAACGTTCTCCTAGCATAGTCGGCGTACGTACGGAATTTGTCAGAGTTAGTATTCATAACCTCGTATAAAATATTTGCGTAGTCTAATCTACGCGGACATAAAGGTTTAAATTCCTCAACGAAATTACGCCAAGAACGATCGGTCGGATTCCAATCATTCAACCAGGACTTCGCATCGCCCTTAAGACAGGTCGAAACTCGTGACAAACACTCATGATCGCTCCAACCGTTTGAAAACTTTGCTCGTTCCACCTCCTCACACCAATTATCAAAGTCATGCAGCGATGGGTCAAAGCTAGACACAAAATAGTCAAGTGAGCTTGATTTTAAAGATTTTATTGCATTGACTAAATCTTGTGTGTGGGTAGATGCAGAAACGGGAGCATTGCATTCGGTTTGAACGATCACGGTGTTATCGGGACAATTTACACTCGCGGCAATATTACTTGTGTTATTGAAGGTAGGCACGGAAATTGATTCGGAGATCTCGCTATTCGCGTTGTTTACTACCGCTGTTGAACTATTTTCGACAGGTCTCGACACGTTTTTCTCTATCGCGGTGATACGATTCATCAATGAGTTTAATGTCTGAATAAAAACATGACTATCCGTAATTTTTCGCGGTTCCAATGGAGTACGCGTATGATCCCGCGACCTATGTCTCCGCCCTGCTGTCTCACATCGACGTGCTCTGCTTCGCGAACTTCGGTGTTTATCACGACTACGATCGCGGTTACGATACTCGCGATCCGACATTGTTACACCCACAACAACAAAATATTAGAGGTTAGAATTTTGTTCCAGTCGAAATAATTTGGTTGCCAAAGGATAGTTTTTAACCCTAGTGGGCTTATGGAATAGGTATCCCACTACTGAATTTAGGTCCAGAAGTGAAATTCAATTTAAAAATCACAATTTATTTACACACAATCAAATAATTTTACAACTATCAAACTTTTAATCATTGGAACAAAATTTTAACACACAAAACAAAAAAACACAAAAGTAAAAGTCAGAAATAAAGGAAAAAAATAATTCGAACCAGACCACGTCGATATAGCACGAAGATCAGCAGCGAAATGAGCCTAGTGCTTGGGTGCGCTCGGGTTTTATAGCCAAGCTCGTTAAGGCGGATCGCGTGATCTAAGAATATTGTTATGACAATGTTAAAAGTGAATTAAAATTATAAAAAAATACATTCATATTCCCTATTGTATACAGTCTCTTTTGTGTCACGGGTTACCACTCACCGTCATTAAAGTAATATTAAAGTAACTAACTGATACAAGAGATCACCGATTAAACTCTACCTGTTGCTCTATTGTCGAAGGTTGTGTACCTAATCCAATAGGTAGATGGTGGGCCAAGGGAAATATTTATATATTAATTAATATAGATTTTTTAATCTTAAGTACGAGTTTATACAAGATATTCAAATTTAAACCGCCCGCGCCGTAACGAAACTTAAACCGCCTGATATGCAATTGGCCCTTACAATCAAGTGTGATCGCAATCAAGGGCTAAACTGCTTATTATTTAAGGAGAATAAATCACTGAGTAGCTGTTACAACTAAAAAACCGGCCAAGTGCGAGTCAGGCTCGCGCAACGAGGGTTCCGTAATTCAGTCGTATTTTTTCGACATTTTGCATGATAACTCAAAAATATGATGCATAAAAATAAATAAAAATCTGTTTTAGAATGCACAGGTGAAGACTTTTCATATGATACCCGACTTGATATAGTTATCTTACTTCGAAAATTGAAAATACTAATTATTAGTTTATGACCACAAATTAAATTTTTTTGTGTGATGTAACCACAAATTCTCGGTTTTCAGATTTTTTCCCTAATGCCAGCTATAAGACCCACCTTCCTGCCAAATTTCATGATTCTAGGTCAACGGGAAGTACCCTGTAGGTTTCTTGACAGACAGACAGACAGACAACAAAGTGATCCTATAAGGGTTCCGTTTTTCCTTTTGAGGTAAAATAAAAACTGTAAGAGCGGCTTGAGAAATGCGCTAAATATTCTTTAAATGAAAACACTGTTTTCAAGAAAGCAAAAGAGAGTATAAGTACGTCTTAGCACACAATGCTCCTCACTCGGCTACTTTTTTATGAATCAACAATCAGCTTTGCGCTGGGCATCCATTTTATTTTCTAGCTTTGAATCCAATGCGAAGTGTCTTTTAATTTTTAGCAATGAAATTGTGAAACACTTTTTATCCTATTAAAAGCTTATCTTTTACCTAGTACTTAGGATGTAAATATTTTTTAAACATTTACTATTATTACAGCAGTGCGCTGGTTCTTTATGGAATCTTTGTAACAAGATGAGAGAGGATTGAAGAATGAAATTGTATTGTACCGTCTTAAGTCTTTTGAGATGTATATTGTACTTAATAATAAATAGCTCAACGTCTCAACGGTTTTGTAGTACGGCGGTAACGCGAAGTTTACTTCCTTCCAAAGAAAGATCTGAATGAGGACTAGTGGAAACAGCCATATTTACTTTGAGATACCTTTAAATTTTTAATCATAAAAATAAAGCAGGCAGAATGCACACTCTGCAAGGCGTGCCGCCAAAACCAATGTGGCCGCCAGCCCATATACCTACCAATTAAATTAAATATATGGCCTGGACAGACGAGGGAATCTTGTCCGAGAAGCAAAAAATGGATCACTAAGAACTGTATCGCGTAACGCACACGATGGACTCATAGTACGGCGAATCACCGTAGTAAAAGATGATAGACTTTTATCCCCCATTGACAATAGTCCGTTGTCTGCGCATGCTCTGTTTGACTTTGTCGGTATACCTTACGCCTCAAAAAAAGCGCGCGCCAATGAAGTTTTTCTATAAAAAAAACTCAAATCTTCCATGCTTCGTAACAGTTCCGATTGTCTAAGGTAATTTTCAAAAAAACCGCCCCCGTTCTAACAACCGACATCTCAACCCAAGCGCTCACAACTAGGCTCCAACTCCTTTGTGAACCAACAAAAGCTTTGCTCACGACGCCTATTCATTACTACGCTTTGTCTTCTTAACCTTAGACGGAGACTTTATTATTTTCCTTCAGTCAATAGGCTAAAGATCACATTCACATAGGTAACCTTTGAGGTGATATTCTGAGGATAGGGAAATAAGAGTGGACTGAAAAAAGACCTATTGGTATTTTTCTGTTTCACTCTATTGAAGAGTGAAATAGATATATATATATATAAATAGGTAGCTAAAGAGGGTATATAATATGTATTATATCAAATAATAACGTTGATTTCTCTGTTGAATAGTGGTGGTTGGTAGAAGTACTTAAGCTATAGAAAGTTATTTATGTACGTACCTATTCATATTTAACAGATTTCATGATATTAAGTATTAAGTTATTGTTTTCTGTATCATATAGTGGCTAGTTTATTCGGGTTCAGATTATGTGGCCCCAGGTTCAACTCCTGGACTGAAATAAAAATCTTGTTTTTGGTTAGGAATTTGTCAGTGGCAGCCACCCAAGCAGAAGAAATTTGAGTAGTCGCCGGTGTTACCATGCCCCGAAATTATGTAAAGTTGATACTGCGCCTGATATTTTTCTCCGGTCATGTCGAATTGCCACCCCCCAAATTTTAAGAATGAAAATATTAAATTAAAAATACTTCTGCATTATCTCCTATCTGAAATGTACACAAAAACAATTACGCTGCAAGACGTATGCCATACAAAATGACAGTTATTTTTTGTGTCAATTTGAAGCGCCCCACCGAGCGTACCGGGAATTAAAATTGATACTTTGTCACACACACACAGATATCTCATCACTAATTTAGTTCCAAGTACACTCACAAGTCACAGTCACAGCTCTCACTGCTGCTATCAGGGCAAAAATAGCGAAAATCAAGTCGCTTCAAAAGCAGGTCGGCCATCGCAGGTCCAGCACGTATCAAAAATAATTCAGTAATTTGAATTCATTGATTGACGTGCTAAACAAATTGCTTGTATCAATTTCTCTCACAATCTAACAGAAATCTAACGAACGATTACTTAACGAGTGACTCTTGGGACAGAACTCTCAGAACTTGATTTCACAGCTTTGTGGACCAACAATAGGCACTGCGCTCGACATCTATTCATCCTCCGCTTTGTCTTAACCCAAGACAGGGACTGTTTTCATTCATACAACAGGCATAGCTATATGACTTACTGATAATCTTATTTTTGTCTTATAAGAACTTGGCGAAAACACTAACGTGTGTCTAACATAATCGTCATCTACCTTCAAGTTAGTGGTATTTACAAAACTTATTTTGTTAACAAGAGACTTCGCTGTAATAATATTTCCTTGTAAGTTTTATTTTACAGTAGCTACCTATCGAAATGCTTACGAGCATGGAGTAATTGATACAGGTTGTAACAAAAACGCTAGCAAAAACGAAGACAGTTGATGGTACTGATGATTAGTGATATGATACTATAAGAAAAAAAATCTATATTCTGTAAAAGTTCACCATATATTCCAAATAAAACATCTGACTGACGCTAGAGGCCAACGAACGTTGCCTAAATAGGCCACTCGGAGTCAATGCAGCATTGTAGGTGGGGCATTGAACCCAATTTTGTACGCTATACATTGCGGGTTTGAAAAATACTAAATCACTGAAACTACAAAATGAGGCCAATGGTTATTGGTATTGGATTGTGTTTAGATTAGAAAAACTTAGCGCTATTGTTGTACTAACAACAACGCTAAGTTTTTGCTAGCGTTCTGATTACACCCTGTATAGTGGTGTATTTTTAAGTGGGCAGTACGAGAAATCCAAAACTGTAAAGCCTTAGGAACATATACTTATGCTTATTCTGTGACAACAATTTTGGCATAATAAGTTTTTTGGTCAAGCGTGAGTTGCCCATAATAAGCAATGAAATCGACTGATATTTTTTTTAATGCCGATCGACTCAGTTTCATGTAAGGGTCATATTTTCATTATATAGAAAGAAAATCATCGGGGTAGCAGAAGTTGGTCATTTAAGTAAATGTTTTTTAATGAAACCAGTGTAGGGCACATTGGTTGAATAGTTTCAAAGTCTATAAGGGCATAGTTAGAAACATGTTTGTGTGTTATATGTTATTATTCCATAGTTGTTGAAATAATCACGAAAACAGACTATATAATAAAATATGACTACAGAAAATCCATTAACGATTTAATTATTATCATCATCTGACATCTACAGGTAATATGGCAATCGCTTTATTTAGTATACTGTAAAAAAAACACCATAAACATTTCATGTAAATTAATTATCTGTATATATAGTATAATTACTGACTGACTAACTGACTGACTTATATATCAGCGCACAGGCTACACCGCTAGTCTTAGAGACATGAAATTTGGAGGGTGTGTTCTTTGTAAAGAGTAGGTATCCAATAAGAAAGGATTTTTCAAAATTCTACCCCTAAGTGGGCTAAATGGAGGTTTGAAATTTATGTAGTCCACATGGATGAAGTCGCGAGCATAAGCTATAGTACACTATAAAATATAAACTCTAAACATTCTTGTACTTAGGTAGGTACCTACATAAAAACTTATAAAATTAAAGGTGGAAAAAAATACAGGTATGATGATTTCTTTGTAGCTCCAACGGTCTTGAATACGTCGGTGGAGTATCTAGAAGAGTACTACCGCACCGATGCTCATCCATCTTCTAGAAAAAAAAGGAACTCCTCCCTGCGGGTGTCAGTGGGTCTTGCCTGCGGGGCTGTAGTGGGAGGGGGGTTTTTCATCGCGGCCGCTGCTGTTCTCCTTTCGAAACGAACACGAAGAAGGATTCCAAATGTCTTGAAGAAACCATTCTGTCCCTCGCTTCGGAATTCTAACACGAGGAACAATCGAAGAGCACCGCGACTTGCTTTGGCGCTTGCGAACTGTCCACCGATACATATGTTACGGTTAGTCTAAAATTAGTTGCTACACCTAGAATTATTACGGATTAATTTTATCTGTTGTGCGTTACATAATATGCCACTTATGATAATAATGTCAAGACTCTACCGGAGTCTCATACTTTTCAGCATTTCAGAGTCATATGCATAACTAAATGTCGCTTGCTTTAACGATAAAGGAAAACATCACGAGGAAAATGCATATCTGAGAGCTCTCCATAATGTTCTCAAAAGTAAGTGAAGTCTACCAATTGACACTTGGCCAGCGTGGTGGACTATGGCTAAACCCTTATCACCCTTCACAATCTGCAAGGAGACTCGTGCCCAGAAGTCACGAACCGGTGATGCAAGTCGCAACTCGCTATGTCACATGCGAATTGCGATAGCCGCGTGACAGAAGTCACGATACGGCTGATTTCAATTCAACAAAACTTTACCTATAGAGCTTTACTGTTATGCTATTTTCGTCAATTTTGCAATTAGACTGAGACCTTAAAAGACTTTTTACAAAATATAAAAATAATAAGCTCAAATTTTCAATTGATGGGATAGTGCTAAGTTTTTACAAGCAAAGTTTTTTCTTCAATCTGAAACTAAAGTGACGAAAGTTCCAAAAGTGTCCTGATCTGAGAACAAGACCACATTACGATGTAGTCTTGTGGTCTCAGCCTTGGTTTTTATTCATGCAGAGAAAATAAAACTGGGGAGTACCCTAACTAAATTATTCTCATGTTGTCAGCAGTCCAGCCGTTGTTGATGAGGACTACAGAGAACCCTACAACATTTGGCGTGAGACTCTGGGTCGTCGAGACAAGTGTGAAATGCATGACCAAAACGAATATAACGGTGAGTATCGTCCAAATACCTTCTTGATAGTTTTAATTTACAATAAAGGCTAGTTTACACTTTGATTAGTACGAGTGCGAGTGTTTAGCAATCGCAAGTGCGAGTGCGAGTCCTTAGTGCTAGTTGTGTCCAATACTGTTTAGCTCCTGCGGTTAGTAAAATTCAATTGTTGGGCGTCGAACTCCTTTTTTATATTTAGGGTCTTTACATTATAAAGACATTCATGTTTTAGATACTCCTGTACAAATTTATAGATCGTGTTTTCCTTTCTAAATATTATTTATTCCGAATAATGTTACAACAACGCTAAAAAACATTGTGTCGTCCGCGCAAACAATGGTAAACACTAATCACTAAACCAGCATGTCCAAACGTGTTTATCCAGACAAACTGCGAGTCAAGGGGAAGAAAGGGCGCGCAGGACGGGGCTACTCGCAAAAAAATAGAACACGTTTCTATTCACTTCACTACGCTGATTACTAATCACTCGCACTTATCAGCTGCAGTCCACACTTGTTTTGTACTAATCACCAAGCACCTGCACTAAACACCTGTACTCGCACTAATCAAAGTATAAACTAGCCTTAAGGCCCATATCCATCAAGGAGGATATGAGCGAAGATGTATTTAGCGAACCAATCAGATTATTGATATATGACGTGATAATTCTTTTATGTCATCGTTCAATAATCTGATTGGTCTGCTTAATTATCTCAGCCCATCCCCGTTTTGGTGGGCCTTACAAAAATTGCAGCGCGCATCTTTCAGCGGCATGCTCTCACACACCAAATTCAAGAATCCTCGTCATCCTCAAACAAATTTTATTTTGAAAACTATATTTTTTGCAAAGATAAATTGTATATTTTTATAAAACGCAAAAGTCAATTTGGGTATTGACGACCGAGTAGTAGAATTTTATTCTAACCAACTGAATGTGTTTTGTTTGATCCAATATTATTGACTTAATCGAAATAAAATCTCATGGCATATATTGACTGAAACCCAGTGTAAACTTTTGCGTTTGTAAATGTAAAAGCTAGCCTTACCTTTGTATGTTATGTTTTATAAAAATTTTGTTTTTACTTTAAACCTAAACAAACTAAAACCGACATAATATTTATACACGGCAACTATAAAGCAAACTGATAACATGTAAAACGCTGCAGAAAATAATGTACATCGATAAGGAGATAGTAGATGCATCGATGTAATAGATGTCTCTGTCGTTGAGACCGACAAAACTCCATACAGGTATGAGTGACAGAGATAACGCTCTACAAAGCCATTATTATTAGCAAAGTATATTATTTTCTTCCGCGATCTGTACAACTACTATTGATGATAGGTAAGTATTTAAATACATCAGCAATAACGACGATAGCATATTTTATTAAGTTTATTCTATCTTGAAATCAAAAAGATTTCTCATTATAAATAAGAGGAATAAAATATCTACACATAACGAGATCAAACGCAAACATTTGTTTTTACATATACAATGTTAGTCTAACCCTAATTGAAAGAGAGGCTACTTTTGCAAATGAACAAACTGATAGGGGGTTTGAATGTGAGTTTTTTGTTTTATTAGCGAGGGTGGGGCCCTTTGATGTCCAGAGCAGATGTTGAAAATTAAACACTAAACAGTATTCGCAACCTGCAGAGTATAATATTATGCTCATTGTTACAAAAATGTAATCGCATTTAATTACATTTTTAATTAATTTCATAATTTCATTTTTGTAATAGTAATAGTAAAAGTAGTAGTAAAAGTAAATTGTAATAAGTACCTAAATGTGTAGAATTTTGTAATAAACAGAACGCACCTTTGACACTTCAGTATTCTATTACAGTTCTTGCAATTACGAAGGCGAGTGAACTTTACTTGTGGTTTCATCGTTAACATTGCGTAAGTGTGCGTGCATATCGGACCAATCAGTCACGAGCAAGCGCTCGCAAACGCACACATTTAGTGTACTTTACTTATACCGATACGACTTAAACACAAGTGAGCCACTCGCCCTCGTGAAATGCAAGAACTATGTTACTATTATGATCTCAGTGAATCTAAACAGTGACGAGAAATGTACAGCAAATCAATCGCAATAGCTCGATACCTAGTAATCAACCTTCATTCATTATGCAAATAATGCTCTATGGTCCTCCCCTATAGCACACACTCCAGACGCTTCGCCACATTGCTTGGCTTTCAATAGCCCTTGCCTTGTTTTCCTTCGTGCATCATGAATTTCAATTGAGCGCCCAAGCACAACCAGTGCGAGAAAGCCTTTATGTTACTTTTTTTAAGCGAAGCAAAAGCCACGAGAAGGATATCGTATCCAAGATGAAGTCGCTCTGATAGTACAGTACTCGGGCTGCCGCTATGCAAATATTACTGAAACTAAATACTATCTGTCCCGGCTTTACTCACGTAGTTTCGAACCCATACGGGGTCCTTTTTCAAGGGAGTCCGTTCGCGCACGCGCCGCGGTTTTGACTGCGGGACGCACGTGCCGCTGCCCGTAGAGCCCGTTGTGAGACGATCGGCAGCTGTCGGGCTAACGTCGACTACACAAGTGAGTAAAGCCGGGACAGTATTTAGAATGGAAATCACTCACGTTAGTTTAAACGCTAAAATTACTGAAACTTTTTGGTGGAGCTACTGAGAATGTTTTTGGTTAATGAATAGGCTAGATTGAATTTCGTTATCTAAGTCACACTATTTATTCTTCGCCGTATGACCACGGAAGAAAGACATCGTATAAGCTGTTTTTGTATTTGTCTGTTCCTTCATTCTTGCCTTGTGAGATTTGTATTAGATAATAAACAAATAATATGTAAAGGTTGAAATAACTGCACCTATCTTACTAAAATATTTCAAATTATATTATAGTAGGTTTGCTAAGTCTCAATATATAATAAAAATTAATCGCTGAATGTGTTACTGATCGCAAATCTCGAGAACAGCTGAACCGATTTCGCTAATTATTTTTTCATAATATTCCTTAAAGTACGAGGATGGTTCTTAAGGAGAAAAAAATTAAAAAAAATCCTGATAAAGAATCGACTGTTAGGCGGTACGAAGTTCGCCGGGACTGCTAGTTATTTATGAAAATTATATACCTATCGCTGATGATAATGATGACTTTTCGTTCGTGGATAAATATTTAAATAGAAGATAGGTTTGTAAGCACCTACCTATATTTATGGAGGTTTTACTTTTTCCTTTCTTATTTTTTCGAAGTTTATCTTAAATTTCTTTATTTTATTTTCCGCTTTCTTATTAGATTGATTCATATAGGTATGTATATTTTGTTGACAAGAAACGTTTTTATTTTCTGCATTACATGTACAACCATTATAATTACTATTATCATCGGGTGAAAAATATGGTAGCCTTGCGGTTAAGACGTCCGCCTGCGATTCGGGAGGTCAGGAGTTCAATCCTGGGCACGTTCCTCTAAGTTTTCGGAGTTGTGTGCGTTTTAAGCAATTAAATATCAGTTACTTTAACTGTGAGCCAAAAATCGTGAGGAAACTTCCATGCCTGAGAGTTCTATACAATGGTCTCAAAGGTGTGTGAAGTATACCAATCCACACTCGGCCAGCGTGTAAACTGTGTAAACCATGCCCAACCCTTTTCGTTCTGAAAGAAGATTTGTCAAACTCCCTGGCGCAGTGGGAAGCGCTGTGGTCTTATTAGTGGGAGGTCCCGGGTTCGGTTCCTCGTAGGGGTTTTATAATTTCTAAATTTCTTGTCTGGTCTGGTGGGAGGCTTCGGCCGTGGCCCGTTACCACCCTACCAGAAAAAGCCGTGCCGTCAAGCGATTTGGCGTTCCGGTACGATGCCGTGTTGAAACCAAAGGGGTATGGGTTTAATAAAAAAACTGCCATACTCCTTCCAGGTTAGCCCGCTATACCATCTTAGACTGCATTATCACTTTCCACTAGGTGAGATTGCAGCCAAGGGCTAACTTGTATCTGAATAAAAAATAAAAAATAAAACTGTACTTAGTAGTGAGCCGGCGATGGGTTGATCATGACCGTGCTGAAATGAAAAGCCTTCCGATATTGTGCCATCTTCTTCAATTCTAAGTGTGCTGTGCTTACCAATTGACTCTACTTAGCACGCCCGCAAACACCACTTGACGCCTCGCCGCACTCGTTAAGGCTTTCGAGAGCGCTCACTGCTGGCTTGTTACTTTTTCTCCACCCATCTGTATTGGAATTCTGAAAAATACCTACTTCTTATTAAAAGTTTCCTTCATTACGCTTCTGGGTCTTTTCAGTAACTGGGCACCAAGCACTATAATTGGGTAGGATAAGCTTGCGTAATTTTGCAGCCCCATTTTGCCCGGTCTTAGACATATTCAAACGTGACTTACTTTTCTTACGAGTTTACTTACTTTAGCTGATGGTTCCCTTGTCTCTCTAACTACATGCAATGTTTTTCAGGTTAAGTACGTAAGTTCCCTACTAGTAATTTTTATACTTATAATAAAACTGTAACTAGGCGATATCTGTGCATTCAATATATTTTGAAAATTTTGATCACAGGCTTAGTATTCATCTGTCTGTTTGTCTGAACCCGCATCACGCGAACACTACTGACCGAATTTAAATGAAATTTGGCACCGTGGTAGCTAATACTTTGAGTCAACATATATAGGGTAGTTTTTATTCCGATAAAAGTTAGGAATTCTTCGGGAAACAGGATCAATTTTTTTATCAAATTTGCTCCATAACTCCGTCAAATCTGAACCGATTTTCAAAAATCCTTTTTACTTAGAAAGTTTGTACCATCAGATTGGCACCATGTGAGGTAAGTGAAGATTTGATGAACAGTTTCAGAAATAGAGGATGGAACTCCTCAACGGGTAACAGCGTTTATCGATTTTACTCCATAACTACATCAAATTTGTACCTATTTTCACAATTCTTTTTTTACAAAGGTTGTACTATCCTTTTGGTACCATATAAGTTTAAGAAGATATAACGGTTTTGGAAAGAGAGGACGGAACTCCTCAACGGGTAACAGCAAATCGCTCACAATCAGTATAAGTATAAGCTTAGTAAAAAATTCATAACATATAGCATTCAATACATTTTCATTTCTTCCCTACTAACAGGTTTGATTCCGGTAAAAAAATTAGTATGCGCCTAAATTTCTTAGTGTAATTCTTTCGTGACGTAGTTTTTTGCATTGGCTGTTTTTAACCTAAATCCACGCGGACGAAGTTGCGGGCATAAGCTAGTATATGTATATAATATAAAGACTTACCTGTATCTAAAATGTTAAATCTAATGCTAGGTAAAAATTTAAAACTTCTATTAAATTACATAAACCACAAAGAAGTTTTCAGATTATGTCCGTTACTGCTTCTAGACAACCGCTTTAAATAGCAGACATTGTTAAAGCGCAGTATTGAAAAGATTAGTAGCCTTTAGTGGATTATAATAAGCCGTAAGATCCCTTTCGTTATACTGTACCTACTTCTTTTCCACGACAAACCTACAAATAAAATGAAACAAATCTCTAAGCTTTTTCTTGTGTTTATAAACGTCACAAATGTTACACAAAAACTTTTACTATTTTATGCTAATTTATATTTTTTGAGAAAAAATGACGAGAAATCTGCATAAAGATTATTATTAATTCTAAAAGTACGCTTACACGGGCAATTGAAATACCGCAATTCCAGGCAATTAAGTCAATTATGACGTCACGACACAAAAACTTTTCCTATTTTATGCTAATTTATATTTTTTGAGAAAAAATAACGAGAAATCTGCATAAAGCTTATTAATAATTCTAAAGGTACGCTTACACGGGCAATTGAAATACCGCAATTCCAGGTAATTTAGTCAATTATGACGTCACGACCACATAAAGCAATTTACGGCAATACCCAGCAATACTTAAAATTTTCAGCAATGTTATGTAAAATAACTGCTCCAGATTGCTCCACTTATTGCTCCAGATTGATCCAAATTGCCTGGAATTGCCCGTGTAAGCTTAATAAACCTAGGTACTACTACCTTACTAAACCTTAATAAACCTAGGTACCTGTTAATTATGTTACATTTTATGAAAAGCTGCTTCCATACTATAATAACGTAAGCTGCTTTTGTACTCAAGATTTTAAATTATTAAAGTAAGTACTATTCACCTAAGCGCAGCGCGTCAAACCACAGCGGCGCGTATAAAAGGGTAGCCAACTGATGCGCGCGTACCTTTGCCGCGGCCCGCGATATCCAACCGCCCTACAGCGAAAGTGCGTTGGAAATTGGAATCTACGCGCGCTCCGCGATATGAGTCGGTAGTAGTAGTAGTAGCGACTGGGAACATATAAAAATTATTGTGGCAATATTTAGTTATTTTTTGATGATACCTGAACGCACGTGGTGGCATCCGCACGCAGTAGCTGCCCGTCTGCCATCGTCGCGACGTAGCCGACTACGTTTCGCAGAATGCTTGAGCTTTTTCCCATTCCATCGTGCTTTGTGAGAAAATTCCCATTTATTGATGACACTGCCGCATTCAGCGGCATCCATTAAGAAAGCATGTTCTCAAATTCCACCCTAGCGAAACTAGAGTGGGACAGCTAGTTACTTTAAAAACATCTAAATCCATCCAATTTTCCTCTTACAATAAAAATTTGAAATCTTAAACTAACGAGAAGTCGAAATAATAATGGCCCCTAGACATCCCCTCAATCATCATGAACAATGAGCATCGCCTGTCTAACGCAAATGCAACAAATTCCACTTATATTAGAGGCAACACAAAGAAGCCGGCTTTGCTCGTTACGGTGCACGGACGTCCGCTCTAAATGGCGGACATTGTTCAAACGATGTATTGAAAAGATGATGCGCCTTTACTAACAGATAATAAGGTGTTATATCACTTTTATTGCCCGTCTACACGGGCTGCTAAGAGTTTCGCATGCAGGTTGAAGACTGCAATGCAACTTTTTGTTTCAGGAAAACTAAGGGTCCCTGCGAGATGTATAAATAACCAAAATCTAGAACTCAATCTATACTTCTAAACTAATATTATATAGAGAAAATATTTATTTGTTTGATTGTTTGTAGTCGATAAACTCTGAAACCACTGATCCGATTTTAATAATTATTTCACTATTTGTATCTAAGCTACTTTAACTACAAGTAACATATGCTATATTATATATATATTTATTCATAACATATAGCCTTTATATAGACAGGTAATGGGATATATAGGTTTATCAAATTTCACCTGAACGCAGCCGGGTGGATCAGTAAATTATGTAGTTGTTAATATAATAATATGAAACTCCTAACAAAATACAGAATCCTTGTTTTTCGAAACAAAAATTTCCTTTAATATATCTGTATAGTAAACGAGAAGCAACTGTGGTATAAGATTAATATTTTTCCTATTTTTTCAATGTTATTGTTGTCAACAGAGATTTGCGAGGATACTGAGTTTCCGCGTCCTTATATGATGAAACGACCGGACCCACACGAAAGCTTCTACGCGGCTACGGACATCATCCATCACGTGAGTTTCTATTTACATTTATTGTAATTTATGATAACCCAGCAAAACACGCTCAAAAGTGTCCGAGACAAACAAAATGCTCACGCTACTAAAGGGCATGTTTTAGTTATGTTTCAGAAATTAGGAACTATGTACTTAAATTGCAGCTCACTGTAACAAAATTTAAATTACCTAGTTAATTTGTCATTGCTATATGTTACAACTTACAACAACAAAACTCGGATGTGTTTTGATGTGTACTGACCTTTACTAATACACGCTGGACCTGCGATTGCCGATATGACTGTAAGGCAACTTGATTTGCTTGGCCAAACTTGATTTGCCATTATGGCACTGATTGGCTTTGGCTCGGGACTAAATGTTAGTGTTGAGACATCGGTCAACATAGAGTCACACGTAACACGAGCATTCGACGTGAAGCGTCAATTTTAATTCCAGGTAGTGCGCTTTAAATCGGCACTAAAAATCGCTGTTCTTTTGTATGGCACACTCCTTCCAGCGTACTAATAACTACTACAGCGTATAATATATCTATTCCAATATATGCGATACACGTTCAAAAATAACTGACAAACAAGTACTCATGCTACTAAGGGCATGTTTTGAACATTTTTTTTATTTAAATTGCACCTCATGTAACGCCATAATCCGAGTTAATATTATTGTTATTGGTAATTGTCATTTGTCACACTTGTCGCGCTCGAATGTTTTTGATGAATTTTTAGCGAATGCTAGTCTTGCTTGTACTTGTATAGTACAATAACTAAAACTTAGCATACGAAATAGACAGCGTGAGATGGTAGAATAGCGACATTTACTTTTAATTTTATTGACTAAGAACCCGGCGTGAGGGCCAGACCTTCGTTATTTTATGAAATCTGAAAGTATCTATGCGCATTGTTCCCAACACAGGGATGGATCAATGCAATGATCAATTCCGAAGTAAATATTTAAAAAAAAAAAAAAAAAAGATTCCGACGAATTGAGAACCTCCTCCTTTTTTTGAAGTCGGTTAAAAATAGACATTGACGAAAGCTTTTATACGTCTTTGTTACAAGTTATCTGCCAAAACCACCAAGATTCAAACTTCATAATTGCTGATCGTTCCTCCATGTTCTTTATCTAATACGGTTCTTAAAACTCGTAAAAGTTTTAATACATGAAACTGTAATAATATGAAGGCGTTTATACTGTGAAGTGTGCGTGGAACCTTCGCACCTGCGGTCACATGCGGCCGCCTGGAAAATATTAAAGTAGAAATATTAAATAGTATTATACACAGAAACAATTTCCTTGTATCACACATGTAGACTCAGTTTATTACAAGACATGTTACATTTATATTACATGGCGTACGATATCCATTCTTGCTCATAATTAGAAATAAAATAATATAACTTACGCGTGATGTGTACCTAATCCATTGGTCTTTACCTAACTTCACCGATAATCATTTGTGCATTTCTAAAATGGATATGACGTAATTTTTAATAATAAATAATAATTGTAAATATTATATTTTAGTAATGGGAACTGTCAATCGTATCATGCTTATAAAATAACATATTTATAATTATTTATGAATTAATAATTATTATTATATTTATTGAACGTATCGGTTTTATACAGCTTTTGCATTCACGAATTGAATTTGAATACGAATTATTTAGTTAAACATATTTGACAGTCCAAATTAATGAACCTGAGAATGAAAATAAATTAAAGAAATAAATATACCATATATTATAGCAGTAATAATAAAAATAATAAAATATCGGAAACTGCAATGTCAATCAAACAAATATTTGAATGCGCCGCTAATCTTGTATATTCACGGCGTTAATTATTCCAGTTTCAAATCAAGTTTCCAATTTAAACCAAATCATAATCAACGTCATTCAGAAGTCAACATAGCTGCAGTTAATCTCGTCTGCAAAACAATAGCCCGCATTTCCAGATAAAACTGAGATAAAAGGTTATTTCAAGCAGAGCTAAGAGGGAAATACTAGGTTCATGTACTTATATAGGTATAATACATAAACATCACATCATCATCAACTATAGGATAGACGTTCACCGCTGAACATTGGTCTCTTGTAGGGACTTCCACACACCACGGTCTTGCGCCGCCTGAATCCAGCGGCTCCCTGCGACTAGTCTGACGTCGTCCGTCCACCTAGTGGGGGGTCTTCCAGCACTGCGTCTTCCGGTGCAAGGTCGCCATTCCAGCACCATGGGACCTCAACGTCTATCGGTTTTACGAACTATGTGCCCTGCCCATTGCCACTTCAGCTTCGCAACCCGTTGAACTATCTCGGTTACTCTAGTTCACCTACGGATCTCCTCATTTCTGATTTGATCACGTAGAGAAACTCCAAGCATAGCTCTCTCCATCGCCCGCTGAGTGACTCTGAGCTTTCTTATGAGGCTACATAAACATGTGTTTACAAATAAATAATAATCAGTTTACTTGGACAATGACAGGGAGGGAATAGGAAGAGCACCTGCGTTAGCGTTCACACTTATGCACTATAGATAATGTCTCCCACGCAGATAGCTAATCTCTGTGGAGTTTGGCCGCAGTGGCTGAAATTCGGTCAAAAGGATTTTCTACGGACATTCTACTGTAATTTTTTACGGACTATTCAATACATAAAGATTGAATATTATGGCACATTTCATCTGAATGATCCTTAAAAGAAGCTCTTTACTAAGAATTTCGAATTCCGAGAGATTTTAAGTGAAAATTTTAGTGAAAAAATTTTCACGTCATCTCTCAAAAGTCTGATTCTTCCACCGAACACATCTCCTCTCCACTCCGCTCGAGTGGATACCGGTTTTATCTGGGCGTTGTCTGTCAGTCAGTATAAGTTTTTCTCTAGAAGTCTTAAAGTAAATAATAGCGAAATAAAGAAATCGAAAGTCCGTAAGCACCTAACCTGGGCAGGTACTCTGATTTCCCGCGGGACGAACATTGTTACCAAACACGGCAATCAGTCGTTAATTTATAATGAACGCCATTGTTCGCCGCAATGTAATTGGATTTTTACCACGATTGTTATTAGCTTTGGAATTTCAATCATCGTCATAGACTCATCACCGGGTCACTACTGAGCACGGGTCTCCTCTCAGAATGAGAAGGCCACCACACTGGCCAAGTGGTTTCCTCACGATAAAGTTAGAGGTGCGGCCCGGGATTGAAACCCCGACCTCCCAAACAGAAGGCTGACGTCTTTCCTCATTCAATAGTTATTTTATATTACACTAGCTTATCCCCGTGACTTCATCCGCGTAGACTATACAAATTTCCAACCCCTATTTTACCCCTTTAAGGGTTGAATTTTCAAAAATCTTTTCATAAGGGATTTTATCTACGTCATAATATCTATCTGCATGCCAAATTTCAGCCCGATCCGTCTAATAGTTTAAGCTGTGCGTTGATAGATCGGTCAGTAAGTTACCTTTTCATTTTATATATTTATAGAAGAAGAAGAATTAATAATGCCCGCGACTTGGTCCGCATGGATTAAGGTTATTACAAAATCCCATGGGAACTCTTTGATTTTCCGGTACCAAACCTAGGATGCAAGTCTCTTTGTACCAAATTCCGTCACAATCCATTAAAAGGATGAGCCGTGAAAAGCTACAAACAGACACACTTTTGCATTTATAATATTAGTACAGATATGGACTATACAACCGGTCCCGCTTCACTAAGGGTGGCAATTTCTAAAAAGTATTTCGTAGTGGAGGTCTATATTATACTTACACAAAACCAACAATATCATAATAATTATAATTATTTTTATTAATTAACATTTGATTTTTGGTTCCGTCGCGGCCAACTTACTCACTTCATTGCCATCTCTGTTTAGGAACACTACAGTCAATAAATCCATCCTTCTCACATGTTTTTTAAAAATTAGTATTGTTATGACTACTTAATACTATTTATTAAAAGATAATATTTTCAACGTATCTACTTACCTAGAATCAGTTCAACTAAAAAGTATGTAGAAAATTTTTCCACATCAAAGAATATATTTTTTACCTACTCAATATAAGAAAGAAAAACTTTTGTAAGAATACCTTGCTACTTAAAAGAACCTGCCATTCACATTATTTTGAGCCTACATAACGTTGAGTTCAATGATTCCTTAAAACTTTGCTAGAAGCAAACTATTCTGTACCATTTACCGCAACATATGCGTTACTGCCGAAGTCCTAATTGAATTGTCTGAAAACATATACCAATCGTTACAGAACGCCTAAACTACCTAAACAGATTAGGAAAACCGCATGACTATCCCAAATTGCGACAACATTGTATACGCACTCAATCGACAGCCAGACTAGAAGCCATAGGCTATAAAAATCTTATTGCATTGGAAATAAAGGCTAAAATTCTAAAGCCTTGCTAAAGCTGTGTACTGAATGTATCGCAGCGACGAGAGTTCGAACACAGACATGATTTCACGTACTTCAAATTCACGCATCATTATTCAAAGTGTTTAGTGTCCATCCCCCGATCGTTTGGACAAGTTTATACGGAGTGTGTCTCAAACGCCGCACGCGTTTCAAATTTGCATCGACAATGAGTATTTATAGGTCCATGTCGACAATACTCTTAAATACGAGTGCCTAGTAGTCACAATATTCACTGATTATTAAATTACTTCAGTCACAGAGGCTAGGCATTCATTGCCTAGCCTATTGCCATTCAACCCCACATGGAAATAGGAAGTACGGTGTACTAAGTACGAGTATTTAATCATTCTATAGAATCCCATGCGTTTAATACCACTGTAACGTTGCGAAATTTAATTACCATAATGCCATTGTCAATCACCTTTGATGTCGCTCTCGTCAAATATGCAGAGAGGACTTACCGAATTGTCAAAGCATTTCAATAGTTTACGTAGTCGTAGTGAAAACTGGTTGTCCTGACAAGGTTTTACGATCAGACAACTGGTAAACTGCCTGGACTACATTTATTGACCACAACGAGTGCTTAAGTTTAGTGCAACTGTGCACATTTGGCAACACTGATAGATTTTAATTATCGAAACTCTACAATGTCAGAAGCTTCTTTGGTCATGGATTTATGCAGTGATACGTGATGATTGCTGTCCTACATGAACTAAATAAATTCAAAACATTTTAGAGTAAAATATACCTAAAGTTCCTCACCAAGACAATTTAGGTTTTTTTTTTAAATCTTGAAACTCGAAATTTTTCAACGCCATCTAAATGGGCTCACTCACACTAAGGCTTCTCTACGAGTACCTACGTTTAATACGGTAACTCACTCACTACAATTAAATTTGAATCAAATATTGACGTTACCTATAGTGGAATTTTTACATTTCGTAACATTAGTTACAGGTAATTTAGTACACATTTCAATGTCTCAAGGTAGTTGGTATGAATAAAAAATGCAAATAATTGATTTTGATTTAAGTTCACCGAAATTATGGCTAAGCAGCGATAACTTATAACCGAGCAGTTATGTTGTAGCAACTATTAAAGTAAATAAAAGCTTACTGTTAAATATCGTAGTCATATTTTATTTAAAGCGCTCTGCACTAACAATTTTTAGCAACTCAATTTATTTTCGACCGGAAATTTGAGAGCATTTACATATATGGATGCGTAGTGTTCATAACTCGTTTACTTTTTTCTGATTTTCATTGCAAATTTTGTACACATTTCAAAGTTTCAAGGTAGTTGATATGGTTTAATAAAAAATTAAGCAGGTACATGATTAAAATTTATTTTAATATGAATGTATTATTATAAAAAACGTGCTAAAAAGTGTACTCTATATATTACATTACTCTTGGTTAGACACATGAAGATAATTTCAATGCTAGTTTTTCCATCCATTACATTATTATAAACTAACTTATGCCCGCGACTTCGTCTGCGTGGACTACACAAATTTCAAATCCCTATTTTACCCCCTTAGAGGTTGAATTTTCTAAAATCCTTTCCTATATCTAATCGTAATAGCTGCATGCCTCAGTCCGATTCGTCCAGTAGTTTGAACTGTGCGTTAATAGATCAGTCAATCAGTCAGTTTTCAGACATATTCCTTTTTTTTAGATGCGAAAGTGTGTGTGTCTGTCTATTACATTTTCATGGCTCAACTCCTAAACCTTATTTTTGTAAAATGTTTATAATATATTGGATCAGCAAATATTCTATTCTATTCTAAACCGATCTTGACGAAAGACACAAAGGTAGTTTGCATAGGATACTTTGTATGTTAATAATCTGGAAAAAACCTTTTTTTCAGGTTTTTAAAAGACATAAAGTCAACACGTTTTGAAGTTTATAATAATACTATTACTAATGTACACATGAAGCATACAAAGTCGCAGGCAACCAGCAAAAAAAAATCATATGCCTTTAGCAGCAACCGCGTAGGTCTAAGAAATAATTTCTTTAATCTAAAATATATAATTTTTCCATACTAATTATTATAAGAAAATGTGTCTCTCTGTCTATTACCTTTTCATGACTCATCCGTTCAACCAACTTTGACAAAATTTAACACAGAGATAGCTTGCATATCGTAGAATGCTACTTTTTATCACTGAAATCAAAGAGTTTTCACGAGATTGTTAAGGCCCCAGCCATAGTCTAGCAGTTCAACCTAAGTAGAGATAGTTTTGCATCATGTAGACGGACGGTTACTTTTATCTCGGAAAATCGAAGTAATAATAAGCATATATTTTGTTTATACTTATCAATATCTAGTAATATTTGTGCCAAAATAATATCTGCCAATTGTACAATATCTAATCTAATGGCTAAAATCTAGTGTCACAGTTAGGCTGGTACTTAGGTTTGGACTTTAGACAGCAAGTTCAGAATATATTATAGCCACAATGATACCGAAACAAGTAGGTAATGATGCATAGTGTTGCATCACGAACATAATATAAGCCTCAAGCCATTCTGGTAATCTGTTATTAGGTATACGCTATTCATTGCGTTGAATACTTTGTACATTGAATAATGCATGATTTAACTACGACGTACATAGTCCAGGCCGTGCCTCAGCCAGCCAAATGTCCATTTGGGTTGATATGTGGCACGGGTGCCGTGAAAAACTTCAATGTCATGCTTGTTGCTAAAATACTTTCGAACGTGGCATTCTGAGCGTTCGTAAATGATAAGTAAAAAAAGACGCATATTATGACAAAATTTCGTGGCGAGGCTTCGGAAAATTTTTGAATGCTCCTAAAAATTTTGACTAATATTGATAACTCTTGAACAACAGTTCTTTTCCAAAATCTGTTTAAGAAACTCAAGGGGATATACCACCGTTTTTTTTGGACTCATTTTTCAAAAATTTATAATGTGCAGGTATGCTGTTTTTTTTTACATAATTGAGATATTTTTCTTTGTAGCGTTAGTTTGAGAGAGTTTCTATAACTTACTTGAACCGTCTCAGGTTCACTAAGAATTCCTAAAATCCTTTATTGGTCGGCTAGAGTATGTTATAGGGGGTACTTAAATATATGCGATATCTCAAGTGTATGCAAACTAAATAAGTAAGTACCTAAGTATAGGTATGCAATCCAATTATTTGAGCTGTACGGTGAAATGTGAGTACAGTTTCTCCTTTTAATATTTAAATGTCAATCAAATTATGTTTGTATGGAGAGCGCTGCGAAGCACGCTACGGAACTTCTCTTAAAATAAACTAAAACAATTTAAGAGCACTTTATACCAACGTACTGCAAAAGGTTTGATTTATGAAATTACATGCGATGCGACATTATTTTACTGGGAACTAAAAAGCCAAATAATTGTGTTAAATCTTGCTTACTCTGTCCCACTTAGTTTACTTTAGGAACTGCAAATAAGATTCAATGCTGAGAATGCTGCAGTTTATAGTCAACATTTAGATTTGCTTAATTCACAGTACTTCTCTCATCTTCTCTTGAATTTTTTTACAATAGTTTAGGTTTCTGGCGTGGCTGTAAAATGAAGAGACCAATGTCAGTACAGTAGGTATCCGCTAAGAAAGGATATTTCAAAATGCAACCCAAAGGACTCGAGCTCTTTAGCCCTTTATTCGAAGGCTCGGAGTTCTTTTTAGAGCTCAGCTAACGGAAGAGTCTAAAAAAGAGCTCAGTCGTAAAAAAAGACTCGAGCCCTTTTTCGGCCTAAGGCTTTTTTTTTAAATTGACGTGGACGTGGAGTCCTTTTTTGGGCTCAAGTCTTAAATTAGGGTTAACCTTTTTTTAGAATCGAGGTTAAAAGGAAATTTGTATGTACGTATGTATGTATGTCTGTATGTATGTATGTATTAATGTAGGTATGTATGTATGTATGTAGGTAGGTAGGTAGGTAGGTATGTAGGTAGGTAGGAAGGTAGGTATGTATCATCATCATCATCATCATCATCACCATCATCACCATCACCATCATCGTCATCAACATCATCATCAACATCATCATCATCATCATCATCATCGCCATCAGCATCATCCTCATCATAATCACCACCACCATCATCATCATCATCATCATAGTCATCATCATCATCATTATCATCATCGGGGAGCTACTTTAAAATCAATCGCAAAATTCATTCCAGATAAACAAACAAACAAACAGACCGACAAGAAAGCGAGTAAAAAACCTGTTAATATTATCATTACAACCGAATTGAGAACCTCCTTATCTTATTATAGGGTTCAAAGTTCCGTAAACTAGACTCAAAAAGACCTAAAAGACTAAAGAGCTCAGAGCCTTTTAGCCCTTAAGCCATAAAAGAAACGACGCGAGTCTTTTAGGTTTTTTGAAGCACTTTAAATAGAAGAGTCTTTTGTTAGACTATACAAGCCCTGAGAAAAAGGTACTTAAAGAGCTCGGGGCTTAAGAGCTTTTTAGTCTTTTAGCCTGCGAGCCTCATAGGCGTCTTAAAATTAGGGCTAAAAGGCTCGAGTCCTTTGGATCACTACCCCTAAAGGGGTAAAATAGGGGTTTGAAGTTTGTATGAAAGTCTGTCAGTTTTGAAATAAAGAAGTTTTGTAGTTAATATTTTTGCAATTAGCAGTATGACATATTTTAAGCTCATGTGTTAAAATAGATCAACCCTAAGGGTGTAAAATAGGGGTTTAAAATTTGTGTAGTCCACGCGGACGAAGTCGCGGGCATAAGCTAGTTCCATAATAAAGTAGGTAATAAGACAGTTGAAATATGTATAGAACCAACTATAAGATTAATCCAATCCACTACGGTTGTGAAGCTTGTCATAAATATCCAAAAGTCTTATTTTTTCAGACGATTGCCTCAGAGTTTCTAGCTTAGTGCTCAACTATTCGACTTCAATTGAAGTGATATCATGTAACAAACTATGAATGGACTAGCAACGAATCATTACTTCGATGTAGAGTTTAGTTTATGGGGGTGTTCAGTTTTGGAGTGATCTACAACATGGGTATATCAACGAATTCCAAGCCCAAGTATTCATTTAAATCAAAATGGTAGGTACTTAGCTGTATTAACGAATAATGATGCAGTTTGAAAATAAAAATTAGCTTATAAAAAAATTCGTTTTTTTCTAAACTTTTGTACATAGAGTCCAAAAAATATATCTTGCGGACAGCCGTCTAACCGTTTTATACGATAAATATCTAATAAGTTATAGCGTGACTACAAAAACTCCAATTTACCAGTTAGTTGATACACATTCCTACTATGAAATTATTACCTATGGGCTAAAATTTACAGTAAGAGTACACATTAGCTTTGGATATAATTACGTTACGCACACAACATTCGTGTTGTCATATTGTTAGCGTAGAGTTAACAGGATTTGTACTAAAACATTGTCTTGAGACTGTATGGTACTCACGCAAATATAATTTAGAGTACACCAGGAACTGACACACACTGAATACTAATGGACTAAGAGCCAGCGAGTGCCAGACCTTCGTTATTTTATAAAAGCTGAAAGTTTCTCTGCGTGTTGTCCCCAACACTGGGAGGAACGTTTTTTGGATCATGGTGGCTTTGGAAGATAAAGGTGTAAAAAATCTTATGTCAAAGCATAGAGACTATTTTTTTTCTTCGAAATAGTATTAGAAATCACGTCATGCATTGCCAGACACTTAGTAGCATGGCAACCCCCTGCTAGACACACTTATAATTTAAAAGTTTAAGGGTGTCCGGCAGGGAGTTGGGGGTATAAAAAAATTAGACTTTATACTTTGACGTTATATTTTTTACACCTTTATTACCTGTTATCTCCTAAAGCCACCATGATCCAAACAAACGTTCCTTCCAGTGTTGGGGACAATACGCAGAGAAACTTTCAGCTTTTATAAAATAACGAAGGTCTGACTACGCACTGCCTCTCTCTTTATAATAGACAACAGTTCAAATATCAACAATGACTTTGAAGAGAGCAGTAGACCGTGAATAAGGCGACTTAAGTAATACGCCCATATAATCATATATTTAGAGGGCCCTCAATAGAACAACCTACACAATTCCGCTTGATTTGCATCGAGAACGCAAACACCAATTTTCTATGAACTGTAAACACATTTCGAATCGACTAATTACTTTCTCGCCTATATACCTATCTAGTAGAAAAAAAAATCTTGAGCTGCGCCAAATTGTAATTTCAGATCTTTTAAATTTTCTGAATAAAATAACTTCTAACTTCTGCGACACCAAATAAACACCGAGATGATTCCATACAAGTTCCGTTCTGTGTTTTCTTTTACCACACAGTTTTCATGTTTTTAAAGGTAAAGTATTTATAATATAATCTATATTTTTAAATATATTCAATGTGAAGAGTGCAACATGCATTCAGAAAAAAATATAAAAGTGTAGCAAACGTGCGATATGGCTCCGGAAACGAGATTTATAGCGGAACTAAAAAAACCTGCCCTGACAGGAAAACAGAAGCGAAACTGAGCATTTTTCAATTGAAACGAAGCCAGAGAAATGATAATCGAAACATATTACGCTATTCCCCTTGCAAACACAAAACGATGGAAACAAAACATCCCCCGGTCCAGTGAGCCGGTTGAAGAGTACACAAAAGATATAACGGTTAATTACATGGCTTCACAGTGATTCCATTAGCATTTGAAAACCTCATTTTTATTCTTTGTTCGATTTTCTGTTGAGGTAAGGAATAAAAATGCAGACGCAAATTTTTATTCAACTGCACCAGAAGGATGGTGGTCGGTTTAATGTATGTTCTAAAAATGGTTTGTCATCGCCAGCAGCGTACAAAGGTAGGCAGGTTTCAATAGGTTAGGTAAGTTTGTATCCCGTAAAACATTAGAGTTTCTTCGGGATATGTGATCAAAATTTTTGTCGATTTTTCTCCATAACTCCATCAAATTTAAACTTTTTTCATAATTCTTTGTATACAAAGTTAAAGTTTGAACAGTCTGTTGTTAATTTCATGTAAGTTTGGTTAAAATTTGATTAGTAGTTTTGGAGATAAAGGCCGAAACTCCTCAACGGGTAACAACAAATCGATCGCGATCAATTTAATAGCTGAGAAAAAGTAGACTCTTAACCATAACACATAATACAGCATACAATAAATTTTCATTTCTTCTGTATTAGTAACAGTTTCTATTTCGGTAAAAAAATGGAACCCAAACTTCTTAATGAAATTCATTACAGGTTTCATTATCATTCAAAATATTATATTTTATGACGAAGGTTTATAAGTATTTTGAATAAAATTGTTTAATCATTGAAGTTGTATAGAACAGCTGAACCAAAACTATCTAGCAAACAGCACATTTAAAAAACAAGCCACGGTCCGAATGTTTCGGCTTCAATTTCAACTTTGAACAAATAGTCAGTGAAGTCAACAAATAGGCAGACATCGAGGTTTGAAAAACGAGTCGATTCTGGCATGAGACGATACAATATTTTAGTTTAATCTGGCAACTGTCCGGCAAAATGACATCAACCTGACTCTTGCACAGTGGTTGCACATGAATACACTCATAGAGATAGTATACACTAGTCCTACTTCAATAAACTGCCATGTTTATTATGTAAATATATCAATAATATCAATATTATTTTATACAACGCAACTATTCCTGTTAAATATTTGAATTTAAAAAAGTTGTTTGCTTGGTGGCAATATTATTGTTGGATGGATGATTTGGTTTTCCGTAGATTAACTGCAACTAGATCACAATCAAATCACATAATACACAATGTTTCTCTCGAAGCATTTGCAATGTAGTCGATGAAAAAACCACGAGCAAGCAATCACATATTGAATCACAAGTTATGTACCTATGTATCTACGTGTAACGTGTAAAAGCCGATGAAAATTAATTGTGAAGCAGTGAACAATAAGCTGCTCTATGATTTAATGTGCATTATGTAAAACATAATTTTGAATATAAATTAATTTCATACGCTATTTCTAAGCCAGGTGTGCTAACGTGATAACAAGATGATTAAAAGGGTCCATGTAAAGGCTTCCAGCTTTGAGCTCGGCCTCAACAGATTACATTTCTAATTGAAATATTTAGGGTGCGAGAAAATATTGTCATTTGTTTTATCTATCATCATCATCATCATGATCAACCCATCGCTGGCTCACTACAGACCACGAGTCTCCTCTCAGAGTGACAGTGAGCCATAGTCTACCACACTGGTCAAGTGCGGATTAGCAGACTTCACACACCTTTAAAAACATTACGGAGAATTTACAGCGTTTTAATAAATTAAATATCGCGAATAAACATGCATCTTCGCGATATTTAATTTATTAAAACGCAAATAACTCCGAAAATTTAGATGTGCGTACCCGGATTCGAACCCCCGACCGAAGGAGGCAAACGTCCTAACCTCTAGGCTACCACCTACCTACCAAAAATTATTGCTGTGGTTGCGGATTTATATCAACAAATATTTCCCGAAGATCAACTCTTGATATGAAATCTTTGTATAACTACAAAGATTTCATATCAAGAGTTAAAAAATAAATAGATTAAAAAGATTAAAAACAAAAATACCCTGAAAATACCCAAAAGCTTTTCAAATGTAAATTCTACTTAATTCTAAAAGCAGTAACGCATAGAGTTTCTGTCGAAAAATAAATGCCATTTTACGAGGTAACTATTTAAAAAAAACCGTTCCATTCAGTTCAGTTTTCCCCCTTTCACTTTTCATGTTCACGAAGTATCTGAATTTTTTTTAGAACACTTCAGTTGAATTTTATTACTATTAGCATAATATGGTATTGAAATTGCTATTGTGTTGTCAGTTTTGATCTGAGGTTCTAAGTAGAAACTTGAACCACTGAAGGTGATTCCAAAATGTTCTGTTTGACCTGTATTCGCCTAATAAATAGTTTAGATAATAAATTTAGAACAGAACTTACTAGAGTTCATTTAAAATACCTACATATAAGTTAAGATCCTATTTTTGAGTTCTTCTGTAAACAATGTTAATTATTTATACAAGCACTATTATGCATTGATAAGTAGACGGAATGACAAACTTCACCTAAACCTTCGTGGTTTTTTTTGCTGTGTCTAATGTGGACTTGTTAAACATTCTCTATGTTACTAATTTAAAAAAAAACTATTGCTGTTTACTGATTTTTCGACCACTTTCAATAAAGTTAATTCAATACACTCGGTGATTACTATGAATTAAAAACCTTTCACCTTATTTTGTTTCTCTTCAACTTACCTATTTACTTTTACGAACGATTACGGAACACTAAAGTGTAGAACGCTAAAGGAGTTTGTAGCTCCATGACTCCGAGTACCAGGTGTTAGAGCCCACCCCCCATTTCTCAAAGTGAATCCACGTTGCGGCCCGTATTTTATAATGACACCGGAGTTTGCTCAAACAACGTATGCTTGCTGCCCACTCAAGGATTATATTTAGGGTTGCGCTTTTGTTCATGTTTATTTTATCGGGTCGGAAGTTTTTTATTTATCCGTACTTTTTTTTAAAGAATATTAGCCATGGCCCTTGACTAACATTCCCCTTTCCTCTAGCTTGTGCTAGGAATAGGGTACGACAATAGTGCAAGGAGTGGGGTTTGAACCAGCGACCTTTCGAATTTCCGTCCGCACCTTTAACCGTTGAGTTATTTAGGCTACAATTTTTTTTAATAATAATTTTTATTGCAGCAAAAATTTTACAAATAAAAACAACTTATTAGATGACCTCCCTGGCGCAGTGGTAAGCGCTGTTGTCTTGTTAGTAGAAGGTCCTGAGCTCGATTCCCGGCAGGAGTTTGGAATTTTATAATTTCTAAATTTCTGGTCTGGTCTGGGGCTTCGGCCGTGGCTAGTTACCACCCTACCGGCAAGGCCATGCCGCCAAGCGATTTCGCATTCCGGTGCGATGCCGTGTAGAAACCAAAGGGGTGCGGGTTTAATAAAAATAGCTACCATACCCCTTACAGGTTAGCCTGCTTCCATCTTAGACTGCATCATCACTTACAACCAGGTGAGATTGCAGTCAAGGAGTAACTTGTATCTGAATCATATCTGAATACATAAATAAAATAAATTATATACAAAATTGATAGTGGCACCGATTCCTTTGTCTTACTCTAAACTAAATTTAGAGTATCTGCATCCTTTTCTTTTTAACAATGCTAAAAAAGGAACGGAACATGACTTTCACATTTAAATACTCTACACTAGGTTCGCGACTGCGTGCTAAAATCACGGGTTTTACCATCTAAAAATTAAATTTAGAAATGTCGAACTGCTTCTGTCCTTTTCATATTACAATAGTAAGAAGAGGGTGCGAATACTCTAAAATTAGGTTGTGCTTAGAATCGGTGCCAATGTGGCTAATTCTGTTGTACACAGTCTCTAAACTAAACTAAAATGGCACGTCTAAATATATTGCTATCCCTTTCATAATGTTGCTTGCGGAAAAGGATAGCACTAGATTTAGACATGTTAATTTAGTTTAATTTAGAGATTGTGTACAAGAGAATCGACCCCAGTATTGGTCTCACGTGCCTAATTTAGGGTACCCAATACTATATTATTATTATTGCGAAAGTGTGTGTTCCTTTCCGGAGATTCATTTTTATTCATATGAGTATACTAGCTGTCGCCCGCGACTTTGTCCGCGTGGATTTAGCTTTTTAACAATCCCGCGGGAACTCTTTGGTTTTCCAGGATAAAGCCTATGTCACTCTCCAGGTCTTTGACTATACCCATGCAAAAAATCACGTCAATCCGTCGCTCCGTTGCGACGTGATTGAAGGACAAACCAACAAACCAACAAACAAACACACTTTCGCATTTATAATAAGGGTACTGATAAGATAATAATGTTAAGTAAAAAAATAGGTAGGTACTACCTAAACTTTAGTTACAACATAATATTAGGAACATCCGAAAATTTTATACTGTATTTGTATAAAACATACATAACATGACATACTTAAAATGGAAGGGATATACAATTTCATTGAAAGGCACATCCTTAGTCCAAGCTGCCCGTAGGATCAGTCGACTAATCCTTCGAGTGGCTATGTCATTTAGATTGCTCCTCTGACTTGTAGCCAGCCATTTCTGATATAATATAACAATGTATAATATACAAGTTTTGCAAGTTTTACTATATCTCTATATATAAAAATGAATCGCAAAATGTGTTGCTGATCGCAAATCTCGAGAACAGCTGAACCGATTTCGCTAATTCTTTTTTCAAATTATTCCTTGAAGTACGGGGATGGTTCTTACGGCGAGAAAAATTTAAAAAATCCTGAAAAAAAAATCGACTGTTAGGCGGTACGAAGTTCGCCGGGGCAGCTAGTATAATCATTTGGTGATTTTTAGAAACTTCGACCAAACACATTGACTTATCGTAGGTACATAGACGAGGGCTCCCAAACTAATTGACATCTCTCAAGTGGCCTGGTTTGCACACATAATATATATATAATATATACGCATGTTTCTAAACAGGTAAATATAATAAGTTGCAATTCTATGGCCTATAAATTGTTTTTATTATTCTTTCTTGATTTTGAAACAAGGACAGTTTTCTCAATTTCTCATTTAGTCACAATTAAATAAAACTTACTCGATTTTTGACATTGACATTTTCATTATATTTTGTTGAGATTTTTTTTGCTGGCAGCCTTTGTTCTACAACTACGCCACCCTGTCAATGTCATTCAAGTGCCAAAAGAGCCTTGTCGTACTGTAGTTCGTATTTTTCAGTTGGTATAATTACCTAAGTTCATCTTGACCTTGATTCGATAGAACAAAGAGTCTCGTGACCGTAACAGTAGTACAGTAACTCAGCTAATTAGTGTACCACTACACAGCTTGTTTAAGGCTTTAACCGGATCCTAATTAATGCATTTTCCTGAAGAACACCTGGGCCCAGTGGTGCTTAATTTTTAATTACGCTAGTAGAGTGCGGCTTAAACATATGTTGTTGCTCGGATACGACTTTGTACTTTTATCGTAAGACAACGTTCATACGGTATTCGCTTCAGATTTCATACACAAATAGTGCCAACGGGTCCCTATTATCAAGCCTCCACCATCCCTCCGTTTGTCTGTCTGTCTATATCTTATAAACGGTAATAGATAGAGAATTGAAATTTTCAGTGTGTGTTTTCTTTTGCCACTATTCATCAAATAATAAAATTGACCTTTTACACAGACTTTTTAAAATATAAGTATTGAGTGGTTCTATGAGTTGTTAAGTATATGTAGCCTGGCAGAGATCTTATTAATAACTAGATGAAGCCCGCAAATTCGTCTGCGTGGATGTAAGTTTTTAAAAATCCCGTGGGAACTCTTCGATTTTCCGGGATCAAAAGTAGTAGTAAGTAATAAAGATTGTTGAAGAAGTTTGAATAAATAATAAGTAGTAAAAATAAAAAGTTTTATTAGGATGTATCTATCATTGCGTTCGCATAAATATTTCATATACGATTATGTTCAGCATATTACAAGGAATCAATATTTTGTAGTTCTATCTACGCGGTTGCTACGAATGCTACGAAAGTCTTCATGAAAATTTACCACAAATAAAAGTTACATAAAAAGTTTATCGTTATACCTACTGCTTTAGTTGAACTTTTGTACAGTTTTTGTTGGCACATGCTTGAACGTTACATACCATCAACATAAAATTGATGGCGTGAGAGTCATTCAAACAAAAGAGGCCTTACCAGTCTTCTAAGGTATCGATATGGCAAATTTATTTAAAAAACGATGAATAATAATAATTGTTGTAGTATGTAAATGATGAACCCAATTAATGGATGTCACGCTAGCCACGCAATGTTTCATGACCAAGTAAATTTATTCTTTGTGTTCTATTGCTATGACAATATAAAAATAACGATAGAGTAGGTTTCTGGGCACGCATCCTCGACTAAACGCACGACTGTGACGCGTTTAGACGCACAACTCCAAAAATGAAAAATGGCAAATGACGTAAAACGGCACGCAAAATGCCGCATGGCAGTGGTCCGTCCGCCGACGAGAAAACGACTTAACTGTTGGCGATTTTCTCTCAAGAAACGCACAATAATATGTACATTCCGTGTAAACGAAAGAGATGCATATATCAAAAGTTGCTCTCTGACTATTAACACTGCCGGCGACGATTCGCTTTACTAGTTTTGTCGCTGAGTGACGAGCTTTCAAAAATAAACTCGCTCAGTGATATTCGTTCAGCGATGTTCGCTCGGTTGAACACGTGTAACGCACGCGCAGGTCTGACCGACCGCGGACGAATGGCGCGAGTAATCGCTCGTCGCACTTGCACACTCGCTTATAGCCCGACGACAAAACTATCGAAACTACACACTCGCTTCCCGCTGATCGCCAACACGTTTAAGTTTCTAGTTTACTCGTTTCTCGTTCATCGTCCGCGGTCGGACCACTGCCTGTATCATAATACCATAAACGCGAAACGCCGAATCGCGTTTCGTCATAGCGCATATACGTGAAATGTCAAATCACAATGATAGTAAGAAAATTAATTAAATAACAAAACTAATCTATAAAATAAATAATTTTTTTTTATTCAATTAAACTATTACATGTACTTATGAATCGTCAAACGCATCTACCACTGCCTGGTTCGGAATGCCTTTCCTACCGAGAAGAACCAGCAAGAAACTCGGCGGTTGCCCTTTTCTTAATAATATTATAAACTAAATTAAAATACAAAAAAGGTTTCTTATATTTTAAGAGACCTTCAAAATTCTAGAAGCTTTTAAAACTTAGGAGACCTTTAAAATTTATATGGTCTTTATATTTGAAAACACTTTGATATAAGTCCTGCAAATTGCTATTGCGCTGGAATCATGTCTCATTAACATCGAAATGTATATTTAAGTAAACATATATACTTTTAGCTCGAAACTTCTGTCTAGTGCTGACGTCACTAAAATGGCGACCACGCGCATTAGCAAATTGTGGGACTTATAACTACGAAATTTTGGGTTTGGTATATTTTGAAACATTTCAATTTTGGCATTTTGTTTTTTTGCGTTGTGGTTGTTTGCCTAAATGCTTTGATGCGGTCTTTCACCTCAAGAGGATGCTCTCCATATAATTTTACAAAAAGCAGTACAGTGAACCAGAAGCTTAATTTGCTATAATCCGCTGAAACATATAGCAAATTATTGCATTGAATTATCGCTAATTAAGCTTCTGGTTCATTGTATAGCATGGATTTCCTCAAAATGATGCCTGCTTTAAAAAAAGCAGTACCTAATAACGAGAACGCTTTGCAGTTGCGTGCTTCATAGTTTCTACATTTACTTATTCCTCTTTTCAAGGAACTTCAAATTTGGAGAAGCTGTGCAGCTATAGAATATCTCATGACATTCAAAAGGTCGATCTCAGATGATAAAACTTTAGATTACTTATAATAAAGTAATATAATAATAATAATTAAAGCCTTTAATGTACGTAAACTCGGTAAAGCCTAAAAATACCTATAGGTAGATTTAATTAAAGCCTTATCAAATTAACAACATAAAGAAACACACAACACACACTCACCCACACAAACACACACACAAACACACACACACACAAACACACACATACACATACACGCATGACACATTGCATGTTAATTGTTTAGACTTATTTATAGTTTTTGTAAACACAACTATGTTTGAGACTGAGGAGGAGGAGCGGGGACCCAGAGACACAGGTTTATTAAACTTACTTCAGGGTTCCCGACACTAAATTGTAAACCGACATTGTTGTCATAAATAAATTTTCATTTCATTTCATTTTCATTTCATAGATATTAGATATATCACAGTTAAAGGTAGTACACCCCCGTCCTTCACTCCACGTATAAAATATTCAAGCGAGTGGAAGCGGGGATATTATTATGAACTATTTTATGGGAACTTTTCTCGCGGCACTCCTGGGACGCACTCATGTGAATTATCTAATGTTTTTTGTGTAGAATTCTATCTTTAAACAAGCCTTTGTTGTTTTAATCGCGAAGGCTTATTATTCAACGTTGAAGCTTCTGTTTCTTTTATTATTTAGTATGTTAGTTTCTCAAATCAAAGAGATGGAGTTAAATCAGTACCCTTATTATAAATGAAAGA
This sequence comes from Maniola hyperantus, assembly GCF_902806685.2. NCBI lineage: Eukaryota > Metazoa > Arthropoda > Insecta > Lepidoptera > Nymphalidae > Maniola > Maniola hyperantus. Next base: position 6,664,060 of record NC_048564.1, read on the forward strand.
GATGTTTTTTGTTGTTTTGTCCTTCAATCACGTCGCAACGGAGCAACAGATTGACGTGATTTTTTGCATGGGTATAGTTTAAGACCTGGAGAGTGACATAGGCTACTTTTTATCCCGGAAAATGAAAGAATTCCTATGGTATTTTTAAAAATCTAAATCCACGCGTTCGATATCGCGGGCATCAGCTACTATATCATAACTATACCACTTTTGGGGAAGATCAGAGTTTCCTGCAAATTATAATCCGGGTTTTTTAAATCAAGAGTTAATAGGCACCTTCTAGGCAAACGCGTCCCATCTTAGGCCACATCATCGATTCCCATCAGGTGTGACCGTGGTCAAGCGTGCGCCTATAATGAATTCAAAAAAAGTAGTATTTAATCAGATTTAATATCGCAATCACACACGAAACAGTAAAGAATTACAAAGAACTTGCTCTATTTCTATGTTTTTATATAGGGTTAGCTATTTTTGTAATTAAACTATGCCATACATTTATATACCTATAACATTAGGTTGTGTATCCAATATATTCGCAGACAATTCACAGGTGCACAAATTGTACTCGTCAAAGTGTCCCCATAAACACCGACATCGCTCGGAACAGAACCGTCAGAAGGGGGACTGTTAGGACTGTTTCACATTCCTACATGTTCGGAATCCGGAAGCTATACTATAAATATGCACTAGGTATCCGGTAGAAGAGCAGAGCGCTATTGGTTTGAAAACATTAGTGGATGCCTGGCTTAATATCCCCTTCATTAAGTTTGCATTCGTCAGTAAACGAGTGAGTGGTGCCGGTTTCCGCTTCTACGTTCTAAATTAAATACTTTTGTAATCATTGTTGGGCGCGCAATAATCTAAATGTAAGAATCTACAGTAAGTTATACATGGAATGCCCGCTTTAATCTTTAGGATTTTTGCCTTTAGGCATAATTTATACCTAGTATCATAACTCTATGTTTATATCACTCCAAGCTAATATACAGAAGGGGCATGGTTTCAAAAATTGCAGTATGACATAATATGAAGTTTCATGTTAGACTGTCCGCAACTGAGCCCCATCTGGGCGCAAATAATATAATACGGCCGCTACACTATAGTGTAAAATAAATCGGGCCTCATTTATTTTTATACGACTGCCCAAAAAAATAGTATAGCCGGCAAGAAATATTGTACATCGACCTTTAGAAAGAGATAGCGGTTTCGTAGAGTGTTGTCTCTGTTGTTCAAGCCGACAAAACGTCACATACGTTCACGTCAAGGTATGAGTGACAGGGACAACGCACTACAAAGCTCATTCTAAAGGTTGAAGTACAATATTTCTTGTCGGCTATAACTGTACTTAATATTTCAGGTTCATGTACGTAATGTATGCGTGTGAGTTCCTTTATTCCACCACTAGCTGATCCCCGCGGCTTCGCCCGCGTAGATTTAGGTTTTTAAAGATCCCGTATAGCCTATGTCACTCAGGAATAATGTAGCTTTCTACTGGTGAAAGAATTTTTAAAATCGGTTCAGTAGTTCTAAAGATTACCCCCTACAAACAAACTTAACGACATTACCTCTTTATATAATACTAGCTGATCCCCGCGGCTTCGCCCGCGTAGATTTAGGTTTTTAAAGATCCCGTATAGCCTATGTCACTCAGGAATAATGTACCTTTCTACTGGTGAAAGAATTTTTAAAATCGGTTCAGTAGTTCTAAAGATTACCCCCTACAAACAAACTTAACGATTACCTCTTTATATAATACAACGGGCCGTGCAGCAGAAATCGTAATATTTTAATTTCGCCATAACTTCAAAACCAAACGTCCAATTTTAATCATTCAAAGACCAAATATTATCTCCATAAACTGTTCTTAGTGATGAAATCATTTATTTTGATAAGGATTAATAGCATGAGTAAAATAAACGCGTTTAAATGTAGTCCAAAAAAAATTCAAGATTTTTAAATAAAAAAATTGGTTGCTGTGCCTCACTCGACATAGATGGGTATAGTGTGTCGCGGACTTTTTTGTAGATATTTATAAGATCTACAATTAATTAGAACATTTTATGGTTCTATCTTTTATAGTTTAGGCAGCGTACGCAAAATAAGTAACTTTTCTGGTTGATTTTTTACACCTTGTGTCCGAAAAACCCAAATATCTTACGGAACCCTATTTTTTTCCAAAATAAAATATAGCCTGTTACTCGTGGATAATGTAGCTTTCGAATGGTGAAAGAATTTTTAAAATCGGTCCAGTAGTTTTTGAGCCTATTCAGTACAATCAAACAAACAAACAAACAAACAAACAAACAAACAAACAAACAAAGTTTTCCTCTTTATAATATTAGTGTAGACAACGGGCCGTGCAGCAGAAATCGTAATATTTTAATTTCGCCATAACTTCAAAACCAAACGTCCAATTTTAATCATTCAAAGACCAAATATTATCTCCATAAACTGTTCTTAGTGATGAAATCATTTATTTTGATAAGGATTAATAGCATGAGTAAAATAAACGCGTTTAAATGTAGTCCAAAAAAAATTCAAGATTTTTAAATAAAAAAATTGGTTGCTGTGCCTCACTCGACATAGATGGGTATAGTGTGTCGCGGACTTTTTTGTAGATATTTATAAGATCTACAATTAATTAGAACATTTTATGGTTCTATCTTTTATAGTTTAGGCAGCGTACGCAAAATAAGTAACTTTTCTGGTTGATTTTTTACACCTTGTGTCCGAAAAACCCAAATATCTTACGGAACCCTATTTTTTTCCAAAATAAAATATAGCCTATGTTACTCGTGGATAATGTAGCTTTCGAATGGTGAAAGAATTTTTAAAATCGGTCCAGTAGTTTTTGAGCCTATTCAGTACAATCAAACAAACAAACAAACAAACAAACAAACAAACAAACAAACAAAGTTTTCCTCTTTATAATATTAGTGTAGACAACGGGCCGTGCAGCAGAAATCGTAATATTTTAATTTCGCCATAACTTCAAAACCAAACGTCCAATTTTAATCATTCAAAGACCAAATATTATCTCCATAAACTGTTCTTAGTGATGAAATCATTTATTTTGATAAGGATTAATAGCATGAGTAAAATAAACGCGTTTAAATGTAGTCCAAAAAAAAATCAAGATTTTTAAATAAAAAAATGGTTGCTGTGCCTCACTCGACATAGATGGGTATAGTGTGTCGCGGACTTTTTTGTAGATATTTATAAGATCTACAATTAATTAAAACATTTTATGGTTCTATCTTTTATAGTTTAGGCAGCGTACGCAAAATAAGTAACTTTTCTGGTTGATTTTTTACACCTTGTGTCCGAAAAACCCAAATATCTTACGGAACCCTATTTTTTTCCAAAATAAAATATAGCCTATGTTACTCGTGGATAATGTAGCTTTCGAATGGTGAAAGAATTTTTAAAATCGGTCCAGTAGTTTTTGAGCCTATTCAGTACAAACAAACAAACAAACAAACAAACAAACAAAGTTTTCCTCTTTATAATATTAGTGTAGATAACTTCTAAATGCCTAAACAAATTTGAATGTGTAGGGTATTGTTAGAATCTTAACATAAGCTCCAGTGACACTGGCTATAAGTTTTTTGAAAAAAAATGCAAAATAACAAGGCAGTTGTGTTTTTTATATCTATAAATACTTAAAAGGAAAAGGTGACTGACTAACTGACTGATCTATCAACGCACAGCTCAAACTACTGGACGGATCGAGCTGAAATTTGGCATGCAGATAGCTATTATGACGTAGCCATCCGCTAAGAAAGGATTTTTAAAAATTCAACCCCTAAGGGGGTGAAATAGGGGTTTGAAATTTGTGTAGTCCACGCGGCCGAAGTCGCGAGCATAAGCTAGTATTTTAAATTCTAATAACACTTGTATAAATCACTCTTCTTCGACCTACTATACTGTAGTGTCATTTAGTGTGGTTTTAATTTTTTCTGCTGTAAAGAGCTTCTCCGAGTCCGCGGATTGCGAGTAGCCAGTTTGCACTCAGCCTACGAGCAAAGTTGCTACGCATTTCGAGTAGCAGCGTCAGCTAATAGGCAAATCCGCAGCGTTTTATTACAGTACGGTACTTACGGTACCGCTTGACCTGATTAAGCCACATATTCTTTATCAAGCTACCCAACTTTGGAACTCACTTCCTGAAAATGTCAGAGAGAACTGCCACTCAGTACACTCATTCAAATACAGAGTGAAGCAGTATTACCTATCATTACAATAGAGTATTTTATATATTATATGTATTTATATTTTTCATATATTATGTATATAATTATTTATTATAAGTATTATTATTGTATATAAGTTGATTTGGGTATTTATTATAAGATATTTATGTAGTTTATTAGATTCTAGTACCGTAGACCTATTCCACTTCTTGATACGCCTTACTCACAACCTTGAATGGGAAGCTGGAAGAAATCTCTGTTTAGAGATAAGCATTTCCAATGTAACTTAATTTATTATTACTTTGTAACTACAATTTTGGTACATGAAAAATAAAAATAAATAAAAATAAAAATATTCAGGGCCGGCTTAAACATATTCGGCACCGGGGTGCGAAAGTCAGCCCTCCACCTATTGCAAATCAAATCTAGGTAGGTATTCGCAATTCGATAAAACGAGCACGAATTTTTCCGTCAGCCCTCCAGGACTGTGGGGCCCTTGGTCCATGGGCCCATGACATTTTGCCTGGCTTGTCACGTATTATTGTGTTATTACGCCATTGGCTGTGCAAGCGGCTCCGCTCGCGTGGTCTCAGTGTAGTAGGTACCTATCGGTGGTCGCCTTCGTGCCTTGCGCCCCCTAGGACTCTGGGCCCGGATTCACCGCACCCCTTGAACCCCCGGGTAAAGACGGCCCTGCACATATTAATCCATTGAAATATTGCCACAGTCACTCCCAGTATAAAGTTTATACTTAGTTGAAAGGAAAATGCGTCTGTGTATCTTAAAAAAAATTGATAGGTAGCCATGTAATTATTATCAATGAACCGAGCTATTCTGTAGCAAATTCTACTTCAAGCTTTTTACTCATAGCTTAAAGTTACATACTTACATTAAAACAGCTACACTTTGACGTCGACTTAATCAATTAAGCTTGGCACAGTAAATTATTATGTAAGTACCTACGTCTTTTTAAAAGTAACGAGTAAAAAAGAACTAGACACATACATAATATCTAAAGAGAAAACCTAAAACAGCAACATTTAGGTCTCATTTGTAGAGCTCTATCTCTTCTACTCTCATGCGTTTGTTTTTTTTTTACTTATCACCAAGAACAAAGATGCCCCTTGATTGTACTGTATGGATATTATGGTATTATACTTTATTACAGGAAAAAATTTATATGTTGACTAGTAAATGTACTACCCCAGTGCACGATTCGTTTATAATTTGACAATTTAAAACAGGTGGTCTGATTAATTGAATACAAAACAGAATATATGTATTGATGCATTATTTCACCGCTTATATCTTTCTGCGGGCACTCCATTATATGTAACATACGGCGCGCACCGCAATACTAGCTACCCTAACTACCCCCGCGTGGCACGTGAATATGTCACATGTCCCAAAACACCCCCATCTCCCCTCCACGAACAGGGATGTGGCAATGTTGAACTAAATAATCATTTTCTGTAATGGTCGCTTCACTTCGTGACAATTTTAGAACAACCACGGACAGTGAAGCCGTGATAGCCTAGTGGTTAGGGTGGCTGTTTTCTATTTGCAGGGTTCGGGATTCACATCTTTAACTTCATCTATGTGGATATAAGTGCATATGAGTATGAGTTACTATTAAAAATCACTTGCTTTAACGGTCAAGGAATACGTCGCCGTGACGAAATCTGCATGTCTAAGAATTCTCCATAATGTTCTCATAGGTGTATGAAGTAAATGGTATGGTTTAGCCTAACCAATAACTCTTCTTATTCCAAAAGGAGACCCGTGCTCAGTAGTAGGCCAGCGATGGGTTACGGTGGGGCGACGAGATTGATTTATTAGCTGATGCACCACGGCTTCCCTCGGGTGGAAATATTTTAAATGCGTTTCTTAGTGGGGTCTACACAAAAATCCATGACCACAAAATCTCGAGTTTCTAGACTAAGCGGCTTGAGCTGTACTAGTGAACTACTTAGCTGTGAATAGGTACGTTGTAGGGAACATCTAACGAAAACTTTGTATATCGATTGCACTCGAAATCGAATCGAAATCGAATCTCGAAATTGTAATGTTGTCATTTTTGAGCACGCAATGTATCGCTAACAATTCGATTACAACGTTCCGCAATCAACGACCGCTGCCGGCCGCCAAAGCGTACCTACAATAACGCTTTGGTGCCGCGGGTGGCGGCGGCCGGGACATTGACTTTCCTTGAACTTTTGATAAACAGCTGATCGCGCGCGAATTATAATTTAATTTACGTTGATGTTTTATGCAAAATATCGTCATTTTATTGTTTTTCAATTAAAAACAAGTACATCGGTGATTCCGTGCTATAATTAGTTAAAATACATCATCAACAATCTCGAAAAGACCGGCTCCGAAGGACTCAGAATCATATTGTACTGAATCTCTGGTTTCGGTTTTCGGTTCCGTTAGCATGTTTCTACACTCTGTACATACATATCTATTTATTACATTTCACTAACAACCAGAAAAATAGCTGACGTGTTTGTTAATATACAGGCTAGTGACCTCGCTACCTATTATGGTGGTTTTCATATTGAGTAGGTAAGTGATGACCACTCACATTGTAAAATAATTCAATTAAAATACGCAGTAATTGTTGGGCTTGTAGTTCAATTTCAGCTGTCACTACTACCAAAATAAAAATTGGGCATTCACACAGGTTGAACGAACGAAATTACGAGGAGGCATTTATTTACACAATCGCAAATAAGTAGGTAGGTACAATCATAAAACCATTATTTAGGGAAGTATAAATGTATATTCTACGGATCATCTATATACTTAGTACATTTTCTATGGAGACCTAAATACTACTCTGTCGAAGCGTTGTGGAGCGTTGACTCTTGAAATGCTGTCCAAATTGTCGCACCAAATACCGGTGTAGTACACCACAATATAGTAATCAGCTTAAGAAAATGCTCTTAAGTAACGGACGATTGATCTTTGAGCAGTTTCAGCGAAGAATTCACCGACTCAACCGCAATATCCAAGTACATAGTAAGCATTCACCGTTTCGCTGCTAGGGTAGGCATAAAGGGAAAGGCGGGGTTTTATAATATTAATGGTATTACCCAAGCCCCAAGGTATGCTTGGATTTTACTCATTAGGGATATTATGTGGTTGTTTGCAAAATGATAAATGCGTGAGGACGGTATTAGTTGAGAGACTTCTAACCGGGCCGTGTTTTGTTAATGGTGTACTATAGCTTTGTTGAGGCTTATAAAAAATCCTTGTTCAACGTTCACGGGTGTACGACTCACTGGAACATAGAAACAATGTAATATGTTGTTACTGCAAGCAATTTTAACCGGCTCAATCGATTGTCCTAGCTTACTCTCAGCCTTTTCATTTAATGCTCAACCTTTAAGAACGCGTCACACGCGCCTTCTAAATGTTCCCAAATCTAACTCAAATTATGCGCGAAATTCTATAATTCCACGCTTGGTACGTACTTATAACAATCAGTTCGCTGAGTTTGACTTATTTTACCTATCAAACGATAAATTTAAAAAGGAATTAAGAAACTATCATCGTAAAAAAAAAGTAGCTAACATCTAAATATGCATGCAATCACACACTCCCACTTACACACACACACACATACACACACGCACACACACACACATACACACACAAGCACACACTCACAAGCACACACTCACACACGCATACACACACACACATACACACACACACAAACATACACACACTGTTGTAATTTTATTATTGTATATACCTACCTACATTTATTCTAAATATATTCTGTTAAAATAGTTTTAATTATAATTTTAAGTAATCTCTTTTGGCCTTCTGTTATACCTAGATTTAAATTTAAATAATAATTATGTATTTACGCTGTTGATTACTTTCAAATAAACAAAATAAAATAAAATAACCTTTTATTTAAAGTTATCAATGAAGATAGCCACTCGCAGCTTACACTCAATTTAAAATCTTACAAATCATAAATTAAAAAAATCACTTCATTCAGTATAATAGCTTAGTAAAAAGTAAACTCTATATAAAATATTTTAACAAAACGTGCATACACGGCATTTTCATTTCTTCCCTATTCGTAACAGGTTAGATTTCGGTAAAAAAAATCTCTAGGCCCTAAAATTCTGCAATTCAATACGGGTATCATTATCATTTACGACATTTCACGAAGAATGGTAGGTATAAGTAGATTCTACAAATTATGTACAATGTATCCATGAATATAACACTATCATACCTATTTGTATAATAAACTAGCTGCCCTGGCGAACTTCGTTCCGCCTAAAAGTCGATTCAATTGTTTTAAATTTTTCTCTCCGTAAGAACCATCCTCGTACTTCAAGGAATATTATAAAAAAAGAATTAGCGAAATCGGTTCAGCTGTTCTCGAGATTTGCGATGACCAACACATTTAGTGATTCATTTTATATTATAAAAAAAAAAGATTCCGACGAATTGAGAACCTCCTCCTTTTTTTGAAGTCGGTTAAAAAGAAGATAGGTAGGGTCTCCGTGCGAACCCGGGGCGTATCATCTAGTCTGCAATATTATTATCATTATTAACAATTATCGCACCTTTGATATTTAGGTACGGGGTACGGCATTAGAGCAACTTATCGGCATCGGCTGGCAATAATTCATCTCTGGGCGTGAGCTACACGTTCTTATTAGGGGGGATAGCAATTAAGCTGCGTACTGGGCTATTTATGCCCGGACAAAATTTCCCATTAAATAATGGTTGCCATAAATACGGTAAATGTACAGTAGCTTTTTCAGCTTTACATTAATTGACTAATGGATTGTAATGGAGCTTGGACGCCCGTTGCGTCAAATAATGAGGTTAAATCTAGTATGTAAATATTGAAATACAATATACCTAATCTTATACTCTTCAGCGTCATCAACTCATAATTATTTTAAAAAATCTCTTATAAAAATAGTTTATATGTATTTTTTCTCTGAAAACACTGGTGTTTATAATTCAGGATACTGGAATAACCTTGTTTTATTTACCTACATCTTTAAATATATATATATATTAAATATATCTTTTTGGAATAGATCAACGTACAGGTCAAATCGCGGTATGGTGTTAGAAACCTAAAATTGTGCTTTGTTTGGTCACTCTAAAATTTAGACTCTCAAAATAAAGGATTTTCAGAAATTTCACCCAAATAAGTGAAGCATAGACATTGAGCTAGTTGTGAAATAAATAAAATACTATTTTTGTTCTCAGACGTATCCTGACGAACGGTCCTTCCGACGCGAGCGGCCTACCCCAGGACTCTTCACGTCCATCAAACTACCAGAAGCGGAGCCCCCAAACGGGGTGGCGCCCCTGCTGGATTTCCCGCGGGGGCGCATGCGACCGGTTACTTTCCTAGGCGAGGGACCACATGGCACTGTAAGTACACACTGTTTACTCCACATTTTTAGGATTTCATAAGGTTTCGTAGTAAAGTGGTCTTCCCACTAGATTACAACATGGGGTTATTCAACGAGCGGACCCACAAAATCCAAAAAGGCCGGCAACACATCGGCGGTTCTTCTGGTGATGCAAATGTTCATGGGCGGCGGTAATAACTTAACATCAGGTGACCCGCCTGCTCGTTTGCTCGCTATCTATATTAAAAAAAACTCTATTACATTTACGTAAATTTAGTATGGTTTTTATTAAAGATATTTTTTAACATATCGATTTTTGTCGTGGGAAAATGAAGTTTCCAAACGATTTTTAAGAACTCAGAGTTAAAGTAAGTGATATTTAATTGCTCATAAAACACTCGTAGCTCGTTGTATCCGGGTTCAAACTCCCAACCTCCCAAATAAGAGACTGATGTCTTATTCACTAGGCACCAAAGGCAAAGTTCATACAAGTTCATACCACTCGTAACGATCTACCTATTTGAGGTTTAATATATCGACATAGGAAGTTGACAGTGGCGTGCAGGTCATAGAGGCATGAATGCACTGTTACACAATTACCCTATTGACCCTAGTCCTTATTTCTCTCAATGCTTATTTTTCATACTATGACTAAATAGGTTCATACCTAAATTGCCTATACCCAGGCTTGAATACCTGTGCACGCCACTGGAAGTTGATATACGTGCGATCCCTTTGACAAATTCGAAGTGCAATGAAATTTCTGGACCTGATCATCAGTATACAACTCGATAGTTCTTTTAAGTTCAAAATTAATAATCGATCCACATAAATTACTATCTAATCAGAAAAGACCATACAACTTTTTAACTAATAACGTTGCTAAGTAACTTATGCCTGGTTAGAATTTTTGCCATTACATAATAATTAATTAAAAATTCGCTATGGAGAACAGTGGCTTTAATTACATTTTAAATCAAATATGACGCGTAAAATTTAACTCCTTACGCGCCATTTTAACTTTTTGTGTCAAATTTCAATTTCATCAACGATTTAATTACTTTTGACTTAACAGTTGACCCATAGAGTTAAACAAATAAATGAGTGCGTGAGGAGTCATTTTCACGGATTATTATAGGTACAGTTAATTGAAATTTCTAATTTTGTTAAAATAGTACAAACATGTCTATCGCGGGATTTGATTTTTTCTTTTCTAGCCCTTTAAGCTCTTCAGTCTTTTGGTTCGAGGTGTTGGCAGGGTCCGATGTTGGACTGGTCTTTTCATACCCATTTGACATTACAGTCGGCTCATTTGGCTTTTGCAAGACTCTATAACCAGGTTTGTCTTCCTGTTCTTTAGACATATTCGTAAAAACGTCTTCAGGTACATTTTCCTTTTCTTCTCTGGAAATAGCTTCGTCGGAATCGTGATCTGAAGAAAATCATTAACATGTATAGACTTAACTTAGCCTTCCCGGCCCGGCTTCGCTCCTGGACTAAAAGCCAGTGCGTGGCAGACCTTTGTTATTTTATAAAAGCTGAAAGTTTCTCTGCGAATTGTCCCCAACAGGGGGAGGAGGGGAGTAACGATCAGTGCTATAAAGTTTGGATCATGGTTAAATCTGCCTTTTGTATATAACTTCAATGGTGGTGAAACAAAAAGGAAAAAGTATTATAGAACCTCAATGTTTTAATTTGACACAAAAATGGAAATTTAACGATAAAAATCGTGTCAAGGGCAACTCAAGCCGCGTCGCATCCTCGTCCCGTGAGTCCACTTTATCTCGGAAGATTCTTTGTTCACCTTGTTAAAAATTAGCGCATATTATAATATATAGTTTATGCATTTTGATTTATAGGCCAGGGAACTTAGACGGTATGCTTTGGAAAATCCCGTAAAGCTGAATCTTGGAATAAATTTTTATTTTTATTAATTAAAAAAATATATTTACTAGGACATCAACATTGAAAGAATATACACAAGGACAACTTATTTTTTACGAGTTTTCTACAAAAGCCCTAGAATGTGAGAACAATAAACTTAAGAAAAGGCGGAGTACTCGTAGTACATGAAGTGATCCTATGAAGGTTCCTTTTATCTCTGGAGATACGGAACCCTAAAAATGTCCACATCGATCCGAGTGCCGTTAAAAATTCACACGAGGTCAGGCTTGCCAAAAGCAGTAAGTTTATAAAATTTCGTACAAAAAATCACCATTAATTTATAGTTTAGGTTTCAGGGAAAAGGATATCTAACTCACGTAAACCAGTGTATGACACTCATGATTTAGTAAACGGTAGGTTTTTCGAAAAAGTGTTTTCAATAAATTAAATTAAAATTTAAATACCCCTGACACAAAATCCCTCTAAAAAGTAAAACAACATAGGTAATATGCATAGACCCTTAAGTAGTAATATTTTAATCCAAGCCGTCGTCGATTCGGGGGACCCCTAAAATTATTCGTTAACATTACCTTCTTACTATGTAGCTATTCTTCTGACAGTCCTGCGACACGACGACGACGACTTGTATTAAAATACTACCATATTATTATTGTTTTACTTTTTAGAGGGTATTTGTGTCAGGGGGTTTTTTTAATCTATAAAAATGAATCGCGGAATGTACTGCTGATCGCAAATCTAAAGAACAGCTGAACCGATTTCGCTAATTCTTTTTTATAATATTCCTTGAAGTACGAGGATGGTTCTTAAGGCGAGAAAAATTTAAAAAAATTGCCTGAAAAAGAATCGACTGAAATCGGTACGAAGTTCGCCGGGGCAGCTAGTTTTTAATATAATTTTTATCTTATGATTTTTAAACCTTTATAATATGATAGTAGGTTAGAGACACTTGTGTTGTGCCTAAACTTTTAGATTCCAAGTGTTCAAAAACGTTTTATTAGATATGCAAAATTTTACTGGTTTAGGTTCAATAGTTTCTACGTTACTACATTACGCACTACTTCACCTTATTCGAATTTGTCTGGATATTAATAAGTATGTATTGGTCGGATAGTAATAACTGGTCTTATTATTCTAACAAGAAAACAAGAAAAGAGCTGATAATCTTCAAACGGATGAACAGACTTTCTTGAATTATAGCTAAGAACACTCTCGATCAAGCACCTTTCAAACAAAAAAACCGAAACGAATGAACGGATTTTGATATACCCAATATCAAAATTGGTTCATTCGTTTAGGAGCTACGATGCCACAGACAGATACACAAACACATAGATATGTGTATCTGTGTGTTTGTGTATCTGTCTGTGGCATCAACCTTATAACATCCCTGTTTTTGGGTCCGGGGTTAATAAGTATACCTATAAAATTGAAATACAAAACGAGATAGACAGACAATATAAAGTGAAGTGGCTAGATAATGAAAGCTGAGGACCCGGTGTGGTGGCGTTGATTAAGAAAAGCCTATTTTAAGCAGTGGACGTCCGCAGGCTGAAACGATAATGATGACGATGGTATATAAAATTCCAATTAAAATGATATTTTTAATTACCATCTGTTAGATAGTCTTGGGCATTTTCGAAAGATAATTTTTGCTTGAGATTTTTGAAGAAGTAATCCATCGTGCTTAGCGATATGATTATGCTGGGTTTTATACTTCAAGATTGTTTATTGGTCTTAAACAACTCCGGAGGTTTACAGCATGTTTCCTTACTTAATATTGTTTAAAAATATGCCCTTCAATTATGGTTCCCCATGCTGTTTCGAATTTATTTCCGACTTATTCTATGGTCAAAGCAAAATATAACAATATCCTTGAGTCGAAAAACCCTATATAACGCGTAAAATTTATCTCCTCACGCGCCATTTTAACTTTTTGTGTAAAACTTCGTGCCAAAAGTAAGGAGTCCTTATTTTAAAGATGAAACGTACTTTTGACATGACAGTAATTGGCCCATAGCGTTAAAATGGCGCGTGAGGATTCATTTTGTTCGGACTATACATCTTTATTATCACTGTCACACTCCTTTTTCAATAACATGACTGAAATAGGTTTTATATTTATATCTTCGTAGGCACTAAAATGGACATAATAATATACTAGTACACTGGAAAAGTGTACAAAATGACAGTTATTTTTTATGCCGATACGAAGCGCCCCAGACGAGCGTATTGTAAATTAATTTCTTTGACAGTGCCTCCGTGTTGACACTGCATTGCCAAATGTCTCGTCATTAACACTTATAAAGCGTAAAGTTTAACTCCTCCTGCGCCATTTTAACTTTATATATCAAATTTCTTGTCAAAAGTGCGATTTTAAAGATGAATCGTCCTTTTGAAATCATAGTTGACCCATAGAGTTAAAATGGCGCGTGAGGAGTCATTTTTTACGGACTATATTTCCTACAATCATCACTTCAGTACGCAGTAGGATCATTGTAGATCTAGGATTACAGCCATAGATTTTCAATCGTTCCTAATTACTACCGTGCGCGTGTATAGACTGGTAATTAAAGATCAATAGCAAAGCTCTGCAAAAAAATACGAACATTAGTAGAGGGAAAATCTCAGAACAGGGAATCAGCTTATTATTCTTATTTCTATGGGAAAATATTTCGTATTTTATTAGGAAGGAACCTACTAAAATTTTGAAATAAAGTAAGAACTATAAGATAAGTAGGTAGGTATGGGTTGCCTGGAAAAGATCACTTTAGTGATAAGGTCGCCCTTTGTTTTTTAAGTGTATCCTGTATTCTTACTCTTTGTAATTTTATGAACAATAAAGTTGTTTACATAAATAAACAAAAACGTTAGTAAAAACTTGTGTGTTTAGTGTTCGTGTGTTAGGACGAGATAGGGGATTTGTAAAGCATTCTCTCTGTCGTTGAGACCGACAAATCGTCACATAGGTATGAGTGACAGAGACAACGCTCTATAAAGCCGAAGTGTCATTCTAAAGGCCATTAGGTATTTTCTGCCGCGGTAATAAGTAATAAGTAGATATTAATCTCATTACTTACCTAGTAAAATATCGCGATATAAATTATAACGCTATTTTAATATATTTGGAATATTAATATTATTTCGTAAGTACATCGAAATCAAAAAATCTGTTCAAGTAGTCGGAAGTACATTTGGTATAGGTAGGTGCAACACAAAGACTACTTAGCCTGTTTAAAATCATAATAAAAATAAGCTATATAAGTATATATAATAAATAAGTAAAATCCACTTATATAGAGCGCATCAAAAGAATAACAAACTTAAAGAAGGCACTTCAGGAAGGTCGGCCGTGGTTACAAATTCACATGTTTGTCCTTTTATAATGAAAATACAACAATAACACGTGCCTTTGTCTGTGCTTTCGCCCTAGGCGGAACAAGTGTGAGAGGCGCTTTCCATGTGAAGTTCTTACAAAATAAAACAAGATGTGATCTAACTACTGTCTACTATAGTCCGCGACAGTCGCGATGGCAATCGGGGTATGAGGCGGGGGTGTGCGGGGCGTTCCCTCCCCGATTGTCATTTCAACCTGTCGCGTACTAAGTATACCTATACTCATGAATTGTACTTTTCTAAAAAAAATGATTAATCGATCCAGAAACCTCGAAAAAGTCGTTGTATTAAAAAAACAAACACTAAAAATGGGCCGCACGTCAACAAGGTTTATAATCTATGGAACAGAATGAAAAATAGGAATGCATCCCTGAATATTTTTTTCAAAATTAGTAGATACATATTCATAGTAAAAACTATAAAAGAGTCTAAATTTAAGTATCGCTACAATATTTTTACCGCTTCAATAATTTCCAATTTTAATGACTTTGATGAGGAAACTACAGTACGAGACAAGTCGAGATGGCCGTCGGGGTATGAGGCGGAGTGTGCGGGGCCTCTCCACCCCGATTGCCATCTCAACCTGTCGCGCACTATACAAGGATTCCTTATTTTATAACAGCACCCTTAAAACATGGCAACGGCATGTATACTAACGGCACTACTATACGAAAATAACAAAAAAGTCACACTATTAAAAAATGCGGTATGAATTTAATGGCGATGCGTAATTGCACATTCCTGACGATTTCAAGACTTGAAAATCAGCAATTTGTATTTGTTACTGGCTATAAGTTTAGGGTTTCTTAAATAGTCTAAATGGAAAAGGTGACTGACTGACTGACTGGTCTATCAACGCACAGCTCAAACTACTGGATGTATCGGGCTGAAATTTGGCATGCAGATAGCAATTATGACATAGGTATCCGCAAAGAAAGGATTTTTGAAAATTCAACCCCTAAGGGGGTGAAATAGGGGTTTGAAATTTGTTAGTCCACGCGGAAGAAGTCGCGAGCATAGGCTAGTGTGTAAATAAATACCAATCATGGTATGGGTATGGGTGATGGAATTGAAACACGCATCAGTCCGTACGCCGCCGAGTGCCTTTATTTTTATGATTTCGTTTATTATTGTTATATTATCTGTAGTTTTATTTATGAAAGTATATGATATTTTAAGTTTTTTTTTTATTCAATAGACCAATAATTTAATTGTATTTACCTTCCATTTTTAGAGAAAATAACAGCGAGGGGAGTCTAGGTAGGTATAACAGAATTAATTAAATTCAGGAGCACCGCTTCGAAGTACATACCAACAAAGTTTGGGGGACCACGTATTTGTGATGTGACCTATAGATGTGTTAGCCATCGTGTATTATAACCATGACGTAAAGCTTGCTAAGTGAAATTCCGCAGAAATTTTGTTAAATTAAGTTTTACTAGATTAAATTCCATGGAGTTAATTATTTTGAAGGAGAGTTAGGGTACGCTTTGAAGACACGCGACAAATATGACGCTAGATTTTGAAACGTAATCTAACTATATATAATCCGACGGGTCGAGATGGCAATCGGGGTATGAGGCGGAGGGGCGCGGGCGCTCCGCACACCCGCACGTCACGCACGCTATCCCGCACCAGGTTAGTCTGTTTGTCTATCTATTTGTTAGTCTGCTAGCTTTTCACCACCCCTTTTACCGATTTAGGTGAAATTTGGTACTAAATAGCTTGATCCTGACTTGAATCAGCAAAAAATTAACTTATTCTCACAGAATGTATTATTAGTTCGCCACTTTTCAGAATATTACTCCTCCTGGCTTATGTTTTCCCCGCTAGTTATAATATCTTACCAACGCGACGGTACTTTCTAAAGAAGAGTGAATAGGCATTTTCTTGGCAGGCACCTTAGGCTGCATCATCTTCTGTTTCGTGTGATTGCAGCCAAGCAAACATACACAGTAAAAATAAACATTCGCATAAAATGTAGGATAATGTAGAAGAAAACCCTTTTTGTCGTGTCCCGGTGCGTCTTTGTCGCAGAATGTACCTTTAGTCCACCACGGAGCGCGGCGGCCGTGTCGCGAGGGGAAAGTTAGCACGTTGCCCTCGCCACGGTCGGAGGGGCGCGGGGGGCACGGGGCTACAAAAATGCTCATAAAAATTGATTACTGGCCGTAGCAAGAAAATGCAATCTGCTCACACACCGGGCGCCCGCCCGCCCAGCTCTCTCCGCTCGCCTTAATGGCCACGAACGTTTATTTTATACTTTTACCATATTATTTACGATGTATCTAATATTTGTTCAGATTACTTGCGAAATTAATTAGTTGAGTCAATTTTATTACTCAATAAACTATTGATAGGCAATATTCTATTTTAACGAGCCCCAAGAAGCACATTTTTCAGAACTGGAAATGTGTGCTTATGACTTATTCTGCCTTCTTTGACAAATTTTTATTTTAAACTGTTCGATGTCCGTGTCCGTTCCATAAGCTCCCATTACAAAACAAAAAGGAACGTATTCTCACGGCTGACGGATAGAACTCGGATGACGGAAGTGCAGTGCGTAAACACCGTAAACCGCTCTTATAACTCTCAAAAGTGGCCGAATAAAATGTGGCTCTATAATGCGTAAAAATGACTTTTCACGCGCCATTTTCACTTTATGTGTCAAATTTCATATCAAAAGTACGATTTTAGTCCTTATTTTAAAGGTGAACCCAACTTTTGTCATGTCAGTTGACCCATAGAGTTAAAATGGCGCGTGACTGGTGAGATCTCATTTTGTGCGGACTATACATTAGTTTAACATATTTGTGTCAGGTATTTTAACCGCATCACATTTCATTTTAACTAATTACTGTGGCAACATTCATTAGCGTCAACATTCGTAATTATTTACCAATAGCCAAAAATTATAAATAATACGCTCCGGTTTATTTAATTAAAAACATTTTGATGTTGCACGTTTTATTTACGTTTGAAGTTTCAATAAATTGCAATTAAATAGTTAAGAGTACTTAATAAACGAACTAGGAGAACTTATCTTACATTATATGAAGAGATAGCAATTAAGCAATTAAGCAATTATTAAGTATCACTTGCTATAAAGGTAAAGGAAAACTTCGTGAGGAAACCTGTATGCACCTACCTACCACAGATATTTTGTAAATTTTTAGGTAGTTTATTATTACTTTAGGATCAAATTAAGATACTTTTCAAAAAACCGGCCAAGTGCGAGTCAGGCTCGCGCACCGAGGGTTCCGTAGTACAGTCGTATTTTGTCGACATTTTGCACGATAAATCAAAAATTATGATTCATAAAAACAAATAAAAATCTGTTTTAGAATCCACAGGTGAAGCCCTTTCATATGATACCCCACTTGATATAGTTATCTTACTTTCACAATGGAAAATACTATTAATAGTTCATGACCACAATTAATTTTTTTGGGTGATGTAACCACAAATTCACGGTTTCAGATTTTTCCCCTAAAGCCAGCTAAAGCCAGCCCCTAAAACCCACCTACCTGCCAAATTTCATGATTCTAGGTCAACGGGAAGTATCCTGTAGGTTTCTTGACAGACAGACAGACAATAAAGTGATCCTATAAGGGTTCCGTTTTTCCTTTTGAGGTACGGAACCCTAAAAAGGATAAAATATTTATATTATTATCAACATCATCATTGTCAACCCATCGCCAGCCCGCTACCTACTGAGTACGTGTCTCCTCTTAAAATGAGAAGGACTTACTGCCGTAC
Organism: Maniola hyperantus; assembly: GCF_902806685.2. Taxonomy (NCBI): domain Eukaryota; kingdom Metazoa; phylum Arthropoda; class Insecta; order Lepidoptera; family Nymphalidae; genus Maniola; species Maniola hyperantus. The sequence continues at coordinate 6,682,718 of NC_048564.1, forward strand.
TCAGAGTCGCTTAATCGTTACTTAAGTTTAGTCAAAACGAGACAGAGCTATATCTCTCACATACATCTGTCTCGTCTTGATTCAATCTTAAGTAACGATTAGCGACTCTGAGTACGGCAGTAAGACATAGTCCCCATCAAGTTGGCCAAATGCGGACTATCAGACAGCAGAATGACAGTCTGCATTTGGCCTCTGTATGTACATTATTGTTTTTAGTGTTCCGTACCTCTGTCTGTCTGTCAAAAAATCTACAGGGTACTTCCCGTTGACCTAGAATCATGAAATTGAAATTTGGCATGTAGGTTATAGGTCTTATAGCAGACATTCGGGGAAAAAATCTGAAAAACGTGAATTTGTGGTCACATCACACAAAAAAAATTGTGGTCATAAACTAAAAATTAGTGTTTTCGATTTTCGAAATAAGAGAACTATATCAAGTGGGGTATCATATGAAAGGGCTTCACTTGTGCATTTTAAAACAGATTTTTATTTATTTTTACGCATCATAGTTTTTGAATTACCTATCGTGCAAAATGTCGAAAAATACGACTGTAGTACGGAACCCTCGTTGCGCGAGCCTGACTCGCACTTGGCCGGTTTTCTTCACTCGCCGCGCCGCTTGAAGGGTCGCTCACAGCGAAACGGGTTATAGTTAGGCCCTTCAAGAGATAGGTAGGTACTCGTAGGATCGAGCAGTAAAACCACATTAAAGAAACGCTGGTTAAAAGTTTGCACCATCTCATTAAAAGAAAATGCTGATGCGAATGAGCGAACTTTTGCGACTGTAGCCAAAGTGAACTGGAATGGCATTACGTTCGTGTCATTGAAAAAGTCTTTAGGATTCAGATGACTGTTCTTTGAGAATTTAAAAAAAAATGTTCAAAACAGAAAATTAAGTCTCCTAGATTTGACTCAGTTCTAAGATAGTACCTACCTAGGTAATATAGTTAGTTAAAAGTTAAAAAAATCCCGTTTTTTCTATCGCGATTCGATAAAGGAAATAGTTATTCGCTATTCGCCAAAGTAAATAGTTTTTCGCTATTAGTTAGTCGTTATTCACGTTTGTCAGCTACTAACTAGCTGATGCCCACGACTTCGTTTGCGTGGATATAGATTGTTTATAAATCCCGTGGGAACTCTTTGATTTTACGGGATAAATAGTAGCCTCGGTATTAATCCAGGATGTAATTTATCTCCATTCCAAATTTCAGCCAAAGCCGTCCAGTAGCTTTTGCGTGAAATTGTAACACACACACACACTTACAACAAGATACAAACTGTCGCCTTTATAATATTAGTGTGAACTGTGAACTGGTAACTCCAATACAGTTTCAACTCAGTAGGTATGTCAGTTAGAAGTAGAGATGATATTATGCTAGATATCATCATCATCATCATCAACCGATGGACGTCCACTGCTGGACGTAGGTCTCTTGTAGGGACTTCCACACGCCAGGGTCTTGCGCCGCCTGAATCCAGCGGCTCCCTGCGACTTGTCTGATGTCGTCCGTCCACCTAGTGGGGGGGTATGCTAGATATTTTTGACATTAAGTTACATTCTAGTTTAACTTTAAAAAAATTGCTGGCAAATGCTAAATTTATTCACGATAAACGATCAATAGTAGGATCAGGCACCCAGTTTAAAGTTTTAGTTCAACGTTTGAAACGGTGCATACAAAGTTTCAATTACGGAAAAACTCTCTTGATTAAAGGAATACTGTTACTAAGTACGTGGATGCTACTATCGTCCTGAAAATGTTTTTTAAACATTCGCTTGGCCCTCCACATTATTCAAGACCATTATGGCGATATTTATCACCTCGTTTTAGCATAGCGTTAGAGAAAAGAACATTTATTTTATTTCTTCGCCCCTATAAAACACTCCAGTACAATTGCACTTGACCTAATCTAAACATTGTCTCCCTAATACTTGGGGTGCATGATTGCCTTCAGTTTTTGTGACAGAACAATAAATATAAACGCTCACGACACAAGAAAATTTATAAAACGGTACATATTTGGAATAACTACTATGTTACTCTCCGTCTTTTCAACTACTATAATAATTATTATCTATGCCAAAAATCAAGTCGGTTGGTTGCTTAGTTAAAGCGTGATGGAAGGACCAACAAACAAACACCCTTTCGCATTTATAATATTTGTATAGATTAAGATGATAAATGTAAAAAAAGACTTATAACGAAAAACTATATATAGTGTGTGTAAATAAATATTTAGGTAAATAATCAGTTGATAAACAACATTGATCTAAATAAAAACTACCTTGACTTGAGCCGAGATTAAGGTTACATCATAGGATACATCCGGTGAAAACCCCTTTTATCTTCTCCTTTGTCAAATTACCCCACGTCATTGTTTCGTTATGGCAGATCTCACGTGTGAAACCAACACCCACTCCAAAGTTTTATAGGTTACCTTTAAAACAGTCATCGAATCACACGCGAACCCTCTCGACGGACGCCAGCCACGATGTGAGTGGAATCATAAGCATAACTACCCTTTCCTTTTATCTTGGCACCCTATTCCATATTAAGTTACTCAGGGATAAAAAGACGACGGTTTATAAGTGGACCTTCATGGCATTGTAATATTTTATACATGTAAAACTCCCAGATAGAGATGAACGATATCAAACCAAAAGGAAAATATTGTTTTGCTTAAAAAATTACTGGCTTTTAAAGGAATCAACAGTCGTACCTATTTCAAACTAATTGAAAGTAAAACACTAGCGACCACCTGCGGCTTTACTCCTGTGGGAATTTCGAAAAATCGGGCATTATTCATTAAAAAGCACAATTTCTGTTTTATAGGTCCAAAGGTTTGAATTGGACGTAAATGAGTCAGGAGTTTTTTTTTTGGGTTAGGAACATACGCATGTTATACGTCGATTATTATGAAGTAAGTTACAATTTTAAAAGAGTGTAAAAACAAATAAGTCTAAAGCTCATTTATTTTGCTTACAAAAAACTGAAATGCTTTTGTAAGGATCATCCACAACAGTATCATAAGCTAGGGCACCTGGATTATAGTACCTAGAGGTATTTCACAAGATTGGCAAATCTGTTATACGCAAAGCCATTTTCCACGTTCGGTAAACTTAGAAACTGGGCCAAAGTAGGCTTTTGTGAAATATACAGGAAATTCTCTTCCTCCCTCACTATTTACGTGCTTAAGAACTATTTCCTTGGAAACTTCCCTTCGTGGCGCGAAATAAAAATGTAAATTTTTAAATCCTTTTATTTTTAATTTTGAGCGTGCGGCTTAAGAACCGGGACTATTACGTTGATAACTAAACACTCTTACTTAAATATTTTACTTGAGTGTACAAAATCAATTTTTGTAAGTACACTTTTTATTGTAAGTAAGTAGTTTATTATTCTTGTAGGTTCCACACATTACTTCTTCATCGTTGCCTCACCCGATGAACTGCTGGACAAAGATTTCTTGCAAGTATCTTAATTCTTAACAGAACACGGTCTTGTGCCGTTTGTGTCCTTCCTTCCAGGGGGGCCTTCCAACGTGACGTATTTCAACCTATGACGTATTTATACCTTGAGATCCTCAGCCCTATCGTTACCCATCTTACATACAGTTACTTATGCAGTTATTTAAAAAAAACAGAGTTATATTGATAATAATAGTTGGTACGAGCGTGCCGACCCCACATAGCGTGGGATAAGGTAAGGAAGAGGAAGAAGAAGAAGAGTCGGTACGAGGAATAAGGCTAATTAAGCCTTAAAAGCGAAATTCTCAGTATTAGCTGTACTGAAGGCCTGTTTCAGTCAAAGAGAATGAATCCATTAGTTAAACTACTGTTAGGCCTGATATTATGACCCAGATTTTCTACTATGACACAGTACTAATGTATAGTTTCATAATTTTTATCTTAGATTGATTGCTTGGATCTTCTGGTTCAAGAAATGAGTTTTTTAAATAAGGTTGATCGTCTAGACGTTTCCCCTAACGGAAAGGTGGACTTTCGAGACAAGTAACACAGACGCAACCTCCATGGAGTCATCAGTGATGCTGTGGTGACTTTGGTGACTTTCGCGATAGACGTGCAAACGCTTCGCCTTCACTCTTTTCAAATATTTGTTACGGATGTACTTGAATCGCTTGGAGAAGAACGGGAAGATGATGATCTTTCACAAATACTTTATTACCTCAATTTAGAAAGACTTTGTATTTTTTGAGTAAATATTCTTATCATTTTACATGGTTAAATGGGTGTACCTAAACTAATCTTTCTTTTCGTTAAATGAATCAACAGATGTTATTTTTATTAAATAAATGAGAAATAACATCGAAATAAACTTGATTAGCAGTAAGAGCTAGCGCGCACCGCGGTATATTTCCGTACGTTTTTCCGCAAAATCTGTGAACTATAGAACTACATAGAAGTGCGCGCACTCAGCAATACATTACGCACCAGATTTTAGTTAATTTAAATTTAAATGTTGCAGTCAGTTAGTCAAATTCGTCAGTGTTCCTGCGTGTGACTGAAAAACATACCTACAGCCAAAAAAATTTTTACTCACTGAAAAACCGGTTAGCCTTGTAAGGACACACTAGACTTCACTAGAGTGACCTAGTCGTTCACTTTGACCTAGTTATATGAGTACCTACAAACTTATTTTTTTAATTATTATTTATCTTTGTTTGACCAGCTCCAAATTTGCGAGACGGATGGTATCGAAGAATTGAGCGACGAGGAATTGCCGATTGGCCACCGCCGCCGGCTTGTTGTCGTCAAAACATTATGGCGCGGATGCCATAGCGATATCAAGTAAGATTTACATTTATCAACAGGCTCTATTTTATCATCATCATCATCATGATCAACTCATCACCGGCTCACTACAGAGCACGGGTCTCCTCTCATAGTGACAAGGGTTTTGGCCATAGTCTACCACGCTGGCCAGGTGCGTATTAGTAGACTTCACACACCTTTGCGAACATTATGGAAAACTCTCAGGTATGCAGGTTTCCTCACGATGTTTTCCTTCACCGTTAAAGCAAGTGATATTTTATAAGTTAAAACGCACTTAGCTCCGAAAAGTTAGAGGTGCGTGCCCGGGATCTAACTCCCAACCTCTGATTAGAAGGTGGACGTCCTAACCACTAGGCTATCACAGCTATTTTATCAATACACCATAACTCGTAAAGATGATAAGATGATGGTGGTGATGGTTCCTTTATTTTTTACAGGGCGGCGTTTGCCCGCGAAGCTACATGGGGTGCCGGGTTGAAACACCCGCAGCTTGCTCAAGTTCTTGGATTGAGCCTCCACGAACCCCCATGCGCGGCACTCGACCGCGGCGATGCTGTTCCTCTCCCGACGATTCTGAAGATGGAGCGAAAATTGAAGTAAGTTTGATGTAGGCCCCTTCGTTATGACAAAATATTTTGGATGAAGCAGGGTACAACGCCACCCAAATCTTCTCACACATAAATAAGTAAATCAACGTACGTTTCACTCACGATACCGCAATGTTGAAAATGCACACACAAAATAATGTTTCAACAGGTTATCAGATTAGTGAACGTCGTTGTATAATGTATAGCGAGATCTTAGACCATTGGTTCCGCCATCGACAAGTAACTATAAGTACCTACTCAACATAGACACTTTTATTATATTATACTAGTGACTCGCCCGAAGTGTACTGAGATTTTCTGACATAAATACCACCCAAATCTCCGACTTTTCCAAAGCATTTTTTAACAATTTTCTTTCACACAAACCGTGTCCAAATCGGTCGAACCTTTCTCAAGTGTTGATCTTTCATACCTTTATAGGTCTGCATACCTTGTACCTTAATGGTCGAAGCCATATAAGCCTTTCTGAACATTGAATGGTCATGTTTTATTAATTTCTAGTTCAAACAAGATTGTCTTTTTCCAGCTATTCGAGTTTGATTCACATAGGCTGCCAAATAGCGAGCGGCATGAAGTATCTGGAATCGTTCGAGTTAGTACACCGGGATCTCGCAGCACGGTAACTATTGGTCATAAGAGTTATATTTGAGCTGTGCATTGATAGATCAGTCAGTCAGCTTTACCTTTTATATATTTAGACTAGCTTATGATTGCGACTTCGTCCATGCTTCGTCCGCGTGGTCTAAATATATTTCAAACCCCTATTTTTCTCCTTTAGGGGTTGAATTTTCAAAAATCTTTTCTTAACGGCTGTCTACGTCATAATATCTATCTGCATGCCAAATTTCAGCCCAATCTGTCCAGTAGTTTGAGCTGTGCGTTGATAGACCAGTCAGTCAGTCAGTCAGCTTTTCTTTTTATATACATACATATAGATTAAACTCAATGAAAGTAAACAGGTTCTAGAAACAATATCTGAGTCTGTGTTTTTTTTTAATTTTATTTAACTAGTAGTTCAAATTTTTATGTAGGTACTTCTTTGAGTCAGTGTAACTTTAAAATTGCATAATATTTGTACAGAAATCTGGAAAACCACAAACAGATATTTGTTTCTAGAACGTTATATAGTTAATATACAAATGAAAACCTAACTACTTTGTTTTTAGTTTAAAGTTTCTTCATTTTTTCTTGCTTATTTCTTGTTTTATCTTCTCTATATTATATAAAAATGAATCGCTGAATGTGTTGCTGATCGTAAATCTCGAGAACAGCTGAACCGATTTCGCTAATTCTTTTTTTATAATATTCCTTGAAGTACGAGGATGGTTCTTACGGAAAGAAAAATTTAAAAAATTTGAATCAACTGTTAGGCGATACGAAGTTCGCCAGGGCAGCTAGTATGCAATAAAGTTTTCCATCTACATTTGTATAGAAAGCGCTGTAAAGCGCGCTAGTGATACTTCTCTTCATCGACTGAGAGTTAATAAGCCGCGCTAGAATTAAAAACCCGATTATATGTAACTTTTTTTACAGAAATATTACAGTGAGCGAGAATCTTCACATTAAAGTGGCTGACTACGCCATGTTTTGCGAAGAGTTTGTCGGTGACTATCATATCCTAGCGGATGGCTCTCGCACCCCCTTACGATGGATGGCTTGGGAAAGTTTACTAATGGTTAGTTTGATTTGATTTATTCGTGAACTATAGCAAAACTTTCATGTTAGGTATAACTTATAAGTAATAATATTGTTATTAGATGATATTATTCACTTAAAGCATTACTTTTTATTATTTGTAGGCTATTTTCGCTTAGAAAGCATTTAATAAGTAAGTAAATGGATTTATTTATCCATACCATTTACCTAATAAGTTTGAGTAGGTACTTAAAAAGAATAATAATTTATTATGTACAGAATAAACATAAATTTAACAATATTTTAATATTTATCTTACGGCTGCACTCAAGTGATTAGTCGGAGTATGTCCGACTAGTTTCGAACCCGTCTGGAATCTTTTTTCAAAGTGTCTCTGTTCGCATTACATCGCGAGCAGACGGATCCTGGACGGAACTAGTCGGATTTACTCCGACGTAATCACGTGAGCCCAGTCGTAAGATATTTATATTTATAAACTTGGTTTATAAAGCATTAATTATTTTGTCCATGTTATATTGCATACATATAATATAATTATCTGGGCTCTATTTCGTATTTAATGATTCTAACATTTAATATTTTTTATTTAGGGCGTTTATTCACCAGCTAGCGATGTCTGGTCATTCGGTGTCACCGTTTGGGAAGTGCTCACATACTGCTCAGCTAAACCTTTTGAAGAAATGAATGATGATCAGGTATCTATTTCTATAAGTTGTTAATCATTTGACTGAGATTATATGTTCTTCTTGGTTAGGTACTTCCTCTTTCACGGGTGAATAGTTACTTTTATTATCGTATATAAAGAAGTTCAAAAGAGATCGCCCGTGAACGGGCCCTCTTTTGTGGCGTCGTGTCAAAACTAAAATTATTTTTTTTTTAAATGTGTTATTTTTTTACGATTATGTTTTATAACGACTTTTTTTCACTCTATTATTGAAAATATCCACAATTACAGTTAGAATCGTTAACATGCATTTATTTTGAAGAAGTATTAATTAAATATAACCTCAATATCAGCAATATAAAAAATAAGATTTCTTTATAACCAGGGTGAATAAATAGAAATCGTTTGCAGAATATAAAGAGTTAATTATTTGTCTACAAAATAAAATTAAAACCATGGTGACACAACAATTAAGTATATTAGGGGGGGCCCAAAGCTCCTAAGAAAATGGGCAATCTCTTTTGTGGTACTTTGTAAATGAAGAACCTATATCTTCTACCTAATACTTACGGTCACTACGACAAGCTTTGCTGTTTTCTTTCCAACTACACCACAAAATAGCTAAATATTCTGTGTGTTTATTGGTAATGAAGTAACGAGTAGGAATTGAGGGAGCTGGCGAACAAAACGGTGTAATTAAGTACATGAAATTAAATTTTACGCAGGAGCAAAAAGTAATGAAACTTACCTTGTAACTGTTCCTACCGTTTTGATTAAATTTGAAAAAACGAATTTAAGACTCGATTTTAGCTCAGTTTTTGGTGATTCTGCTGGGAAATGAATTTAGATTTGTATTTAGTGGGTCAACAACGCCCGGATTAAATAAAAATATTTTGATCAGAACTTTAATACCATTGCTTGTACGCCAGCTCCTCATTATTATTACGTGGACTCCTAGGTGGTAGCGAATGCGAGTGAATGGCGTTCCGGAGGCCGCGGTGCCCGCGTGCCGGCCGCGCCCCCGCCACGCTGCCGCCGCGAACTCTACGACCTCATGCATGAGTGCTGGCGCCGCGAGCCTATGCAGCGGCCCCGCTTCCACGACCTGCACAGGTTCCTCGACCGTATGACCCATGGCTATAAGCCACCATTACACCGCTAAATAGCACGGATACGTAACAACAATCTAAGAATTTTCCCTGGATATAGAGTATCGGGTATCTTAAATAATGCTCTCATATGAAACTATGATTCAATGACGAAATTTTCGCTTCCAAGCCACAGGATACCAAGGCCGCGATTATATCTTAAGTTTACTACTACTAGTTTTAGTAGCTAATGTCATTAACTTACGACGCACTTACGTGAGTAAAACATGAAGATGTCATCGCGGCCTACATTTCGACCACAACAAGACAATATCACAGAACATTGATTACCTACCGATTCTTTTTGGAGATTTACATTTCTTCATAATATACTCGGACATTACTAAACGAACTAGAGATTCGAACGAGCTTTTATCATTTCCCTAATATAAGGTTTTAGAAATATAGAAAGTAATATTAAGTCACTTAAAAGCTTTCAGCCCAAGGGTTCGCCATTTTCTGGAGATTAATAACAGACTGCGTTTATATTATTGTGATAGGATATTGGGGCAGTATTAATTACAGTATTAAAAATAAGGCACTTTAATCCTAACCTGTATTTCAGGCGTAAAGCCGCTTCGTTTTTGTTTACTTGCTGAGCTCTACCCTTTTCTAGTCGTACAAGTTTTATATGTTTTCAGCGAGAGCAAGTAAACAGAAATTCTCACTCTTTTTGGGATGCATCACTATTGTAATGATCTCACAAAATATCGATAAATTCAGTATTTTAACTGAAGTGTCGATATTTTACAACATGTTGTGGTCTCGGAATCGGTTGTTCAAATATAGATTTAAATCGGTCACACGTGTATATTTCGCATATACCGTAGATAATTAAGTATTAAGATTGAAGCTAGTGAGGCCACACTATGTGTTGATATTCATGGAACTGACAATATCTTCGTGTTAAGTACTCAAAGTACAATGTGGCGTAATGTTGTCAGGGGCATTAAAACCGCATATTTCTTCACGCTATTCCCAGCGTCCTTCGCCTAGCGCTCCCACGATCTTCCACTACCACCGCCTCTATGGCAATCCCCTTACTAGGAACACTACTGTAATGCACGATAAAATGTCTTCTTACACTCGAGTTCATGCAAGATGGACTAATTCTGCTTTACCGTACATTTCACTAGTGTGCAGCCTAGTTCGTGTGTTGGATGTGCGTTAAATTTATATTACACAAATTGTTATGTGCGATACCAGCCGGTGTAAAGAAGTATTTGCTAAAATAACGCAAAATATTCTTACCATATTAACAAAATAATATAAATCTAGCACACAATCAACATACTCTATAGTATCTATATCCAAATCTAACTCCTATTTTTTTAACCTGTTTTAAATGTTAAGGTTGTATACTTCACGAGGTTTACACCTCTAGGGCAATATAATGCCCCCTGTGCTTCTTGTTTTCTTCGATCAGGCATCTAAGATTGAGCTCACGAACCTCTGTATTGTAATAATATACCTAAGACTGGCGACGAACTTATCCCTAGCGATGTTTACGGATGTGAAGTGACTCATTGGATTGATGGAAACCGAATTACATAACATCTTATCTTATAAATGTCATAGTTTTAAGGATACATTACTTATATATTCAATCATTGGATAAATGTTGTCAGTAATATTAATCAAAATATTCCCCTTACCTTTAACCCCGATTCATCGAGGCATGGATATTTCAAAAAAGATAAAACTCATAAAAAGTAATAATATATTTAAAAAAACATTTATCCTGCTCCGCACCACATTTGCAATACAGATAGGTATTTCCGATTCTATCATCCGATGAAACGGGGTGATGGCTGTTGTAATAAACAGTTAAGGTAGTTTAATAATATAACAATGTGTCCTTTTGATGTTCCCCGAGCTTGCGGCATAACTAGAGGTGCGTACATGATTTACCATCAGATTCAGAAAGGATCAGTGAGTACTTAACAATCGTTAAAGTCAATTAGTAATGCTCATTGTACTTTAGGGAAAGTCTTACAGATACCAAATAATATAATGTACCTACTGATCCTTGACACTCAGGATATACAATTTTAGAATACGCTTTAAATGTTAATCCGTCTATTACATATTATTTGATACAATTTCTTCTTATATATGATTATATTGGTTATTATGAAGACGAGGGAAGGAGTTACGTGATATTCTCAAAACAAGCAATATGGCCGGTAATTAGTTTGTATAAAAATATGTGTTTGAACCGTAATAATTAATGCAGTAATATAAGCCTTACTATGTTGCAGCCTCTTGCACAACACACACAAGTAGGTGCAAATTCGATTGTACACAGAACTTAGTAAACTAAAAAAATAGGCTAAAAGTTGTGCCATCCTATTTGCCGATGTTTTCAGCAAAGGACAATATGATTATTAGTGGGTACCTCCTGAACTTTTATTTAATTTAGGTTTTTTGTACAAACAGATTAATACAATCGTATCAAATCATCTCATCTATTTTACATTTATACAACGTTAGTTTTAGTAACGTAACGCAAAACCGGAAACACGTGTCGAATATTTTTACATAAAGAATATATAATATTAAATTAATTATTTTATAAATTTATTTTGTAAATTAGTATTTCAAAAATTAATAATGAAAATTTACGAATTTATAAGCTTGAGTCGTTGTCATCGCAAAAACATGGTCACCCCAAGCGAGCGGCTGTGAGCGAACGAGGAGACGGTTGGCGTCGATCGTGCGCGCTGCCGCGCACTCGGCTCCAATCAGCTGGTATATGCGGTCATTCAATTAGGTGTGCCAACACTTGCAGGATTCTAAAGTACTTTTTGGTCAAAACATAACACGTTGTAAAAATAATTGATTGAATAAGATTCCGTTACTGATTCTGAACAAACTACTTTCAAGCGTTGCGTATACTAAAACTAACGTTGTATAATTATATGTATGACATTATATATTATATAAATTGTATTAATTTTGTGTGCTTGAAGTGATGTGCAAGTACCTATTTATAAATAAACTAGCTCGCTCTTATGCTCGCGACTTCGTCCGCGTGGACTACACAAATTTCGAACCCCTATTTCACCCACTTACGGGTTGCATTTTCAAAAATCCTTTCTTAGCGGATGCCTACATCATAATAGCTATCTGCTTGATGATAAGCCTTGTAGGTCGCAGATATAAGGACTTACAGAATTTGTTTAAAACCCTACAAATAGCTGATCGCGTAAAAAGACTCGTAAAAAAAATTCTGTAAACTCAAAGGATCGTTTGAAAGTTTGTCAAGTAGCAGAGACAACGCTGGAAGGTACTATTTAGTATTATGTGCTAATAATACTCACGGAGCCGATGTCAAAGTGCAGGATGTTGTTCTTGTAGGTGGCCAAATTTCAGCCCGATCCGTCCAGTAGTTAAAGCTGTGCGTTGATAGATCAGTCAGTCAGTCAGTCACCTTTTCCTTTTTTATATAAAAAATAAAAATAAATATATTATATTAAGAGATTAAGAGATATCAGTCTATCTAATACCCATAAAAGTATCTGAGCACACCCCAACTTTGCTCGATGTCCGCAGGAACTCAGGGATTCTATCCAAATAAACTTGGAAAGTAAAACATTGTCTAAATGTGAAATTTCATCCAAATCGTTAAAACCATTTATGAGAAACTAATTAAGTATACATATATATAAACCATTTCAAAACCATAAATACAATATTTGATTGATATTATAAATATTACCCTTGCGATTTTTAGTATTTAGAACAAAATCACGGGCCTCAGCTACTCGTAGTAGGATATTGTGATAGGAATAGATGAGTGAATAAATGTGAAAGCCATTATTTTTTAGTTTATTAAAGTTAAACTGTTTAATAATATATTTAAAAAATATTTTAATTCATAGATAATATTTTTTACGGGTATTTTTTCAGTTTTACCTGACTATTTTATTAGATTTTCATTGGAGACTGCATAGTACGTAAGGAAATACTAATTGGAAACTTGTACATAATGTTGCAGTTGATTAAGTTCCTGCATCTCAAAATTTTGTATTACTGTATTATTTGTTGTGTTCGCGTAGATATTACGTAGCCACAGTCATTAAATATCGGTTCCGTAGCGAGTGTTCGCTTTAGCTTTCGCAATAGACGAATATTTGTTATGTCGCCTTTACATCATCATTAATCCAGTAGTTCATTCAAATTATCATAATTACGAGTAAATAATATCATTACACGTAAATATATAGGTACATAGCACTTAATTATATAGCCATGATCACGTTATGACGTTCGCCTCCTATTCGGGAGGTCGGGGGTTCGATCCTGGGCACGCACCTCTGACTTTTCGGAGCTATGTGCGTTTAAAGCAATTTAAAATTCACTTGCTTTAACGGCGAAGGAAATACATCGTGAGGAAACCTGCATGCCTGATATTACACTGCCAGCGCGCTTCTTTATACAAACGTACCTTATAAGTCATAATATTATTATGTATTTATAAAGGTGTTATTATTCTAAATCTGCAAATTCATTATCATCTGTTCGTTATCAAGTCCTATGTATAAGTTTGAATTTGGAATAATCTTTGTCCCTGAATATATATGTCCAAGATATCTTCATAATATTATTTTTTCTTTAGTTTGAACTATTTAGTTTGAATTCAGAACTCTACCGAATAGCGCTTTCAGCGCTCACAACACAGCACGGTTATCCATATCGGAATTTTTAAAGCGCTGCGACCTCTGTTAGCGTCATTCGGAGCAAAAATTTAAAAGTTAGAATTTTTGTCTTCCGAATTGACTGTTCGTTTTAAATTATTATTTATTAAACAAGTAACCTGCTAAATAAAATGAGTTCAAGTGAGAATAGTATGCAATTTGATTGCACACCTAATTTGAGAGCGAAGGCCGAATTAGAAAAATTTGGGTGGGTACATACTTATTTAATATTTTAGAAAAGCACCATACATGCCTCGACCGGGAAGTGCCTTTCTGGCCTAGTATGTACCTACTATTGTTTTAGAAGTTAGACCCCTGAAACATCTTTTTTATAGCAAAGGTGCGTAAATAAATTATCAAAAATAATAGGTAGGTAAATTTTAGTAACCTACCTAAATTTTACTTAATAAATTATGACTTTAATGGTACAAATGGCAGATCTCCATAGAGATTAACCATTTGTGCGGGAGATAATATTATACTTAGTGCAAAAGTGTGTGCAGGTGCACTTTCTATTCCGTCTTTCTCATAGCCCGATGAGACGAAAATCCAGCACGACGAAGAGATATCAGCAAAGCTTGAAAGAATTTTAGTTCAATTTTTCTTGATAAATTTCTTAAATAGCAATACGAAACTCTGCGCTGTAACCTGAACAGATAATTTGCACCAGCACCGATCGGTGACATGTATTAGTTCAAGAGGCGCAATAAACTGACAAGATTGAAGGCGGTAATGACGTCGCGCTACGGCAATACCTGCATCATAGGTAACATTCTATTACTACAGTTCACTAGGTATTGATAACCATTAAAATCATTATTTACGTAAAATATTATATTTAATTATTTAAAAAAACAAACAAAAAAAATCGGCCAAATATCACAAATGGTAACATATTTTGATAGTTCTCTATTTGAGAATTGTTCCACATGATACCCTTTGGATACTAGGACATTCCCTCTTATCAACCGTCGAATAATAACCAACTCTTTGGAAAGTTTTCCATCGTATATAACGTGGAACACGCCACAATGACGGGTTAAAAGTAGGAATTATTAATCTTAAAAAGTAGGTAGGTAGGATGTAGTAGTCCAGTTAAGTAGTATTAAAAATATTATTATAGTACATAATCATTTATTCAAACAATTGCAATTCATATTACATATTTAAAATAGTTAATTTAATGGATAGGAATATACAATACTAGTAGGGCGCGTGGGTGCGCGCGCGGACCACTAAAGTGGTCCACGAGCATGCTACCTTGGCTTTTCAAAATGCGGACCTTGTCTAAATTAGATATTTTTCATAGTTTGGTCGTCACTCAAACAATAGATTCCGCCATCTTGATTTTTTCTGCACCAAGTACTTTCTGGTCCTAATCATTTTCTACCGGAACACCACTCTTACATCTTTTATACTTTCTGAGACAGATACAGGTATGGTATAGCCGCCATCTTGACTCCGCCATTTCGGTTTTTTTTCAAGTTTTTTTTGTTTGAGTTGAGCAGCCTCCACCTATTTTTAATAACCTGGCCATGCTCGTGCCAGCTCTTCCGCTCTTATAAAATAAGGAAACTCTGGTACGCGCAGGCTCTTAGGCCATAAAGAGCTGGGGCACAAAACGGTGTAATGACATAAAATATTTTACTTGAAACTTTCCTGTAACTGTACCATTTCCAATCCCAAACTTCGAATTTTTTAGTACATTTCTAGGCCGTTTTTCTTGAAAATGGCATGAAATTTGGACTCAATTTCAGTACAGTGTAAGACCGTTTTGCATGGATATGAGATTTGTATTTAATAAAAATCGAATATAAAGGAAAAAAGGATTTTGATCAGAAGTACCTATAGGTAAAGTAATTACACTGGTTTGTTAGCCAGCTTTAGCTTACTATTTCTTTTGCACATAATTACCTAAGTACAATAGGTAGAAAATTATTAAATTAAGATAAATGGATACTTATTATGATTGTATGTATTAAGCCTTCTATGGCTATAGGTAGCTATATTAATATCATAGATATTTGATGGTACCTACTTACTAGAATTTTTAGTGTTGTAGTTGTAGGACGTTTGTCTAATAAAGATAATATTCGCACATTACCTACATAGACTCTACACCGATTCCCAGTAATGCATGGAAAGGTGAGCTTTATAACATCATGTTTTTTCAACATTAAAGTGTACAACGCGTGGATTACGCGTAAACTAAATATTGAATTATTGAAAAGTCCACCGTAGAGAACATTATAAAACCCATATTTCGATCGGTTCTAGTCGGTGTATCTAGTGTGCGAAGTACTTTTACGCTGCATTGTATATCCTGCTAGGAGTAACGTAGGCACCTCTTCGTTTGCCGCAGCTCACTCCAACTTTCACGTATAATCTACAATACCTATACTTAACCTAAAAGAAAACAGGTAAGCTAAGGAGATTTAGATTAAGTATGTCCTGCAAAAATGTATTTCATTTGATAGAGTTATAATTAATCCAGTTATGATTGAATTGTATTTTGACGTACCTATCGGAAAGCCAATTACGTGGGTTGCATACAACGAATGTTAATAAAATGTCATATTATAAACATAATCATGCATTCAGTCGGTCAGCTGCAGTCGTTGGCAATCTGAATTTGCTCTACGATCGCTCTCTTTCATCAATTTGTTGTCGTCAACGTGTGTAATATAGCTCATGCTTATTGCTTCTCACACCACCTCTACGTGAAACCGGGAACAGTTCTAAAACTGTGCTCGTTTTATGGTAATATTCATTGTAATATTTATTCATATCGATTTAAACTTCGAGAAGAATGTTCTGGCCTACCTACCGACAAGGATATTAAATCAACCCAATTAAGGTACTTAGATATTTCTATTTCAATTCATAATAGTTACTAATAATAATTTTATATTAGGTACACGCCTACGATATGCCATTTCGCCTGTTCCTTAAATATAAGCATAAATCATCAAATGTATTTTTTTTAAACATAAAAGTATCGCCCATTTTATCGTAATCGCCTACCTAGTATTTTTTAATCATACCACTCCTAACATCATATCGTAATAATTTATAAACCTTACATAATTATAGCTATTCTACAATTACTTATATAAAAATTATGGCGTGTTTATGTGGAGGAGTCCTAGTAAGCAAACTTGTTTATTAATGAAAAATGCTACAGTTAACATTATTTCATATGTAATTCAAGTAGAGCCTGCAATGACTCCTTTGCAGAGTTGGGACCAACCGGACAATTTCAATAGCACTATGCTCAGCATTTATTTACGAGTTAAGCAGAATTCATTTTGGTACCTACATATCTAAATAACATAATAAAGGGAAATATTGAAAGTTGAAACATTTAAGAAATTATAGATTTTTGCAGTTATTAGTTTGTATTGAAGAAATAATTCATGAACTAGCAATTTCATCGATTGATTTTGTCGAAGAGGGCGTGCTATTGGAGACAATTGTTGGTGTTTTTACAAACCTTTAACTCTGGCTGGTACATTAGAAATTATTTTTGTATTCCTTAATGCGTATTTGATAATAATAGGCAAATGTTTCAACAGGAATTGACTTTACCTCCGTCAGCTAAATATTATATTAGCTTAACTATGATATTATTATGATCAAAATTTATGATATTAAAATTGTTTGACTAGCTACATATTTACTATAAAATATGTAAAAATATCTTACTTCTAACTTACAATTATTTATTTAACGTTACAAAAAATGTTTTACACAGTTTATAAATCCAAAATTAATTTTCGAACTGTTTAAACTAGGAGGTCTATCATAGTTAGTATCAGTTGTTTAATAAATTAGAATATAAGCATCACAATATTAACACATGATTTTTATCATGTAACCTATATCATTACTTTAAAGTTTAATACATATCGACGTAACGACATTAATTTTTATTGTCGAAAGTATTTTGATTTGTTCCCCGATATTATTAAATAAATTTAAAATTATTTACCTACTAGAGTTAATATTGTATAAATTTTGTATAAGTAAAAATTTCACGTTCTTAAACTGTTCGCTCATCTATACAGTAGAGCCGCTTAAATAGGCCACTTTTGATATTTCTCACATACTGACTGAGGACGACCACAATAATAATATTATAGAACAGCTGAAACACATAAATCTTACTTATAGACGTTCTATTGCAAATCTTATCACCATCCGAGCTTTAGAACCTTAATATATGTATAAGGTTCTGTGTGCCAATATTTTTCTTATTGCACATTTTTGTTAAAAGAGACCTATAGAAATTTGGCTCTACAATAATACGTTCTGTATTGCTCCGGCGCGTTCCATGACGAGTAAGTAGTACGGAAATACCTTGCTATAGGTGTGCTTGTCCACAAAGCAAAGAGGAGCAGGGACTTATTCAGCAAATCAAGAGATGATGTAATAAAATTAACCGGCAACAATCTACGTCAGTAATCTTATTGGTCTGTTAACCACGTCGCCGCTTCTGTGGATGGGCACCCTAAGGAAATTAAAAATAAAACGAACAACGAACGGTGCGAACAGAACGTATTTTCTAGATGTGAGAGCAGCCATATTATTCGGCACTTTTAAAATTCCTGTGATTTTATTCAAACTTTACCCAATGAATTCAATCATTTAAATAAGTAAATATTTTTTACAACTAACTAACCTACTTATGTTAAACATTTAAGTTTTGCAAATATTTAAACTAAAAATCAAAAACAGTAAGAAATTTATACTACACAACAATAATTTATATATTGTGTCGATAATAAAAAAATTATAATTGCATTTATTTTAAAAAATATTTGCGGAATCCTTAATGTGTCACTCTTTAAATGAAATCAATTCTGTAGGTACCTACATAATAAATAATCAAAGACTTTTAGGCAGAATGCCTCCTTTTTATGTAATTTTAAATGTTAAAATAAATGTTGATTAACATATCAAAAAGTTGTTTCATTTATCCACCAGAATGACGTCTCGTCGACAAATAATAATTTAAAGTAAGAGTTTAACGAGGACATGACGCAAATAAAAGTCAAAATTCATGAATAAATCTTTATCGTATAACATTTATTGAATAAACATCATTGTATATTTTATGTTACAATCAATATTAATAACAATAATTACTTGTTATCTGATTCATGATTGCATGGAGTGAAATTATGTAACCAGGAATTCACCTCATCCGCTCCGAGTCCGTGAAAATACGTTCCTTTTTGTTTTACGAACTATTTGTATAGTAGCCTATGTCATATGTCGTAGATATTTTTTATGTCCGTATTTTCACGGGTGAGTGCGTGATCGCTGTAACAGTGTCCGATTCACCACAAAAAGGCAATTTATACAAGCAAGGCCTGTATAAGTTCAAAGCTTTTGTATATTAGCGCTTCTAAACGGGCTATAAATATAGAAAATTAGCTATAAAAATAGAACATTTTTCTATAAATCTTTACAAATATCAATCGAAAATTACAAAACGATAAATTACAAAATACACTGACCTGTACTAATATTCTAAGCTGGACTTGCAATCGTTTTTGAATCAACTTGATTTTCGCCATTTTGGCGCTAATAGCAACAGTGATCGTACTAGGAACTAAATGTTAGTGATGAGACAGCGTTCTAATGTCGACATGAAGACCATCGGTGGGGCGCTTCGAACCGGCACAAAAATAACTGTCGTTTTGTATGGCCCACCGTTTCTATTGTACTTGTATAAGTCCATTTCAGTGGCAAAATAACAACGTTGTAACTTATCGACAGATTACAGATAGATTTTTATTTCGTCGTTAAATAATAATAATTAACACAGAATCACAAAGTGATCGATTTTGATAAGCTGGACCACACTTGTTTAAAAACGGCGCATATTATCATTATTTTTTTTGTTTTTTTCTGTCCTACTAAGTATTTAACTCCAAACGACTATAAATCAGAATTTTAAGATGCCGTAACCTGAGTCTAGATTGTACAAATTAAATTATATACAAACTATTATAATTTTCTTATAAAAATCGGATTACGTAAATCACATCAAAATCTTTAAAATACATTAATTTACACTATATAGTAAAATTAGGAAGCATCGCAATGAGACATTAATATAATTTAATACTAAAAGGATCCACTTCAAAAAAAAATTACAGTAACTATAGATACATTTTAAAAATTCTGCCCTTACATATTTTGTAATATTTTTTTACAGACATATTATAGTAGAGCCAATACTTTTTACCTTCGGCCACATGTTATGTTGAACACTGACACGTCGACTGTTACATAAAAACCTGAAACATTTTGCTACCGGAAAATGATGCTTTAGAGCTTATTCTAAAACATTATCTCAGGTTTAATTTTTTTTTTAATGACATCGATTAATTAATTAGGATTATTTTTTTAAAGAAGCAACCTCTTACAAAGTTTTGTCTATTAATAAGTTTTCGTACAATACATCATACTTTTGACATGAAATTTGACACAAATACTTAAAACGGCGCGTAAGGAGTCAAAGAACGCGGAACGCAGAACTCAGAACAGCTGAACTCTTGCTGTCTACGTGGGCTCTTATCCCGGAAAATTATTTCCCGTGAGATTTTTAAATACTAAGATCAAAACGGACCAAATTGCGGAAATTGCATAATCTAGTTCTAAATAACGTCAAATATAACAATTTAAAACAAACGAAAATTGTTGAAGTGTCAATTTAATTACATTTACAAAATAGTTATACATGTCTCAACTCTCAACTTTATATTTTAGGGAACTGAAATCATTTTGTGCTGTTTTCATGTATGTGACATGAAACGTCATGACTACAATCTCAGTAATAAAATTTGGGAAAGGACTCGCCATAATTATCTGCTCTGTGTGTCAATTGTCTGTTAAAAGTACGCTTCAACGTATCAAATCGTATTTTTTACGTTACAATTGACACATAGAGCAAATATGGCGAGTCTTTTCTCAAGTTTTACGCAATATACAGTGCCATTAACAGATGTGTTCAGGTGGCGGCGCCGCTAGTGGAGAGCTTGGAGTATTTAAAAATTTACCGAAAAAATGCAATTAAAATTCTTTCAACATAGCGAACATTCAAAATAGCCTTAATTATATTGCAGTACTAGGTGATACCCGCAACTTCGTTTACTTTGACTTTGAAAAGACGACTGATGCGGCCCTAATTCTAATTTTGCCACCTGAACTGATAAGTTGGTGACACCTTTATTTATACCTTTTTATATATTACAAACATTACACAAACATAAATTGTATTAAAACGTAATAATGGAAATAAAAGTTTAACAAATTAAATTATATTTAGCATAATACGCACATCATATTTAATGCACAGCTAAATAGGTTTTGTTTCCGCCGTTTTGTAGGTTATTTCTATGAATATTTATTTTTCTTATCCCTATTTATGTATGTCTACTTATATAAAAAAGAGAGAGTACTAGCAATTTAATCCAAAAATAAACTTATACTTATTTTTAATACTAATATAATTATAATAAAGCGTTTTTACTGAGAACATTTTTCACAATCATATTTTATTCTTAAAACCTTAGTTTTAAAGAGTTTCTCTTTCTAAAATAAAGCGTGTAATTAGTTTTGTATGAAAAATTCTAAATATAACAATTATTGTACGTAGGTATGTAAAGTCTATACCAAAATACTCTATCTATATTGTTATTAATTTCCTTACAGTTAATTTGTTTTCTAATAAAAAAATATTTTAAAGTAATGCACCGTATAAAATTAGTTAGTGCATAAATGTATTGTTTTCCTATTTCTGGGAGATATTCAGGTACCTTGTAAGGCCCAGGGCACAAAGGCACATAATCGATAAGCAGCGACGTGTTTTTAGGAAAACGTTTTGTTCTTATTTTTTCTTTCTTTAAAAAAATTGCAGGGGAATTTCATCCAATTTACACTTACGCAGCGGAGTGAAAGTTTTTGAATAAACAGGTCACTCTTCGATACTGCACCAATGTGCCATAAGCTTAAATGAGTTATTTAGTTTATTAATTAAATTATAAATTTATATTAAATTTATGGAGAGTAATAATAGTATTATAAATCAGCTGTGATAGCCTAGTAGTTAGGACGTCCACCTTCTAATCGGAGGTCGGTCGGAAGTGATATTTAATTTCTTAAAACGCACATAACCCTGAAAAGTTACAGGTGCGTGCCCGGGATCGAACCCCCGACCGGAATTAGAAGGCGGACGTCCTAACCACTAGGCCATCACAGCTTTTAAAGATATATAGTTACAATTAAATCTTTACATAACTATAATATTTCTGATCTAAAAATAATAAGATCAAAATATAGTGTCTTTTAAAAAAAAGTCTACGTAATTCATATAATTTCATACGACTCCAGTGTGTATTATTACTTAATAGCGCATTATATACTTCATGTACTTTCACTTGAGTAATTTTCTTCACGAACGAAACACAACGAGTGAAAACACAGTCGTTACTTGGGAAGCCTTAGAAGAAAGTGAAGCGTTTGAAATAGCAAAGGATAAAAGTAGGCACACAAAAAGAGCGCTCGTTATTTTTAGTGGCAAACAACTTCGCTTGCGGGATTTAGTGTCTATTCAGATGTACCACACCATAGCGGTCAAAATGCGATAGATTTCAATATCCATATTGTGACTACTAATACATTAATGGTGATTGTTGGAACAAATTCCACTATTCTCATAGCACCAAACATAAATAATGTCTGTGTATTGAATTCTTCTCTAAGTCTACCAGTACCAATATCATTTATTGTGGGCAATTAAATAGTTCAAAGTTTATGGATTTAAAATAAATCAATAATAGTTGATGCTGTGTTTTATGACATTTATCACCTCTTTCAATAACACACTTTACATGGTAGAGTCTTTACCAATTACCAGATACTGATTAGGCATTGTCGGTCCAAAGTTAATTTATTTCATTCAATTATTCATTGTTTTCAATTGTGGCAAGTGTAATTACGCGTTTTCATTCAATTTTCTGATCAGCTACATTTTTGCCAGTATAATGTGGTAATGGTTGTGGCACGTCTGAATCGACCCTTATTCGCTACGATCTTAAAGACACTTGAGGCACGGCGTTTTCACATGACGGCCTAATGAGACAAAACACAGATTCAAAAAACATGTGCTGAATGAAAAATTTTAACAAAGTAGTCTACAGTTTTGAGACTGTATTCTCGAAAGTATAATATAAGAAAGATTATATGGGAAACTTGTATTTTGTATTACCGAATTTTTTTGCAATAAATGACAGTTTTTTTATTTTTTAATATACCTTTGGTCTATTCTACATGGAATTCTTTAAAATGAAAACAAAATTAAAAATGTCGCATGTTCCCTGTTGAAACCCTCCCGCAACAGCTCCTTCAATTCGTTCAAAGCGCCGAGAAGCAATTCGTGGTTCAACGCCTCACGAGAAATCAGTGGTGAAGTATAACTGTCATTGTAATCGCTAGTGTCCGTGACACAGCTTGCTTTACGTCAGCTGTGCGCAGGGAATCGGGGGCATCCTTCATTTTCCAGATTACCATTTCTATTGTTATTTTCCGAAAATGACTCCTTTTCACTTTTATGTCCTGACTAGCTGATGCCTGCGACTTCATACGCGTGAATTTAGATTTTTAAAAATCCCGGGGGAACTCTTTGATTTTCCGGGATAAAAAGTAGCCTATGTCACTCTCCAGGTCTTAAACTATACCCATGCAAAAAATCACGTCAATCCGTTGCGACGTGATTGAAGGACAAACCAACAAACCAATAAACCAACAAACAAACACACTTTCGCATTTATAATAAGGGTACTGATGCTACATTCTCTTTATTTTCATCAGCGTCGTCGAAATTCCACGCTTCCTCGTGGTTTTATATTACGATTACATAAATGATTCAGTCCAAGCCACTGCAACTGGTAATATGAATCTAAAGATTTCCCCCTTTTCTTTAACCAACTCTGCAATCTCTGTATCTGTTTTTCCGGTTTTGGAGGGCTTTTTGGAGAGCTTAGCCGTGGAGGTATTTGAAATATGACTCTCTTACTTTCTTTTGTGACCGCTGAAATTACTTTCTCGCCTTTGTCATCCTCATCGCCTTTGTCGCCTTCATCATCATTTGACTCTTGTAAGTAATTCTTGTTAATATTATGGTCTCCTATTGATGCCTACTTATTATGTATGCATTTAGGCAATTCATTTTTATTTACACCTTCGAAATGAATTGCAGATATTGAACGTCTAACTTTCCTTTTTACTAGCCTTTTTGGTGCAGTTCGGATCAGTTTTTGGTTTTGTTGCACTGTCAACAGTTTGTTGTGTACAACAGTTTGTTTGTGTACAACTATAGGCTTGTAAAGCCTGTCAAAAACAGATTCTTTAGAGCTCTTACCACTACCAGTATTAGTGTTTTATTTATTTTAATAGTATCAGATTTAGATGTGGTAGGGGCTACTAAAGGGACATCTGGTCTGGTTCTAGATATAGTTGAAGCTGTTGGTTTTGGTGGTTGGAAATCATTTTTGCCGTATTTTTTCAAATTAAGTTCTGTATCAAATTTATGTAACTCTATCTATTTATGTAACTTTAATCCACTCGGGCATCGTCTAACGTTTTATAGATAAAATAGTGTTATATATAATAATATATACGCGCTAAAAGGATAATCAGTTCTTTTGGGTTGTTTTCAAGTTTGTTAACTTGAAATACTTAGAATCCCTTAATAAAATTAACTATATATTCGTTACGATACCTGTTAGCTTATGGATTACAAAAAAAACTTGTAAAATATTCGTAAAAAAACTATTATCATGTTTAGGTGAGTTACAAATAAATATGGGACGGATTTTTCAGTACAAATAACAATAGCCACCGACAATATGGTTAAAGCTGGTAGCTATATGAATGTCTTTACAAAATGTTAAAACAAATCGTAATAATTCTTAGGAACTTTATCTAGTTATTTAGCGTAAACATTAAACATATACGGTATCGCGAATTCATGGCTAAACAAATGCTTCAGCTAAGTAATGAGTTGGAATGTGAAGTTGGAAATAAATAAATAAAATAATAATCTCTGGCTTAATAGTGATAAATATTACTATCAATAGAAGGTTGTTTATAATTTAAGCATAGAGTTGAAATTTGATTGAATGAAAACAAAAAACGAAAGAGGGGACTTTTCTGTGTTTAGTAATTTTTTCATAGAATCGTACGAAAGCTAAGAGCTAAAACTAACACTGGCTATAAAATAATACCTTATTTTAACTGATAACGAAGAAACAACACTGAGTATTATAATTCAAAGATACATATTAATATATCAAGAACCGTGATATAAAAAATACAAGAAAAATTAAAGGAAGGCGAATTAGGCTGAATTAGACTTCGTTATTTTTAATTGAAGTCATATCAATTGTTGTTGCAGTTAAAAATGTATATTTTTAACTGCTTTGTTTTAAAGCGCAAGTCCATCCATCTATAGCCAGCGCTCCAAGCAGAACCGTTGATAATTTAAAAGCGGTGGTACTGATTTTTCGACTTTAAATCAAGAAATTTCAGGTCCAATTTTCTGGACGTTATTGTTTCGACGATCGAATTCTATCAACGTAAAGATAATCGATCAAAATCGATCGATGTAAAATCTGATGCTAACAGAGTGCAAGTTTCCAAGTTAAATATAATGTGACGTAAAACGTGATTTGACGTCTCCAAACAATCTTTTTCGATTAACGTAACGCCAGTGTCACGATTTTTTACTTGGGATGGCAAGTCAGACGTTTACCAATCCAAATGACACATTTTACAATATAACGTGGTATAAAACGTGGTATATATAAAATATCTACGCACCTCGCTGGAATGCGCTTCCCCGCTACTCGCCCGTTTTGGTCTATCCAGTACCGGTGCCAACGCGAGCGCGCTGCATGACGTCACTAAGCCAGGTTCTCAGATATTTCGGCCGGCTTATACACTCATGTCGCTTTACCTAACTTGCACTTACACTAAGGCCTCAGAGCAAACTATAAGTTGCTTGCGAGCTATGACAAAAATAACAATACCAATACAACTTAGCTGCTACTTTGGATCTTCACTACGAATTAAGACCTGATGAAATCCCATTGGTTTGTTGGTTGGTTGTTACAGATGACTAGTAGAAGTGGCTCGGTGCGGTACGCCCGTTCGACTCCTAAGCACATTCCCGCCGCTGTGTTGTAGATGGGAGAACCAGCCTGTAAAAAAGTAATAGTTCAAAGTACGAAGTCACGATAAAACAAGCGTTGCTGGTCAAAGTGCGAAGGTTTTTTTTTCAAGTATTATAGACCAGCGCTTGGCTTCAATCAGACCTGGTGGTAACTGGTAAGTGATTATGTGGCCTACGATGGAGCGCGCTTGCCTAGAAGATTATATTCACTCTTGACTTGAAGGTACCTATATTATAATTGGTTATTTGACTCCAATTTTTTTATTACTTTATTATAAACTAGGATAAAAATAATGACGTAAACTGAAAAAACTAATTAAATCGATCAAATAACAAAAAGTTATAACCATTTAAATATTTCTGACCAGACAGAGATAGCGATATAGAATTTTGACCTCACACCTTACTAATGCCATAGTAGCTTCGTGCGGTTTCATACAAATTTTCGATTTGCGAGAAAGGGATAGAAGACCCACCCACTTCAAAATTAAAATGCCTGTCACTTTGTAAATCTTTGTCGAATTTTAATATTTCTTTCAGCGTACGTCATTATTTTTATCGTAGTTTATAATAAAGTAATAATAATATTTTGTCAAATTCAAAAGTAGGAAAATACCCAGTTGAAGGGAAAAACTGATGTTGGAAGGGCGTTCCAAATCCTAGCGGTTTCAGCTTCACTTTTAACTCTCTGTAATGTCAAAAGTATGGTATACCTTCAAAATAAGGACTAAAATCATACTTTTGACATTACACATATAGTCAAAATGGCGAGTGAGTTCTCATTTTGTACGCATTATATCTAGGTTCTTATTGTAGTATGGATTGCAGGGAAATCGCAGAATTTCGGCCTTCACAAACGCACGCTAGATTGCGAAATGGTGAGAGCAAATAATCGACAAGCTTGAGACTGAATCTACAATTTTGCGAAGGCAACCACAGGCACTGTTGTACAACCAAAGTGATATTTACATACCGATCCTTTGTGTTTCCACTCCTGAGTGCCGCCAAGTTCGTGACATTTCCCGATGACAGGTGAAACGTTGTTAGTTGCATCCAAACACAAAATGCGCCCGAGGACTAATTCATGGCGATCGGTTTCAAACCACATCTGTTACAAGGACACAAAATAGTATTAGAACTTCATAAATGTAATCAATTTTGGGGGTTACTGCGGAATCACTCATCACTTGTTGGATAATTCTTTGTTAGCCCATTACTGCCCCCCAATTGTGTAAGAAAAACGTATTCATCGTAATCGTTAACAAATTCTGCCCTTTGATTGGCTGTGAAAAAATGTAAAACAGCGATTCAACCAATCAAAGGGCAGAATTTTTTGACGATTACGATAACGATGAATACGTTTTTTTTACACAAGCGGGGGGCACATCCGAGAGGGGCACGCTGTCTCGAAGCCACGCTATAGAAAAAACTTATGAGCAAAATTTCTTTTCTAGAACTTAAGTTTAAAGATAAAATAAGGTAATGAATGACCTTACAAATATTGTTCTTTACAAATTGGTGTTTGTAACACAAAAAGGACTCATCACACAGAATTAAATTTTTTATTTAACCAAGTATTGATGTGCCTCCGGAAAACATACAGCATTTATGTATGAAGAAGCAATTATGTACTCACCGCATATATGCGCGCTTCATCCATAAACATGTATATTCCTATGCAATAATGTAGTTTACCTTACCGGATATAGGGGCGCTAGTGTCTCACCCAGCAAGGCAGTGAGCCGCTGCCATCTTGGATGTCATAGCGTTGTGTACTTTCGCCGCGTGCGCGTCGAATCTAAAATTATATCGTTAATCCGTCTTCCTTTGCAAAAAAATTATTTTCAATAAGTGCAATAAATGTGATAATACGGTGATCATGATATATATTTTCTTATTATTTCGTAATATTACCGTGGGGACATTTTGGTTGGACCCCACGTGCGCGAACAATGTCGATAGGCTACGTAAGCTAATCGATCTGGTGTTTCGCGCTTATTGGTGCCTGAGAGGGCTCTTGAAAAAGGGGATACCTCGACATCCAGCAGCGATTCAAGCAACGAGCAGGATTGAGAGTGACTCCCGAGAGAAACGGCGAGAAATTACCAGGTAACGATCGATCCTCGGATCGATGCGTTATACAACCAGGTGAGTTTTCTTACATATCTTATAATGCATTTACCATATTGTGTATCTAATGCAAATGAGATGCTAATTGAGAAACCAAATTAAACAAATGGCGATTTGGTTGACGAACGTGTCGACACCGACACCGAAATCTAAATCTGGATCTAGGTTTCTTTAATACAAATTTTGGCGAGGAAAAGTCCCAATGGTTACCTATAATCGGTTATTGAATCTATTTATTTTATGTACAAAGTTAATTGAGTGCAATTTAAATTTTACGCCAGTGAATCGAATGATAACATTTTATCTCGCCCACGTGGCGAGATGTTGGTTATAACAAGACATTGGTTAAATTGCTCATTTAAAGGGGTTTCGTAAACTGAAAATAACGGAGAACTGTACTCACTAAACAATAGCTAACACTTATTTGGCCCCACTGAGGACATCATGGCCGTTACCACCAATGCTTTATTATACCAAACAGAACTCAGTTAAGAATCCAGATACCCCCTTTAATAAATGACTGAAACATTCAGATGATAAAGTCGCCCTTTGGTCTAAGTATCTCCTGCATTTTTATTCTTTTGAATATAATGATTAGCAATAAAGATGGTTAAATAAATAAATAACATTCAGCAAATCATCTTTGTCTTAAAAATTATCAGAACAAACTTTACAAATTGTTTGGGTAACAGGCGAATGTATAGCATAATATATTATGTAAGGCGCAGGAGATGAATATCAGACAGAATTTTCATGGAGATGTTTATTTTAAATACTCTAAGGAAATTTTGGATACGGTATTTGCATATGTCAAAAGTGAATGGTTTCTCAGTGATGGATGAATGGAGGGTCTTCCACTGGAAGCCTCTCGGACCTCACATATCTGATATGTGAGGTCCGCACCCTTTGTTAGTTTTGGGTGTGATAACCATTTTAAATTATTGATTAAGCTGGAAAAGTACGTCAAATCATTGTGACGTCACATGCCAGTGTTTCATGGGGCCTCGCGTGCTGAGCGTGTGTTTTAACGCTTTATAGGATACTGATTTGACTAGTTGTCAAATACCGGATTGGCTTTTAACAATAGTGACGAGGTTCTTTTTGGATAAAGCAACACTCACTGCGTTTATGCAATCCCCTGGTGGCCCATATTTATAAATATTACAGCTATAAATGCCTACAATCGAAAAACCTATCCAACACAATATGTTACAGGTTATGTAATGACATTCTAATATCGTTGGCAAGCTTTTGGTGTAAACAGTTTTTGTAAATGTCAATTACGGTATTTCGAATACCCTAATACAAGAAACTACCCCCGGTAATGCCCACAAAACAAATAATGCAACATGCAACCTGGTCACCTGTCACGACTTAAATGACACAAGAATTACTGGACCAAAACTAGTAGAAGTGGTTCACAAGGAAATGCCCAGTTTTATCTCCGAGCTTTTTCTGCGGAAGGAAAACGTTGGATCGATGCGTCTGATTTTCGACCCTCGAGAACGAAACAAATTTGTGAAACAAAACTATCCCGTCTGATTTGTCATACCGGTTCGTAGCTTTCTACAACAAAAGTTGGACAACCTGTCTAATTTTTGGGTCTGGCGGCAGCGCCCCACCTGTAACATGCTCGGTTGCGGAAACCTTGCATGCGAAGGAATGTCGAGTGCTAGTCTACCTAGACGACTTCCTTCTGGTCAATCAAGACCAATCCAAGTTATGTCTTCAGGCTGCGGAAGCCGTGAGGCACTTGGAACTTCTGGGCTGGCAATTCTGGTCAACTAAGACCAATCCAGGTTATTCCTTCACACTGCGGAAGCGTGAGGTCCTTGGAACTTCGGGGCAGGGGGATCAATTACCAAAAGCCAACGTCCATACCATGTTGAAGACACCGGTTCTCGTCCGATCACCGAAGTTAAGCAACATCGGGATCAATTACTAAAAGTCAATTCTAACACTCACACAAGACCTACAATACCTGGGTATTCGTTGGCAGACTATAAGAAAATTCAATGTTCTTGCCCATAATAAAGAGTAAAAAACTATCAACGAGACCTTTGAGAGAATTATTACTGAAAATATCTGAAATCACTCTTCACGAAATGCAACGGTTGCTAGGACAGTCAGACTTCGCCAGTTTAGTAACTCCCAGAAGCAGACTACATTCTGATCAGATCCAAATACGCCTCAAACGTTTCGATAATATGTTTTAGACTGCTGAATCCACAATCGTGGAACAGGGAATGACATGGCGGCGCGGAACCACATGTCTCAGGCTGCCAATATGTACACCTAAAACCTGCCATCCACTGCTTGGCGAATAATGCCTCTGATTGGCTTTTAGTGCCCAATTAAACGGGAAATTAATGCCAGAAACTTGGTGAGTGCATCAAAAATGATAGCACAGCAATAGAAGGAACTTTATGCAGTTATAGTGGCAATTGAAGACAGCACAAGAACTCTGTAAAAATCGCAAGTCTTAGTTCAATCGAACACTCATTCGTTCACTCACTCGTTCGTTCTAACGTTCATTTTAATGAACAAAGTCGTGGGTTTTACTGATTCTAACAATCGAACTCCCGCACATAACAGATTACATTATTGGCTCAAGGCTGTCACGAGGAAAACCTCCCACAGAGTGTCATCTTTTCCCTCAAGCGCCGTCCGAGATCGATTTGGTTGCAGCACAACAGATTACTGTAGTAGGGAATAAAGATGGTGTGATGTCTTTATCGACTGCAAAGATTGATCAGCAAGTTATAGATGCTTTCAACAGGTCATTGAGACATCAATTTAGCATGGGTGTTTTCTTCTCCAAACTAATTGCCAAAAGTACTGACTTACTTGAACAAGTGCAGCTGGGGTGTACTTAAATGTGGCACGTGAAAGACCTTTGGGGTTCAAGATTTGAAAGCAGAGCTCAAATGAACTATAGAACCTATCAGGGACTCTGATAGATGTCACGACATTACAGTGTCCACCAGACATTTACACGGAAGCTGAAAAAATTGAGGATGGGTGCCCAAATAAAGGAGTAGTCTATACGAGAAGTAAAGAACAGGTGCTTGTTGGAAGCAATTTTTGTCCTACCTACCTACCAGACATCAAAAATGGTTAAACTGGTGCGAAACCTGGTGGCGGTTAACTTTCTATGATCCACATGTGGACACTAGGCAATTATTGACGTGGCTAAACTCAAAATTACTAAACCATTTATCATACAGGACCTTAAGGTAGAGCTCAAGCGCTAACTACAGAAGCTCTCATTTAAGCACACACTTCCCGAGATATCTAGACGAACCTATATGGACAATTGTTGCCCTGGAACGAAGGGTTGACAACTGAAAGTCTGTGTCACCGGGAAAAATATATTATATACTTTATTTGGCCCAAAGACTGACACTCACTCTTAACATAAATACGGATGGACACTTTCAAAACATAATAGTATAACAGAAAACATAATTCTCTATTAATGTACTAGTATACTACAGTAGTACTACATGTATGTCTTTGACACAGGAAAATAGGTCAAGCAGAATGAAGTTAAGAATTTAAATATATTGTAATCTTTTTATCACCAACTGTAATGAAACTGAAGCCGCATCACGTACTGTAATAGATCACTGGAACAGTTCAGTTCTTAAGCAATGTGGCAGCATTCCTGTATCCCCAGGGATTCATCAGTGGATCAACAGTAGTTTCTTTGGGGACAGATAACCAATCAATGGACGATATACTCGTATCTCGTGGTAACTGGAGATTACCAGACACTCTTGTTGAAATCATTATTGCCCGGAGGAGATCTCAAAATAACTGAAGCTTATTTTTCAATATAATCATTATATGGTCCGGTTTGAGTTTTAGTAATCCTTATCAAAATTACAGACATAAATCATTTAAATTGTTTGTCTTTTAGACATTATATTTTAACTTATTAACCCTGGTTAGAAATAACAATAACTTTAATAGGTGACAATGAATGAAGGGGACGTGGTTATTTGATCTAACTTAACGATTAATATTTTTGTTATTCAATTGACAGATTAACTCCCTTTGATTCATCATAGCGTTGTGGGTAATACATTTCACCAGCAGATAACAAACACGTCTTCATACATAAATGCTGTATGTTTTCCGGAGGCACATCAATATGACGGTTTTACATTACAATAAAACCGATATTATGTGCCGAGAGGGAAAACATACAGCATTGCAGGAACTTCTTCCTGGTGAAGACTATGACATCCAAGATGGCAGCGGCTCACTGCCTTGCTGGGTGAGACACTAGCGCCCCTATATCCGGTAAGGTAAACTACATTATTGCATAGGAATATACATGTTTATGGATGAAGCGCGCATATATGCGGTGAGTACATAATTGCTTCTTCATACATAAATGCTGTATGTTTTCCCTCTCGGCACATAATATCGGTTTTATTGTAATGTAAAACCGTCATATTAGTATTGTCCAGATTCTGTAAGTGACAGGTCCAGAAGGCTATCGGGGTGGGGACGCCCCGCACAGCCACCGCGCCCGGTGCGGAATAGCACGGGTGACGTGCGGGGCGTGCCCCCGCCTCATACCCCCATTACCCATACAAAAAGTTACAATTGCCTGTGAAAAGTAATTTTTACGCATTATACCTATAATTTGTTTCTACGTTTAGTTTAGACATCGTGTTCAATACATAAGTACATACCTGATTTAAGGTTCTCATGCAACTTGAAAGCACCAATCCAGAATTTTTAGTTTTAATATCCTTAGCGCTCTGTATACATAACGAGGTATTCTTCAAACGGATTTGGAATGAATCCGTATAATTGCGTTTTCTGTACAAACAAAATATAATTTATGCGGTTAAATAAAACGATACTGATTTTTATTATATACTGTTGCTGGAACTGTCTTTTCCCGTGGATTTTTCAAAAAAAAATTTTCATACAGACCTAACCCTGACAATGTGGCTAATTCCGTTGTACACAATCTCTAAACTAAACTAAAATGACACGTCTAAATCTATTGCTATCCCTTTCATAATGTTGATTGCGGAAAAGGATAGCACTAGATTTAGACCTGTTAATTTAGTTTAGTTTAGAGATCGTGTACAAGAGAATCAGCCCCAATAACGATCATAAAAAAAAGGAATTATCCAATTAGATAGGTGCAGTCGTTCGGAAGTTATGCGCGTATGTACATTTCGCCGATTCATTTTTATTTATATAGATTAGTAAATGTATTAAATAAATATTAATACTAATAGGTACGGGTTGAAATCTTTTGCTAACTTTACTTAAAAAATATGTTATAATAGGGGTATCATAATCTAAATAAGGTGACTGACTAATATATCAACGCACAGCTCAAACTATTCGACGGATCGGACTGAAATTTGGCATGCAGATAGCTATTATGACGTAGGCATCCGCTAAGAAACGATTTATTAAAATTTACCCCCTAAGAGAGTTAAATAGGGGTTTGAATTTGTGTTGAAAGTCGCGAGCACAAGCTAGTGTTTCTTAGGGTGCTGGTTAATTTTTAAAATCAGATTTACCGCCAAATCAAATATGGCTGACAAATATTTTTGAAAATGTAAAATTTCACTTTTTCCAGTGTACACAACAGATACACGCATCGATTTATTTTTCATCATCATCATCAACCCATCGCCTCGTCACTGCTGAGAATCGAACAGGTCACTACGGAGAAGGTTTTGGCCAATAGTCTACCATGCTGGCAAAATGAGGATTGGCAGACTTCACACACCTTTAATATCATTACTGTGAACTCTCAGATAAATAGGTTTCCTTGCGATGTTTTGCTTAAAACGCACATAGCTCTGAAAAGTTACAGGTGCATGCCCAAGATCGAACCCCAATCTCTCGAATAGGAGACCAACCCTATACGTCTTAGCCACTAGGCTATCAGCTATCACCAGATTTCTTTTCAATTACCTGGAATGCCAAGGTTGCAACTTGTTCTTTTCAGGGTCATTTAAAGCAGCAATCTTCTTCTTAGCGGCCGTATCCTCTCCGGTCTCTATCTCGGGGTACACATTCTCTAGGTACCATTTGAATGGCTTGCAATGTAGGCTCTTGCGTAAAGCTTGCCGCTCAGATATGTCGCCTATGGAGATGTGTGCCGCAGACGGATTTTGGTCTATTACTTTAGTCTGAAAGTGATTAAAATAGGCAACTGCTTTACTATAGATCAAGTAATGTACTTATATTAAAGTATTGTAGAGATCACAAGTGGTAGAGATCCAATTGCCAATCCGGGTATCTTTAAAACAAGAGTGAATAGGCACCTTCTAGGCCAACGCTTCCCATCTTAGGCCACATCATCACTTCCCATCAGGTGTAATCGTGGTCAAGCATGCGCCGATAATGAATCTAAATATATAAAATGAAAAGGTGACTGACTGACTGACTGACTGATCTATCAACGCACAGCTCCAACTACTGGACGGATCATGCTGAAAATTGGCATGCAGAATGCTATTATGACGCAGGCATCCGCTAAGAAAGGATTTTTGAAAATTCTACCCCTAAGGGGTTGAAATAGGGGTTTGAAATTTGTGTAGTTCATGCGGACGAAGTCGCGAGCATAAGCTAGTCAAAAATAGGATAAGAAAAGTAGCCTATGCCGGTTTCCAGGATGCAATTTCTTTATCAAATGGATGATGCCCGTCAATTCTTCCGTGGATTTAGGTTTTTGAAAATCCCGTGCGAACTCTTCTTTCTACTATTTTGCCGGGACAAAAGTAGTCGGACGCAGGCTACCCCGCGATGCAAGCTATCTCTGTTCCAAATTTCGTCAAAATCGCCTAAACAGATGACTCATGTAAAGTCAGCTGACAGACAGACACATTTTCGCATATTATGGATAATACACCCTTTACAATAATTATTGTCCTTTTGTATGCAGTAAAATTGGGGAAACCGAGTAGTAACACAGTCGATACTTAGCAGGAACAGTTTGGGGATTCATCATTTCAAATATAGCTTCAGTGTGGTCTTAATATTGGAGGTTTACTTACCACCCTACCGGCAAAATCGTGCTGCTCCAACTGTCGTAGTACTTAGCCCATTTCTATCATAAATTGCTTCGTCACTTACCACCAAGTGTGACCACAGTCAAGGGCGAACTTTTTGAATAAAATAAAATAGTATCCCATACTAATCAGTAAGGATCTTACCACATAGTCATCCATCCATACGCGAGCCATTCGCATAGAGTTATGGAGCATAGAGTCTTCTTTCTCCCCGTAGCCGTACGGCCTGCGTTTACGGAAGACGTGGCCCACGCGGCTGCAGGGGATCAGCTCTAGAATACCGCCACACATCCAAATCTAAACAAGTGAAAAAAACATTTTATAAAAAACCAAACCCAACGCACAGCTTAGACCGGTGGGTCTAGCATCAAATTTTGCACAGAAGTTCCACTAAGAAAGGAATTTTTTGAAAATTTATCCTCAGTTCACAATGGCAGCTAACTGAAGCGAAATCCTAAAATCTATTGATGGCCTAAGAACCAGCGCGTGCCAGACCTTCCTTATTTTATAAAAGCTGAAAGTTTCTCTGCATATTGTCCCCAACACTCAGCCATGATCAGTGAGCTTTTCTTTTTATATATTTAGATGTATTACTATAGATATGGATTTAACATAAAGTTGAATGCCCAAACAAAACTTCATGACCTTTTCACAGATTTTCACACACTCACGCATCCGCGTGAGTCCACATCCAAAAGTGTACCTACTCTCAATCGTTCGCATTAGTAGCTGCTGCCCACGACTTCGTCCGCGTGTAAATTCTTTTTTGCCTCTAAAGTAAGACCTGTCTCGCAGTAAAAATATCCTACATCAGACTTTAAAATGCAAGCTACTCGTATCTGCGTATCTTTCATCAAGATCAGTTAATCGGTTTAGGGTTTAAATGTAAAAAACAGAGAGACAGAAGAATGGATTGTAAAATTCGTACCCGGAATGATATCTCCAAGTTTTCACCGCCCCACAAGTTCATGCCAGAGTCATATTGGCCGATGTTATTGAAATACTCTCGGTAGATTGCGAACAATCCACCAGCCATAGTAGGAGATCTTATTGGCTTCACGAAGTCTTCATCGTCTGAAAAAACAGATTATAGTATTACTATGTGCCTCATAAGAAAGCTCAGAGTCACTCAGCGGGCGATGAAGGCAGCTATGCTTGGAGTTTATCTACGTGATCAAATCAGAAATGAGGAGATCCGTAGGGGAACTAGTACCAACATAGCTCAACAGGTTGCTAAGCTGAAGTGGCAATGGGCAGGGCACATAGTTCGTAAAACCGATGGACGTTGGGGTCTCAAGGTGCTGGAATGGTGACCATGCACCGAAAGAAGCAGTATTGGAAGATCCCCCACTAGGTGGACGGACGACATCATACAAGTCGCAGGGAGCCGCTGGATTTGGATGGTGAAAAAAATGGTATGCACAAGACAGATTTTGTTAACTTTGGACCTAAATTCTAACTTTATTCCTAACAATGGAGGCATGAATAGTGACTTGTGCAGCTCATTTTGCTTTTTTGGTGTTCAAAGTTTAACGATAACCGTAAAATAACTTTAACCGCTTGTCGTGCAACTGGACATAAGAAATATAAAAGCTAAATTACTTATAAGTTATAACTAGTAAAAAAGTGGGAAAGTGCAGAGATCCTATTTCCTTGTGAGGAAATGTTATATTTAGTTTATAATTCATAATTGTTCAGTAAATATAATATGTATCATATTATTTTCCATTTTATCATTCATATAAATTATAAGTCTTGACTTATTGAGATAACCCTACCCTACTGACATTAATCATGAAGTTTTATTAGGGTTCCGTACCTCAAAAGGAAAAAAAGAACGCTTCACCAGGAAGGATCACTTCGCTGTCTGTCTGTCTCTTTGTCTGTCCATCTGTCTGTTGTGTTTGTCAAGAAAGCCTATAAGGTACTTCCCATTCACCTAGGTGAAGAAGTATACCCTATAGGTTTTCTTGAATTATAGGATTCTAGAAACATGAAATTTGGCAGGTAGGTAAGTACTAGGTAGTTCTTGTAGCACAAGTAAAGGAATAAATCCAAAAACCGTGGATTTGTGGTTACATAACACAACAAAAAATAGAATATGTCAATGAACAAATAATTACAAGTATTTTCAACTTTCAAAGTAAGATAACTATACCGAGTGGGCAGTGGCGTGCAGGTCATAGAGGCATAAATGCACTGCTTACCCCAGTTGTAATAGCTCAATGCAAATTTTACATTATGACCTGCCAGTAAACAGGTTCCTACCTAACTAATGCCTACCCTGGCTTCAAACCATGTGCACGCCACTGCGAGTGGGGTATCATATGAAAGGGCTTTTACCTGAATATTCTAACAGATTTTTATTTATTTTTATGCATAATAGTTTTTGATTTATTGTCACAAAATATCAAACAAAATATCCGAGTACGGTACCCTCGGTGCGCGAGTCTGACTCGCACTTGACCAATTTTTCCATTTACATTAACTACCGACACGCAATTATAATAAAACAATGACATTATATCGTTTTAAAAACGCTCAACAATAATAAATGGTCTTAATTTTTATTTATTAAGTACTTGCTATGAGTCGCACACGACATGGGACATATGTAAGCAATTGATAACAGGTAATGGTTACATATTAAGATTATTAAACTCAATTAAAGCTGTTTTAAATAGTATTGACCTACGCACCCGACCTGGTGGGCTAATCTGTTTACACCTTTCTCGTAAAATGTTCTCAATGAAACTTGCCTTTATAAGTTTAGGCGATCTGATTGGTCGGGGGACGTGGCTAGACAGGAGGACAACAGTGACTCACTATTATCTTATCCCGAATGGAGTATAGTCGCAGGGGCCCGCTGGATTTCATCATCATGATCAACCCATCGCCGACTCACTATAGAGCACAGGTCTTCTCTCAGAGTGAGAAGGGTTTTGGCCACAGTCTACCACGCAGGGCATGTGCAGATTGGTAGGATTTAGTAGTGGTCATTTATCGGTTGATGATAATGATAAAGGATATTTTCAACTTACTTTTCAAAGTTCCTTTAGGCAAATTGTCCCACTTGAAATGCAGTCCCCAGTTGAAACCACCTCTAACCAAAGGACTAGCAGTATATTCAAAGGTATCAGCATTTATAACATCAATGACAGGTGTCACAGCGCGTGGTGAATATTTCACATGGACACCATCTACGCCTTCGGCTAATCTGGTCAAGAGGGGAGGTAGCCAATCTACATTCACTTCTATGTGGGAATCTAGGAAAACAAGAACCTGAAAGATTTGAAATATTTTACAGATTTGGATGATATCAAGTCATGGTTTAAACATACAAATAATTAATCAATCACTGGACAAGGTGGAAAAATCTAAGCAGTCACAATGGTATATTATATAATATTAAAGAATAATGGTCATTAATTATACAAGTAGTGTAGAGACAACAGATTATTGTGACATTTCGATGCCAGAAATGATAGTAATTTGTGCGAGAGGGCACACAATATTATTGTGTATGTAAGTGATAGACGTCAAAAACGCAATCGGCTCAATAATACCTCCTCACTACTAAACTAACAAAAGATAGAATTTCTACACAAAATGTAGTCATATCGAAAGAAAGTATCGTAGAAAATATCTTTCAAATTTCATAGATAAATGGATGTAGAGATCTTCTTTCATGCTCAGTACTGATATTGAAAGTGTAAGGCAAAGAACAGAAATCAGAAGCAGAACAATACTTACTTCTCCAACAGAATTCTCAGCTCCGTATAGCCTAGCACGAATTAGCCCCTCCCTCTTCTTAGTTTTCAGCAACCGTATATTTAAAGTACCTTTCGAAACATCTGTTGTTTCTTTCAAACTATCTAATTCATTGTTATTGTCATCGTTTATATAATCCGCAATAATATTATCACCATCAATATTGTTTGTTTCAAGCATCTCTTCTTGTTTCTTCGCTGAGTTGTTTAGTTCATTTATAGCATTTTGTACTTGCTGGTGTAGATCATCTATATCGCTATAATCATCAACGAGTATAATCTCTTTGAGGTGCTGTTGATCTGTACGATCTAAGATAGAATGAATCGAACGCATTAGTGTTTCGAAATGTTCATTGTAGAAACAAATAATGATGGATGCCTTCGGTAGCTTCGGCGGATACTTTTGTGAATGGCACCTACAAAATGATATTCATTAAAGAAGGGTTTCAAGATGAAACAAACTGTGGAAACTTGTAGTAGTTAGTCTTTATACTTTTATTACTGGACTTACAATTTATTTCTGGTGTCAGGCAATCCTCTAAAATTTCCAATTCTCTGTGAAATCAGAGTGTTGAACGCATGCATGGTATATCCCTTTTCACGAATCCTCACATCTTCTGCATTGTGAATTAACCCAAACTGATCTTCTGTAAATAAAGAGCTAGAATATTTAATTTTAATTCAAACACAGCCCTGACTGCTTAAATTATTAATTTGAAAGACAATAAATTAGAAAGATCTATTTACTGCTTGGGTGGAGTTTAGTTTTGCTGATAATATTGATTATTTTGATTGAACACCCTTGAAATAATTTTTTCCTGTAAAACATGCACATTGAATTGCAAACATCATGAAAACCAAGCAAAATGGGCTTGATGTTCATGATCTTGTAAAATTGAACCATTTGTATTCATCAAAACAAATATGTTTGCAACCGTGTGGATTTAGGTCTTTTAAAAATTACATGGCAATTCATGAGGTGCAAGCTATTTCTGTACCAAATTTCGTTAAAATCGGTTAGGCTGACGAACCGTGAAGATGGTAAGCAGGAAAAATAACCCAATAACAAACACACCTACACCATATATTTTATAAAATTAGTATGGAGTATTTACTCCAAGAATGCATGAAAGCGTTTAAAAATTATTAAGTACAATGTAGCTCAGATATGTTAAGTCTGATGCAGGTACTACATAGCAGAGAAAAGCCAGATAATATAATAAAACATTTTGGAAGGGAATGGAGGCCTATGTCAAAAGACACACTGGGGACTCACAATGGCTACCAACTGATGTTAATTGTTAAAATAATAATTTTAAATGAACAATGGGGCAGATTCTCTAGTATATATAGTGCTATCCTATTCCG
Organism: Maniola hyperantus; assembly: GCF_902806685.2. NCBI lineage: Eukaryota > Metazoa > Arthropoda > Insecta > Lepidoptera > Nymphalidae > Maniola > Maniola hyperantus. The sequence continues at coordinate 6,722,856 of NC_048564.1, forward strand.
CAAGCAACATTATGAAAGGGATAGCAATAGATTTAGATGTACCATTTTAGTTTAGTTTAGAGATAGTGTACAAGAGAATTAGCCGCAATAATTTGTACAAGCTCGGTAAATCAAGGCTACATTTATTTAAACTACATGTAGCCAACATATAGATATAGACTCCAAAAAATAGAGTTCAAACCCTGCCCGTTGCGCTATTGTCGTACCTACTCCTAGCACAAGCCTGACGCTTAGTTGGAGAGGAAAGGGGAATATTAGTCATTTACCATGGCTAATATTCTTTTTAAAAAAAAAAAAAAAAAACAAAAAACTAGTTGCAAATCTGGACATATTATCTATGGCCACATCAGAAGAAAGTATAGGTTATGTTTTTACCCAAACTCTTATCTGGTTGTGCAGGAGATTTTATTCCCAGCTGCTTAGCAAACTTTTCGCGCAGCATAATCTTCCTTTGATATTCAGATTTCTCTTTTTGATACTTCCACATTTTACCAGCAAACTGATCATCGCTTGTCTTGGGGTTGTCATATAATAAATTCTTGCCCTCCAAAGCTGCAATAGATTTGTCATTGTTTTTTATACGATCCTTTTCATCCTTGTTAACAAGATGGTAATGAAATCTGTTCTCAGTATTGTTAACAACATTATCACCTAAAAAAAATTAGCATTTAAAATAATTCCTACAAAATAGTTTACCTTACTAAGTGTAACAAAAAACCCATATTCATAACTGCTAGAAGTATTTTTGACTTGTAAGTATGTATATTGTGTGCTGCTTGACGAAACGTGGAGGGAAGCATTTAGGTTCCCCGACCTCACTCCGTGAAGCCCTCGGCAACCTGGGCGGTCTATTTGGCTCTTGGAGTGAGCTTGAATGGCTGGAGTGAAGACTTCGGCGGGGAGGGGTGATGCACGCACAACAGACGGAAACGTTTAAGTGCGGAAACCAGCCCAGAGTGAAGAAGAAGGAGAAGTGGAGGGAAGGAAACATGAAGATTTATGTACCTAGTGAAGTCCGTATGATACTGTTAGCTGTTACCAATTTATTGTGTCTTGTGTGTTGATTGTGTATATCAAATCTTATGTTTATAAAGATAAATGTTTCCTGAATGCAAAATTAGGGATGAAAATTCTGTAACAACTGCAATAATACAATTTGTATTTGAGTTAATTACAGATAAGAGATTAAATATTGTGTGTTTGATAGTTTTGATTTGATAAAAATGAGTTGTTAGCAGCAATTAAATTAAAAGCCAAGCTGCACTGACACAACCAATTTCTGTTTGAGGGCTTCAGACTCAAATAGCCTTATTATAAGTAATATTGTAATAAAGTAGTAGTAGTAGTATTAGTAGTGACAAAAATAAATTCCAACTAAAATCAGCAATCAAAATTATATTTTTAGTTTTGGGTAGTAGTAATGTTGATTCAAGTTGAAACAATATGACTAAATGCTTTCAAACTGCAATAAATTTGTCTCAACCAGTCATATTATGTTGAGTAAGATGCTCATATAAACAATTTCGATTACTTTTGAAAATTACACTATTGATTTTAATAAAAGACGAAGATTAGAGGTAGAAGGGTAGAGGGGATTTAGAAATTGATCGAAAAATTAGAAAGGATAGCTAATGGAGAGCTCCAGATGTTTTATTACAAAAAGGGACTTAATTTACTAGGAATTATGCCGTGCTGTGTTGCTCATTTTATTTATAAAATTAGTTAGGTTATTGGTACAACTTTTTAAATAAAAAGGAAGCTGTACACACTCACCACTCATATTCAATAACCAGTACAAATACAAGGATACACTCCACGTTGCCGAAGCGATGATTATTCCCCATAGAAACGAGTTAAATTTCATCCTCCCCATTTTTCTCAACCCGTTAAATACCACTTCGACACTTTAATGTTTTGCGTTTATTTATAATTTTCACATTCACAGTATTTATCTGTTTAAAATTGAAAATTCTGTTGATCCAAACAAATAAATCGTTCCATGGTTCCAATCACCGATCAGAAAAAAAAAGACTCCGATATCCAACCGTATATATAAACTGAACTTTACCAAAGAGTATGTGACCCTTGTGTAACCACTACAGTACGCACCACTACGTTCGTCACTCTATACAGTCGGCCAACACCACAAATGCCAACACTCAAACTGTTTGTCCAACCTTCCACGTGTGGAGAAGTAGGTAGTCGTACGTCATGTACGATGTTTGTCGATGTTGGCTGGTAAAATAGCTTTACACGATGCTTGGTTGAGATGGATGATATTACAGCGGTTATAGACTTGTAAAAATCTCAAGCACCTATCACTTCAACGTCCCCTGTATAGGTATTATTAACTCTTTGGTCCCCATAGTGAATAAGATTGGAAGCACGTTGAAAGTGCTGGAACTTTAAGTGCCCTGTAAACGGTCAAACATGTTTGTCAAACACGCCGTCAATCTTTGCCAAACACGTAGTTTGTTTGACAAACGCATCAAACACGACCGCAGATGTTCAAACCATACATTTTGACAAACACGGACATGTTTGACCATTTGGGGCACTTTATGTGTGGAGTGGAGAGTCTGTTTTTGATCACGTCACACACGTTTGTGGTTGTTGGAGTGTTGGCCGACTGTGTGGAGCCGCCATAAATACCGACAAGCAAGAAACCAAGAAACCAGAAACCATAGAGATAGTACCTATATATACATAGAGGTACAGTGCGACAAGGCTATCTTGGCGCGTGGCGAAAATCGGAACTAACGTTGCCGCCAAGTGTTCCCGTCTGAACCCCGTCTCTGCACTGGACGGCACACCTAGCGCCGTCGTGCAGAGGTGGCGCTGAGACTTACCCCAAACCAACACGGACCCACAACAACACCGCGCAGCGGCGAAGTGGGTGATTCACCCGCAACGCGGTGAACCAAGACGGAGACAATCAAAACCACCAGAGCCCAAAGCCAGGAATGGCAGGCCCTAGCCAGAAAGGCTACAAGACAAACACCTGGGCACAGAGATGTCCAGCGACGCGCCCGAGTAAGGAGGCAAAGCCTCGAAGCCCGTACCCCCGTCTGGCCGCTTAGGCCAAACGGAGATGACACCGACATCGTTCCCTTTGTTCTTTTTGAATATTGGTTCTATCTAAGCCATCTAAGCCTTTGTTCTCCAACAGCGCCTCCCTTTCAATGTCATTCAAGTGCCAAGAGAGCCTTGTCTCACTGTAGAGTCCGACAAGGCTCTCTTGGCACTTGAATTACATTGACAGGGGGGCGCTGTTGGAGAACAAAGGCTGACCTCAGGCTAGGCTATGGCTTGAATAAAGGGGACACTTGACTACTGTCTGTCTGTATGTGCGCGCATCACGCGAAAACTGTTGAATGGATTTAAATGAAATTTAGTACAGTGGTAGGTAGGTAATACTCTGGGTTAACATATAGGGTAGTTTTTATCACGAAAATAATTAGGGATTCGTCGGGATACGGGATCATTTTTTTATCGATTTTACTGCATAACTCCATCAAATTTGAACCGATTTTCAAAATTCTGTTTTTTTTACAAAGGGTACCTACCGCCAGGTTGGCACCATGTGAGTTTAGTGAATATTTGATGAACAGTTTCAGAAATAGAGGATGGAACTCCTCAACGGGTAACAGCATTTATCGATTTTACTCCATAACTCCGTCAAATTTAGACCGATTTTCACAATTTATTTTTCTTTACAAAGGTTGTACTAACAGGTTGGTACCATAGGTATAAGTTTAGTAAATATCTGATGAACAGTTTCAGAAATAGAGGACTGAACTCCTCAATGGTCAGCAGCAAATCGATCGCGATCACTATAATAGCTTAATAAAAAGTAAACTATTAACCATAATATATAACATATAGCATAGAATATATTTTAATTTCTTCTCTATTAGTAGGTACCTAACAGCTTTGATTTCGGTAAAAAAAATTGGTACCTACGTGCCTAAATTTCTTAGGGCAATTCAATACAGGATTTAAAGTTTCACGAGTAATGTTTATAAAATTTTAATGTACCTACCCGTTATCTACATCTACACATGTGAACGCGGACGAAGTCGCGGGCATCAGCTAGTAGATTTTATAGTAGCAGAAATTTACATAGTGCTCTTCCGAATAGTAACCAAAATAGTTTTGTAACATGTCAACTCAAGACCCTTGCGTACTGGCGCGCACCTAAGAGCCGTAGAAAAATTGGTGAAGGCTCTTCATAAATGGTTGGTGAATGATGGCAGGCCAAAATATCCGATGTGCTATTAAAAAGCCGGTCAAGTTCGACTCGCACACGAAGGGTTCCGTACCATGATACAAGGTAACTAATATATTTTTTATCTCTATAATTTATAAAAATGAATCCCTAATTGTGTTGGTCATCTAAAATCTCGAGAACAGCTGAACCGATTTCGCTAATTCTTTTTTTATAATAGGTACTCCTTGAAGTACGAGGATGGTTCTTACGGAGAGAAGAATTTAAAAATTTTGAATCGACTGTTAGGCGGAACCGGAACGAAGTTCGCCAGGGCAGCTAGTTAATAATAAAATTTAATTAAATTAATTAATTTTATTGATTTTAGGTAATTGGTTAAATTTTTTTGTGATGTAACCGTGAATTCACGGTTTTCGGATTTTTGCTTTACATAACACCTACCTGCCAAATTTCATGATTAGAAGTCAACAGGAAGTAAGTACCTTCACTTAACCCTATAGATTTTCTTGACAGAAAGACGGACGGACAACAAAATGATCTTACAAGGGTCCATCCATTTTTCCTTTTGAGATACGGAACCCTAAAAACCTACCATGGGCCAATAATACCGTAGCACGTACCGTAGCACCATGGGCGAGTAGTACCGTACCGATGCCATACCGTATTAAGCAGTGCAGAAAAAACACCATACCAACTTTACGTTATTTTTAAACACCTCCTAAAATTGCCTACGGGCTCTCGGGCCATGCATATGCCACACTGTGGTGCCAAGGCTCTGTGACGTAAGACGTGAAAGTAGAAGTGTTGAGCATACGCGGCCAGGTCCATCTAGTCGACGACCGACATTGAGGCTTTCAAGTGAGTACTATTACGTCTTAATTTTGTACGTGCGATTTGTTGCGTCTACTTGCTAGATGTTTACTTTGAATTATTTTTTTTATACTTCATAGATAAAAGTAGGTAGGCAAAATAAAATGAAGTCTAAGGAACACAGGTTTAAAAATCAGCATTAGGTATACCTTAACTTACCTTTAACTTTTTTCCTACGGGATTTTCAAAAAATCTAAATCCACGCGGACGATGTCGCGGGCATCCTCTTGTACATAATATTTATATTACGTAATCCCGTATAATTATAGTATTTGTGCTTACTATACGTAGTAGACGAATATAATAGATAATCGAATCATTGAAAACAGTAACCGCCGAGTTTCTTGTTAGTTATTCTCAGCAGAAAAGGCTCTCCAAATAAAGTTAATTTGACTGAAATATATATTTAAGTATTTCTATTTCAAAAATTACACCTAGGGAAGTTATAAATTTTTAATTTACACTAGAAGTATTTTATATGGTAGGTAAGGTAAAATATACTTATTAATATTTTAGAAATACATTGGAAAAGAGTTATGTATGTAGGTTTATAATCTTATATTCTTATATTCTTATCTGAATAAAAACTGTATCCCAGTTAAAAGAATTGTAGAATTTCATCCTAACTGATTTAAATAATTTCCCGCCACCACCATGAAATACAGCCATATTTCAAGAAATACAGTCAAAACGAGTGTCCCTAATACCATTATTACAGTTGAAAATTTCTTTACAATACATAAGTTTTGCAAAAAGATACATGAAAGTGGGCCAGCCATAGCGACTGCTATGAGCAAAAGACACATCGCAAATATTACCCAAATTCCAGCCGATAAAGCGCCTGTAGACCCTGAAGTTGCACCCAAGAACAAGAGCGCGTTAGCCACCGTGAGCATCAAAGATGTTAGTCCAATCGATGCCAGTACTACTTTCCTCACTACATCGTCCATGGGCAGGTTACGACCCGTTATATAAACGATTAAAGCGTTTTCAATCAGCCCGAACAAAACGATTCCTGCTAATCCCACGCCCCCACAACCCAGTCCAAATAAAGAAATCAAATATGTTGCATATTTTGGTGGAAATGTGCCGAAACATCTGGTCACTTCAGGAAATTCCATTCCAAGCTTTCCAAAATTAATTAATGAAGCGAAGTTCTATACTGCATTCCAAAACAATAAGAACATTTTTAAAACTAACTTCCATAAACCAGTTTTAAGAGTTATTATTTTCAAATTAATTAATTTAGTACCTAATTAGGTACAGCCCATATCTATAGCATAAAACTAGTGAAATATAAAAATAAAGAGAAAAGTAAACAAGGGTAGGTACTGGTAGGTACCCTCCCTGGAAAAGGCCAAGTGATGCGTCAAAATGACACCTCCAGTCCTTCATATTATCTATCAATTTAAGCGAATCCTCTATTGATTTTAGTGAAAATAAAATGGTAAATAAAAAGTCCGTGTTTGTACAACCCGTAGTTGTGGTTCTGTAAAAAATATCTTTTTCGTACCACTTGCTCAAAAAAGTGACATTCAATGCTACAAAAAGCGTACATAACAATAGTCATTTTTAATCTGTTAAAAACAGGGAAAGAAAATTGTACTGAATTTCATTCATCCCCTAGGGAGAGAATGTGATTTAAATTTGGAATACTTAGGTACCGATACTGAACTTTTTATTTCTTTTTTTTTTATTTATTCAGATACAAGATAGCCCTTGACTGCAATCTCACCTAATGGTAAGTGACGATGCAGTCTAAGGTGGGAGCGGGCTAACCTGGAAGGAGTATGGCAATTTTTATTAAACCCATACACCTTTCTACACGGCATCATACCGGAACGCTAAATTGCTTGGCGGCACGGCTTTGCCGGTAGGGTGGTAACTAGCCACGGCCGAGGCCTCCCACCAGACAGACAGACTACATCTGTGTTTTTTTTTTAATTACCAACATAAAGAATGTTTAAGCCTTCTCCATAAACGTGACACTGGCGAAACACTCTGTGCCCAGCTGGCACACCTAAAAGCCAATAATTGGGAATTGAATTGAAAGAATGTTTAACAAATCCAATTTAGACACAGCAAAAACCACGAAGGTTTACACCATTGAGTTTGTATATAAAGCATTATACATCTTTTTGAAAAAGGAATACGCATTTATTATGCAGTTATGATTATTAAATAAAATTACGAAAACCGACAAGGCCGTATGAGATGGATGCCTTTGCTTTTCCGACAAAAAAATATTAGTCTAGGAATTTGCCGCGTTTTCGTTTTCTTCAAATACATAAACGTTAAGTTTATTTTAATTTATTTTTATAAATAAGTTAACGGGAGTAAACCTCGAGTCCTTCGTTACGCTCGCGATTTAAATCGTCACCCGCGACAGAAGACACTGCTTTATCCCCTTGGTTAATAATCTACTATTCTTATACCTACTTACCTACTGCTTAGCCAAAAAGCTGTGGTAGGCCTATGGTTAGGACGTCCGCCTTCCAATCGGAGGTCGGGGGTTCGATCCCGGGCACGCACATCTAACTTTTCGGAGTTATGTGCGTTTTTAAGTAATTAAAATATCTTGCTTATACGGTGAAGGAAAAACATCGTGAGGTGCATGCCCGAGAGTTCTCCATAATGTTCTCAAAGGTGTTTGAAGTCTGCCAATCCGCACTTGGCCAGCGTGGTAGACTATGGCCAAAACCCTTCTCACTCTGAGAGGAGACCCGTGCTCTATAGTGAGCCGACGATGGGTTGATCATGATGATGATGACTTACCTACTTACTTCCCACGGTGCGTGATATTGCGGACGAACGCGGACCAACCCGCACCGACGCACCAAGAGAAGGGTAGGATGGGTATTATCCGAAGTAATGCAGACACGTCCGTCGCGATGCATCCAATTGCAGCAAGTCGGTAACTTCAAAATGGCTTCGAATCTGAAGACCCAGCACCATCACCATTGGAAGACCCTTGTGCGCGGTGCGTGGATATCCGTGGTAGGTCAGACTCTGCGTGATAATCCGCAGAATCACGCACCGTGGCAAGCCGGATTCCCACGCGTAAAATTTACCTCCACATTTTTGAGTCAAATTTCATGTCAAAAGTACGATTTTAGTCCTTATTTCGTGAGTGAACCGTACTTTTGACATGGCAGTTGAGCCACAGAGTTAAAATTGGCCCGTGAGGAGTATAATTTTACGCGTTATACCTGCATTGATTAACTAGGTACAGTACGCAGCCAAAAGTGATGAATATTGATCTTTAGAAGGAGATAGCAAATTTGTTAAGCACTGTCTCGGTCGTTGAGTCCGACGAAACGTCATATGGGTATGACTTATGAGTGACAGAGACAATGCTCCACAAACCTGAAATGTCATTCTAAAGGCCGATGTTCATCACTTTCGGCCGCGTACTGCATCTATAGTTTATACCTAAGTTTTTGGTATCTACCTATTTATTTTCAGAATGATACGCACGTTCTACTTCCTTCTTGGCGTTCTGGGTGTTATAACAGCACCCCTGGACGACCCAGTTCGCATTGACTTACCCGTGTACGAGCCGCAGTCCGGATCCACTATCACTTTAACTGAAGCCCCGGAACCAGAGAATCATCCTGGATCTCAAAATAGTTACCAAAAGAGCAACGAAAAACCTGTCACAATTGTTCTGGGCAGCAAAACTAATTCAAATTCACTGGTAACTACTAACTATATCTACATACCTACCTAGTATCTACTTATGTAACGTTGCATACTAATCGAGCTCAGCTGTGACCAAATTCCAATTAAGTTTTTTTAAAACAAAGATAGCGAGCAAATGAGCAAGCGGGTCACCTGATGAACATTTAGGTACAGCACCAGACGAACTGCCTATGCATTGCCGGCCTTTCAGAAATTCTAGGAAATATTTATTTCTCAAAAATTGGGAGGTAGTACCTAATTATAAATTACTTAGGTACAATATTGTGCGTACACTTTTTGAATTTCAATAGTAAGTAGAATTAATTTTTCCAAGAAAATACCTACCATTCGGAAAGGGGTCATAACCATCCCGGCTTTACTCACGTGTTTAGTCGACGTTAGCCCGACAGATATTATATTTATAATGGAAATCACTCACCATAGTTTAAACTTTAAACGCAAAATAACCTTTTGTTTCCCGTATGGAAATGGAAAATATATCAAAGGGGGCTTACAACATCAGTGAAAAGAACAGTAGGTACCTATCTATATACAGGCAGACACTTTGTTTTAAAATTCATTAAGGCAAACTCTTGACATCAATCACACATGATGGAAAGTGATGATGCGGTCTAAGATGAGACGCGTTTACCTAGAAAATGCCTTAAACCATTAATGCCTTAAAGATACCCCGGTTGTAATTGGTAGTAAACACAGATCTTGGAAGAGTATTTCAAACCTTAACCATGCGTATGAGGAATAATGACGCAAAACGTTTCGTGCGCGCAGATGGAATGTCAACCTCACTCTACCCTCCATGACATTCAAGAGCTCTATTGACCTTAAACCACCTTAAACCGTTACCTACTATTTCTTTAAGCCTGAAACCAACAATATTACATTTATACATGGCATAATCTTGTACCTATATCAAATATTTGAAAAGAGCAACCGCCGAGTTTCTTGCTGGTTCTTCTCGGTAGGAAAGGCATTCCGAACCAGTGGTACTATTCGAAAGTACTTGTAAAAGTTTATTCGAATAAAAAAGATTTTTATTTATTTATTTATTTATTCAAAGTATGTTGAAGGATTTAGTTTTGTTGTGGTTTTGTTTAATGATTAAGCCCCATGCCCATTGTTTAATCAAACGCAGATTGGTTCCATGAACTACGGCAGTGGCCTGTTCTCGCCATCGGTGACACAGCTTGACGGAGCTCTATTAGAAACAGAGGGGCTTGGCAGCAAGGTCCTCTCGGTGAAAGAAAATGTGCAGAATGTCGTAGCTGGAGTTTTCCAGGTAAATGCCCACCAACTTCTAGCATCTAAAGCATCACAAAATTCTAGTTAAGTACACATGTAACTATAATGTATAGTACGCGACAGGTCGAGATGGCAATGGGGGGAGGGACGCCGATTACCATCTCGACACCCGCACAGCTCCCCGCGCTAACCCGATGCGGGATAACGCATGTGATGTGCGAGACGTGCCCCACCTGATGCTACGATTGCCATCTCGACCTGTCGCATATTATATAGGTTGTATAATTTATAATAATTAAGTGTGTCCTATTAATGAATGTCATAATAAAACTTAATGCTAGCCTTACTTAATTACTATATAAATCATGCCCGCGTGGAATGATGCCCGAAAAATGAGCCAGCCCTTTTGATGTGTACCTACTTTATTTCCGGTAGTATTTTGTAAATAAGAATTACCTATGACTTAAGTAAATATTTTTATTACTTACTTTTACAGCCGCAACCAATAGTGGATACAATTAAAGAAGAAGAGAAGTACGGAAATAGCGGAGACAAATTCGAGAGTACGGGACGAGCTCTTGTCAATGGTGCCGAGGGAATTTCTAACTTTGTGAATTCAATTCTCGAAGTAAGTCGATCTCTATATTCTTACCCAGCTTGTGCAAAACTTGTTGGCTAAGCCTGAGAGTACGACGGGTTCTAAGAGGAAGAAGTAGATAATATACTTACCTAATACGCGACAGGTCGGGATGGCAATCGGAGAGGGAACACCCCGCACACCCCTCGCGCTAACCCAGTGTGGGTGTACGGGGCGTCCCCCCGCCTCATACCCCGATTGCTACCTCAACCTGTCGCGGACTACAAGTCTTTTTCGTAAGTCCTGAATAGGTACGTACCATTATAAAAATCATTATCATGTTCCTCCCAAAACGCCTCCATAGCAGCCATCACCTCGCTATCATCCTAGCTCCGGAAATCTTGAGCCGAGGAAAAGGTAGAATAAAGACTGGGGACTAGTACTGGAGACTATTCTCAAGCTCTAGTCCCCAGACAGTTGCTCAAGCAGCAGTTCAAAACCTGCTTGTGGAATGGCAGCATCGCAACATGAGTTGTTTGCGTGTGCCATTTGTCACGGCGCAACCACACCGCAGTTAACATTTTGTGGAGCAACGTTTCCAAATATTACTCAGCAGGACAAGTAGGCAGGTACATAAGCTTGTGTGCTTGTCAACAATAATATTATCTTCTTCCAAAACCACTGGACCGATTTTGATGAAGTTTTTAGCATTAAAAATACATATCTATCCCCTGCCTCACTTACCTAATTAAATTATGTTCTATAGGGTTCTACGCCTCCGCTGTCCGTCCGTCCGTCTGTCAGCGTAATCTTATGAAAAGTAATAGATAGAGAGTTGAAATTTTTACAGAATGTGTATTTCTATTGCTGCTAATACGACAAATAATAAAAATGACAAAATGGCCGCCATGAAAATTTAAAAAAGAAGTGTTCTTGTACGGTGGTACGGAAATCTTTGAATGAGAGTCTAGTCGCAATTTGACCGGTTTTTTTCTTTATTTATTCACAGGTTCCAGGCAAAATATTCAGATCCATAACTCGAGCAGCAAGCGAAAAACTAAACAATTTGGGCAGTAAACTTGTAGGCTTATAATTAAAAAATATTTTTTATATGAATGTTAATGAATAATGAAATAAAAGTGTTATGGTAATATTATTTGGACGAATTTACAACAAATCATCAAACAATATGATTTATTTTGATTAGGTACTTATTCACATGAACGCAACTTCGCATATACCTACTTACTAACGCAAACCTATTAATTAGAAACGAATTAGGGGAATGAGTTTAATAAAAACTGCCATACCTAAGTACGCTTCCAAGTTAACCAGCTTCTATGATGATTCTATCTTAGGCTGAGATCCATGAAGCGAACTTTGTCTTTCCTCAAACTGAAGATATAGTTAAAACGAGGCAACGCGCTGAACCGACCGACGATATAGAGGCTGGCGGGAAGTGCCTGGATGAGGAAGGCTGAGGACCGAGTGTGGTGGCGCTCTTTAGGGAAGGCCTATGTCCAACAGTGGACGTCCACAGGCTGATGATGATGATGAATGCGCTGATGTAATGTCTCATTTTAACGTCTGAGTAAAGTCAAAATATTCTCTATAGAAACTGCATCTTCACTTATATCTCCAGGTATGATCAGTCTGAGATGGTTGTGATAGCCTAATGGTTAAGACGTCCTACTCCTAATCGGAGGTTCGATCTCGGCCACGCACCTCTAGCTTTTTGGAGTTATGTGCGTTTTAAGTAATTATCACTTGAGTTCTCCATAATGTTCTCAAAGGTGTGCGAAGTCTGCCAATCCGCACTTGGCCAGCGTAGTAGACTATGGCCAAAACCTTTCTCATTCTAGAGACGAGACCCGTGTTCTGTAGTGAGCCGGCGGCGATAGGTTGATCATGATGATGATGATGATGGTGATCCGAGTCAAGAAAACCTTGTCATCGAATAAAAGACAACCAGTACTTAAATATAGATACTGCCATAGGTTTTATTTGAATACATAGGTAATTATTAAAAATGCGACCTACGAATAACAATGGGGCCGATTCTCTTGTACACAATCTCTAAACTAAATTAACAGGTCTATATCTAAATATCCTTTTCCGCAAGCAACATTATAAAAAGGGCTAGCAATAGATTAGACGTGCCATTTTATTTTAGAGATTAGGTACAAGAGAATTAGTCACAATATGTACTTATTTTTATTCGTAGAATGCGACTCATCAAAAATGATTTTATTAATGATTAAAGGAAAGACTAATTAGAAACAAATTGATTAATCGATATTACTACAATGGGTCGCATTGCATTCAGTGATTACAAAATATTATGATTTACTAATAACAAAAAAATGACAATTCTGCAAGAGTCTAATTAATAATTTGTAGAAAATCATCCTCTTATGTTTTATTATGAGCAACTAATAACGCCAAATTCATTCAACAGTTAGTTTCAATTTATTTTTGAATGATTGCAGTAATGTAATAAAGGTGTTTCACAAAATCATTAAATGTCAAAATTTATGTCTTTGAGTAAATATTGTATCTAACATTTGATTTCTTTATATATAATATTGGTAACACTATAATTTTGAAAGCATTTCCAAGTCAATAAAATGTAAATTTCAGAAACCCAACTCATTTACAATTGCCGTGGTACCGTACGATGGCCCTTTTGACGTTTGCACGCTTATTATTTCATCACTCCGCAATCATTGCAGCTTTTTCCATTCACCGTAACTTGACACGTGAGTAATATGTTGGCACCATTGCAAATCACACAATAATAAACCCTAAGTTCTAAGGAAAAAAGAAACAAAGCAATGGTGCCAACATATTACCCAAGCGTCAAGTTACGATGGACAGACATTACTTGTGAATATCAATACGATATTTTACACCAAGCTAGAAATGGCTAAAAATGCATAATCAAGATAGTTTTAGCAATAAGCAGTCTAAATGTTAATTTCAGTTTATAAAATTATATAATAAGATTTATAATTCATTTTATATATTTCACTTTTTTAATCTGTTCTACAAATATCCAAAACGCATATATATTAATTCAGACTGTGACGTCACATGGATTGAAATTATAATGTATACTAAGTAAACACCGTTTCTTACCAATCCGTGTGATGTTAAGACAGCTCATGAACCTAAAAAGATGGCGGGTAGCGTTTTTGTGGCGAAATTTGACAAGCAAAATTTAAATTCATTTTTATTGCACTTATCGATCGAATAAATTTATTGTACATTTTTTGGTAGTTTATTATCACTTTTGGATCAAATTAACACTTTTCAAAAAAGGGGTAATATACCCTATTGAGTGTTGCCGCACACGTTAAAGTCTGCCATCTCACAACGCCGCAAGTGTAGTGACAATATTAACACAGGATTATTTAAATAATTATTCTAAGATACAACTTAGGCAATCAACGCAGTTTATGTACCTACCGAAATATTATGTTACTTCAAAAATTATAAATGATTTCTTGCAAAGTATAAGGCTTACAGTAATATTGAGAAATCGACATCTTTTAGAAAAAATCCTGTCACTACAACAAATACAATTCCATGAAATTTTATATTGCTATGCCATTATATTATAGATATTTAAGCTCATTTCACACCACGCGATATAAATTATATTATAGTCCGGTCAAAATATACATTCAATGTTAAAACGTTTAAAATGTAACTCCCAACACGCCTTTTTAACTTTATGTATCTAATTCCATGTCAAAAGTACGATTTTAGTCCATATTTTAAAGGTGAACCGTACTTTTGACATGACAGTTGACCCATAGAGTTAAAATAGCGCATGAGGCGTTATTTTGTACGGACTATACAATAATTCGCATAGAGTTAAAAATTGGTACGAATGTTGGGAACACCAATCGATCGGTCGATATACTTATCACAATTCTTTTAAATTGGTGTTCCCAACATTAAAATTAATTTTTAGCTCTATGCAAATTATTGTAACAAGAATGTCTTTTATGACCGGACTATGATATAATTTATATCCTGTAGTGTGAAATAAGCTTTACACTCATTTGACCTAATGTATTTCATTATTTATTATTGTAATATATTTCATTATTATTACACTCATTTGACCTAATGTATTTCATTATTAATTATTGTAATATATTTCATTATTAGGAAACTAACTTAACGAATGTACATAAGTATTGTAGAAATATTTTACAGCCAGTATGTAATATGTAGATTAGAAAGTAAGAGTTTATAAATAAATTTACAAATTATAGATATACATTCAGGCTTTTACCCAATAAGGGATCCAATCAACTTGTTCACAAACAATAGTATTAACTTTTAAACTAAAAAAACTAACAACAGAACAAGATACAGTTTTCAAGATAAGAAACTAAACAATAACATGGTAAAAACTATATTAAGTCCGTTTGAGACCACCTGAGCGAGACGGAAGATATAAATGGCCTGTGTGTAGGAAAGAGATAGTGCTCTACAACAGTGGTCCAACAAATTTCCTTGATTTGATTAAATTTGATAGAAATTAGCATAATATAGCGACAGTTTAACTCAGATTTTTGACAAAAATGCGTTTTTGTCGCCAAAAATGACTTTAACCGTCGATACACCGCTATCAACAGAAACAAAAGTCTAACAGGTTTAAAAAAAAAACTAGTTATGTATAACTTTAAAACTACGACTTACAAATAATTGGGTTGTTTCACTTTTATCGCACTTCACGCACTTCATTAAATCACCAAATTGTAGCGTTTATCAGACCTTAATTGTCACGGGCGACCTAGTCGCGCTTTTCGCGATTGCTCCTCGTGGTTTTTGTTTTCCGCCGAAATTTCATCCTGAAGCGTACGCGGTAGCTCCTCGATGCGCGGCGCGGCTGGCTCCTCGATATCCGATCGGCGGTAGAAGAGGATGTATGGTGTACTGGATCGGTTTAATTTATTTAGGTAACTATCATCAATTGGCGAGACTAAACAATCGTCATACTTATGCCAGATACCATTATCTTTAGCGAGAGTGTAATAGTGGCCCAAGTCCAGAGTTGTTCCTGCGTGGACGACTGCGGCGAACAAATTATAAGAAGCATGAACGGCCTGCGTGCGGACCGTAGGTAGAGTCACATTGTTATTATAGTATACAGCGTGCATAAGTTTCGCTTGCTCTTGATTTTTGGAATCAAATCTGTTGACAACAGACATTGTTGGTTTTTAGAAACTCGTGGATTACAGTACAACCGGCGGCGGGGTGATAACGTATGTCGCGACAGTCTTGCAACAGGTGTAAATCTCGCGATCATTGCTGTCAAACGTCACACGTAACAGCGGCTAGAGAGAGACAGGCACAGCCACAAAGTAAAATAAGAAGAAGAAGAAGAGATACAGCAAATTAACTGTCGAATTGCTACTGTTATCGCGTTGCTGTCGCTACTGCAACGTTTTACGTAATCACCCCGCGGGTATTTTTAGTAAAAACGCAATAACAATAATTGAATTCCAATTAGAATCAGGGCAATTATCTCGGCTAAGCCACTCACTAACATCTAACAATAATCATCACACTTAAGTGTGCTCTTAGTCGAGTCAATGCAGAAGGATCTGGGGGTTACCACATTATTATCGCAAGAAATCCCCTTCCATTACATGATTAAAAAGCTAGCGCCCACACTAAACCTCTTATATATTTCCTACCCCGTGGGGATTTCGTAGTTGGTTCTTTGTTTATAATACAAATTGAACTTCTGTGCAAAATTTCAGTTTTCTAGGTCCAGGGATTTGGGTATCTGGGTGTTGAATGAATGATTTATTTATCCAATAATTATTTATTGATGAGTCAGCTAGTGAGTCAGAACTTTCCTTTTATACATTAAAGATAGGAAGTCATGAGCAATGAATAATAAGACACAAAGAGATTCAACTAGAAACTTACCTAAAGTGTTTCAGCACTAAGATGAGGTACTTCGGCGTAGTTTCTACCAATACGCGACGCGCAGCGTCTCGCAGGCCATCGCAGTCGTGGCACAGATACTGGTTTTCACCTGACATGCTCTCCTCGGAGCAGTAGAAGTTTAGGAGGCTTTGCACGCTGTGCTGGCGGCCTTCGGGCATGTCTGGGAAAGCAAGCTGCAGGTCGCGGAACACGTCGCGCGACAACGAGGAAGCGTTGCATACAGTACACTGAACGCGTGTGACCAACACCCCTCCGAACATGCTATCTATAATGGAGTCGCGGCGCGAAACGGTCGCTTCGCCTACACGGCTCCTTTTCCTGGCCACCGGCACTAAATCTTCACTGTCCGAACTGGGGCGTTTCATTCCGCTCGAACCAGAATCTAAAAAATAGACGCATCGGCCTTATAATATATATAATATTTTTTTTTTAAAGAATATTAGCCATGTTGAATGACTAATATTCCCCTTTCCTCTCCAATTAAGCGTCAGGCTTGTGCTAGGAGTGGGTACGACAATAGTGCAACGGGCGGGGTTTATTCCATTACAAGTCGGCCCTTGACTGCGATCTCACCTGGTGGATAGTGATGATGCAGTCTAAGATGAAAGCGGACTGACTTGGAAGAGGTATGGCAGTTTTATTAAGTCCATACATACCCTTTATTGGATTCTAACTATCTATCGTACCGGAACGCTAAATCGCTTGGCGGTACGGCTGTGCCGGTAGAGTGGAAACTAGCCACAGCCGAAGCCTCCCACCAGACCAGAGACTATTTAGAAATAAAGAATTCCTCAATTGAACTTTGGACCAAATAATAAGTGTACATTGGTACCGATTCTGTGCACACCTAAATTTTAGAGTATTTGAATCCTCTTCTTAAAGAACAGATACAGTTTGACAGTTTTAAATTTAATTTAGAGCTGTCAAACCTCGTGATTTTAGCTGCCAGTCGCGAGCCTATTACTTAAATTTCTAACGTGCACTAAAAAGAGTCTTTAAATGTAAAATTCATGTTCCCTTTTTAGCAATATTAAAAAGAAAAAGATGTAGATAATCTTAATTTAATTTATGCAAAGACAAGAGAATCGGCGCCATTGTTTAACTTATCATCCTGAAACTCTCTTAAGTTTATATTTGAGAAACATCAAAGGCATCTATACTCGTAAATCGGATCTATGCACTATGGTTACTATCGATTTTTACTGCAGAAATTGTTGCTAAATGCAGAAAATAACAATTATAGGTTTCTTAGTAAACTTACCACCACTACTGCCCGGACGTGGCGAAAGGGAGCGCCGGCTTTGCCCAGGTTCTCCTTGTTCATCACTAAAATTAGATTAAAATCCAATTAACAAAAGCCAGGCATCGACGGGCATTTTTGCCCCTTAGAACAGTTTAGAAGAAAAAATCTATCATAAATAGGTTAATCTTCCACCACACCGACCGATGCAAAAAAGCTTTTCTGGTTGTTGTGGTTCATCATCATCATGATCAACCCATCGCCGGCTCACTACAGGGCACAGGGCATCTCCTCTCAGAGTGAGAAGGGTTTGGCCATAGTCTACCACGCTGGCCATGTGCGGACTGGTAGACTTCACACACCTTTGAGAACATTATGGAGAACTCTCAGGCATGCAGGTTTCCTCACGATGTTTTTCTTCACCGTTAAAGCAAGTGATATTTAATTACTTAAAACGCACATAACTCCGAAAAGTTAGAGGTGCATGCCCGGGATCGAACCCGCGACCTCCGATTAGAAGGCGGACGTCCTAACCACTAGGCTATCTCAGCTTGTTGTGGTTATATAGTTGGTATCCATGGTCGCGCCAAGTCGAGCGTGAGTGCATGCTGTTTCAATCCATATTATGAGCGGAACATACTCAAGTGAGATGGACGATGCTTTAACAATGCAAATCAACGTTTGGTATTACCTTATTATTTAGAAAATTAATCAATATATTTTTAAACCCTAACACATTCGAAATTTTTATTTAGTAGTAGTTTGCCTTAAAGCTCTCAGTTTTGCAATTTTGTTGCTTATTTAAGTATGGTTTATTTAAGCACGAAGTCGCCTTAAAATTTGGCCTAATATAGAGATCAAAAAGTCATAACTTTCAAAATAAATATAATTTTATTATACTTATTGTTATCTGGCATAAATAATGAAGAGATAAATCAGTAATTAGCTTAGTTTTGGATCTAGAACAACAATGATAGAATAATCGGCGCAATACGTATGTATGGAGAAGCGAGTATGATGAAAAATTCTAAATGGAAAACATTATTACAACCAAAGCTAATATTTACGGTGATGAAGGTAACGGTGACAGCTGGGCATGAGGGTGAATGCGCCAGCGGTTCGCACCATTCAGCACCGGAGGCCGGGTGTAATCGTGGTTGGTCTCCCTCGAGTGCTCGTATGACTGCAACAACTCGAGCAAGTAGCTGGAAAGACAAACATCTTATTACCATACTACAACAGGATAATATAGTTTTTGGATAGAAGCAGGCATTACTTAGCGGAAGTCCATGATATACAAGGAACTGCAAGCTTGATTCGCTAAAATCCGCCAAAAGAGACAAATCTGTATGTTACAACGTATAGAATAACGTACCTTATCTTTAATCAACTGATATATTCGACGCTTTTTTAATGAAATTAAGGCTTACTTACCCTAAAAACTCGGAGCTGTCGTGTTGATTATTTGATGTGAAGAAAGGCGGTCTCAAGTACTTAAAAAACCTATCCGGGTCCAACTTGCTTGTGTTCGAGTGTAGCATATGGGCAAATAGTTCACCCATCTTTTCCCAATACGGAACCGTAAGCGCTTTGCGCAGTGCATGCGTGCTGAACCTACGACAATACATGATAAATTTTAGTATGCACATAGCAAAAAAACTAAATCACCCACTACGCAGGTTCAAGGTCAAAGACCTTTTTTCATGACGCCAACTAAGTATATTGAAGCAAAGGCATACACAGCATCGTCTCAAAACTACCACTTTAAAGTTGGTTTTTTCGTAGCTTTATGTATCTGCAAAACTGTTCTAGATTTCAGCTTGACAAGAAACTAAATAAGTTTGCAGAAAGTATAACTTAGTCCGCAGTTTAATAAATAGACATCATCCAATTTGCGTATTCACGGATCTAACAAATTAATACTGTCTAAACCGCAAGGTTTCTATTACATTTCATAACTATCGATTCAGCAGTTTAAACATAAAAAAAAGTAGGTAAACACCGAAGAATTTGTTAAGAAAATTGGAGCGAACTGCCATTTTCAACAGACGCCATTTGCAATATAGCTGCCCTAAACCAATTCCAAAAAATAAAATCCTAAAATAGGAAGTAGACAGGTACTTAATGATAAAATTAGTAGCAAGTATTACTTACCGTCGCGCAACCAGAAGTGCTTGTATAACGCTATTCATATAGCAAGAGTTGCCAGAGTTCATCAGGCCAACTTTTTTCATGGCGATGTTACCAGTCTTGCCTGGATACGTACGGCGGCGCCTCGGCCAAGTAGTTATTTGCAGAAATTTCGAGGTTCTCGACTCCAAATGTCGCTCTAAGCACAAGATCTGTTGAAAAAAATGCTTCATAAAGCATAATGCATTTTGGAGGTTTGCGTAAAATAAATTAGCGTCTTATGAAATCACTTCAGTGACATGAAATTTTACCATACCACAAATAGTAGGCAAAACTCTAATCCCTATTATGTGCTTTATTTAAAAATAAAACCACTTAATCAAGCCGACAGATTGGACTTCGGTAGTTTCCATGAATTTGACGGTTTTAGTTAGTCGTGATCTTTTTATTAGAATTACCAATCAATACACTGACACTGATATTACTGATAGTTATTTTTTCTCCGCGGATACGTCTTATGTGTGGTATTTAACTGTGTTCTCTCTAAAAAAAACAAAGAAAAACAGAGAAAACTCGGTACGCAACTAATAAACGCCAGTAGCAATACAATATAATAGAATTTCACGATGTTACACGTTTTTCTTACCTACCTACTTTTTCACATTTCGTATTGACCAACGGATTTTGCCGTGCATTACCTACACTCTCGCACGCGTAGCTTGGCATAGCAAATGGTGCTTTTCTTAAAAAATGATATGAAATGTGCACAATTCATACTCTGGAGATTGGTTCGAAAGTTAAACTTCCCGGAGAGTATTCCTACTGTCCAGAAAAGTAAGTATGGAATTTCATTTCTGGACAGTAGGTATTACTACAACTGTCCAGGAAAGTAAGTTTGAATTTGGAATAGTGTTTGTTCCTCACAACTATTAAGAAAAGTTAAACGTAGTGATTATATTATACTTTTTGGTTACTATGAAAGTTTGAATTTGGAATAATCTTTTTTCGTGATTATTTTGTATATTTTTACTCTATGTTTTTATTAAAAAATTAAATTGTGGTCATGAACTAATAATTAGTTTTTTCAATTTTCTAAGTAAGATAACTATATCAAGTGGGGTATCGTATGAAATGTTCACTTCACCTGTGCATTCTAAAACAGATTTTTATTTATTTTTATGTATCATAGTTTTTGAATTATCCTGCGAAATGTCGAAAAAATAAGACTGTAGTACGGAACCCTCATTGCGCGAGCCTGACTCGCACTTGGCCGATTTCTTTATGATGTTTTTACCTAAACTTCAAGGAAATTTCTAAATAATTTTAAATACATATCAAAAATTGCGGAACCGGCAAGATTCGAACCTACGTCTTCTGGGTTCACGTCAGACGCCTTGATCGCCAGGCCACCGTTCGCTTGCTACCAGTGACGGTGATATGTATGTTCACTCAGTACTGAGGCAACTGTTAATGCCATCTAGAAGTGACTCTTTGCAGTTATCGATACTATTTTCAAATGCCCATATTACAATGCAGTTATATTAGAGTTGACCCGAAATTTCAGAGTCCATTTTCAGTTTCGATAATGTCAAGGCACTTTTTTCGCACAACTTCAAATTCAAGTTAAATAATTAATTAATAAAATCCGATATTGCACGAATATACAAAGCACAACCTTAATTTTTACATTTTAATGCCAATGTAAACAACGTTGTAAATGTCATTAGTGTGGTCAGTTCAATGCGTTGTTTACCGGCAGAAATTATTCCGTTAAGGCATTGTTGGGCATTGACGTTAGCCCTAATGTAGCGGCACCATTATACAGGGTCACAGGAAAATAGGACACGATCCCGTTGAGGGGTTATAGTACAGGACATCAGCTATCAAACGACCCCTAAAGTGCTTATGCAAAAGTGTATCGTTTTCGAATTATTCTTTTCTTATTTTTTTTCTAGGTAAAGGGGTGTGTGTGCCACTTTAAAAATTAGTAAAAAATGAAACAATGTATTTCATCAGATTTTTTTTTATTTCTCACTAGTACATATCCTTGTTAATAATAAACAGTTATAAAACAAGAAAAATCTTCAATCATATTAAAATTTCAGCCCTAAAACTTTACAAGTTTTCAATATTTTATTTTATTCTTTGAATAACTTGCAAATTTTCTGTAAAAATTACTATGGCACTTATCCTGCGGATTATTATTTTTAAAATATCTACGTATCGTAAGCTATCCATTGGTACATAAAAATTACAGGAAAAATTATAAAATCAAGAAAAAATGACACAACAAAAAGACCAGGTAGAAAACTCTAACAAATACAAAATATAATAACAAATGCATCAAAGAATTAAATCAGGATCAATGTAAAAACGATTTTAATGCAAAATGGTTGAAGATTATTTTTCAATGGTGAGCCCATCGAAAAATAATAAAGGTAAAATAAAATCAGTCAAGTGCGAATCGGGCTAGCATACGAATTGTTCCGTACCATCGTACAACAACTTTTACACTTTTTAATTTTTTTTAATTTTCATGGCAGCTATTTTGTAATTTTTAGTATTTGTTATTATAGCGGCAAAAGAAATACACATTCTGCTGCTGTACAACTCAGTTGAACAGAATGAGTGTCCATTTTGCATCTAGTGCGTACCTAGTACACAGTGGCGTGCACAGGCCCGGAGCCCCGGGTATGCATGGGGAATGCATCGCAAAAAAAAAATTAAAAAAAAAATTAAAGTTTTTTTTTTTTTTTAATTGATTGATGATACATACTACTTTAAGCCGTGATAGCCTAGCGGTTATGACGTCCGCCTTCTAATCGGAGGTCGAGGGTTCGATTCCGGGCACGCACGTCTTACTTTTCGGAGTTATGTGCGTTTTAAGTAATTAAATATCACTCGCTTTAACGGTGAAGGAAAACATCGTGAGGAAACCTGCATGCCTGAAAGTTATCTATAATGTTCTTAAAGGTGTGTGAAGTATTCCTTTGCGAATAATATCTAATTTTACGTTAAAGGGAAAAGAAACAAAGTTTTGTCTAAGTACCTTTTGTAAACACACAGCGCCATCACAAACTTCACATGAATAAACTTCCATTTTCCAAATAAGTAATAAGTATTCTATAAATAAACCTTTATACACACTTTTAAAATCACAAAACTAACTGGATTTTATTTACTTCACGTAGTTATATCCACAAAAACTCTATTTTTCACAAAAAAAAAAACAAAACACTGCACATTGAACGATTAGAAACAAACAAGATGGAGTAATAAGAGATTTTTATGCCAAAATATACCAAAAATCTCCTTAAAAATTGAATTATTCATAAAAGCTATTATTTATTTTGCAGGAAATAGTATTTAAATTTTAAAGAACGATTGCAATTATCAATAAAAGGCATAATGCTTTTAAATCTTTTATTCTTTTAAATAGTACGAGTTTTGGTTTATTTATTTGAATTTACGTTCGAAACATAAACTGGCAAGCTTTATCTTAGAATCTAAACCGTACTCAAATTTATGGAAAATAATATCAATAAATTAATTAAATTGAAAAAGTATAGAATTATAATAAATATAGCTACTTATTTTGATTGTACTAGATTAAAAACTCAAATGCTTACATGTACTTACGAATTTAAACTCCGCGCGGTATTGAACTATCTTGTGATTGGACAGAAGTCGTGCTTATTTCGCCCGTCAAAAAGGGGTCATTTGACGCACACATTAACAAATTCTAGGAGAAATGTCTCACACATCTAGACTTAGAGTTGCGTAATATTACTATACGTGTAAGCGTGGATGTGTGAGTAAAAGCACAACTGGATTTTGCCTCTGATGACGCGTCTCGTCGTCCGAGTCATGGGAGAGGACTGATAGTACCGATAGATGGCGTTCACTCAAGGTTCATCGGCTAATGGGCTAAGCTTACACCTACAGCGACCGTGGTTCATGACTGTGATAGTGCTATGATTTTATTGCAAGGCGCGGCGAGCTATTTGATGAATTTTCAATTATTTTTAAAAAAGATTCCAATCATTTGTAGATTCAAAATGCCAGAGCTTTACCAGAGTAAGCCAGGGTATGCTGAGCTTTTAAGCTTATATACTTTGCACGCCACTGCTAGTACATAATATGTCAGCAAATTAAAGATCACATTACCTATAATGTGCTATAAATAGGTTATAAGAAAATACAATGCAATAACAACATTTGAGAAGGCGAAATGAATTAAAAATGAGGTGCAAATGCGCATTGGTTATATGACTCTAAATATAATCTAAATATATAAAAGAAAAAGTTGACTGACTGACTGACTGATCTATCAACGCACAGCTCAAACTACTGAACGCATGGGCTGAAATTTGGCATGCAGATTATTACGACGTAGACATCTACTAAGAAAGGATTTTTGAAAATTCTATCCCCCTAAGGGAGTGAAATTATAGAGGTTTGAAGTTTGTGTAGTCCACGTGGACGAAGTCGCGAGCGTAAGCTAATTATAGATAAAAATACAATTTTATTTAATGTAGTCAAAATGTCACATTTATTCCTCAGTCAAATATAATTTGACAATTGAGAAAAACCGGCCCTAAAATAGATGCTGGTGCACATTACGATGAGGTCACAGCTTAAAACGAAAGCACGAAATAGCTATGTACTAAGATTAAAGAAAATAATTGAGTATAATGAATTACCACATCAGCATATTTATCGCGGAACATTTCCTGTGCGTCGCCTTTGAGGCAACCGGTGATCCGGTCGACCATCACTGACAATATGTCAACCAGGTCTTGAAGGAGCTGTCGACTCCATGGCCCGCTGTCAGAGGCGAGATTCAAGAGCACGTCGCCCACCATTGATGATATCTATTCAACACATTCAACATTACCCTGTACCCTGCCCCTTTACAACGAGACTCGTCATTACCACATTGCTACAATGGCTAGCTGTGAATTTATAGTATTTATGCTTCAACTTCACATTTCAGCCAATAGACAGAGGAAGTAGCATCAAGTCGGAGATAATCAAATGAGAACAAATTAATAAAATCTATATCTGTAATTTGTAGATAAGTTACTAAGCAATAATTGTTATTAGTAAATTTTGTATTGTCCTTTTTACAAATAACAACATCGCTGTGTAAACTATCGACAGATTATAGATAGACTAGCTGATGCCCGCGACTCTTCGACTTTGTCCGCGTGGATTTGTTACTCTTTGATATTCTGGGTTTAAAGTAGCCTTTTTTTGACTCTGATTTGGCTATCTAAACCAAGGCTACCTTTTCTCAATATCGGTACACTGATTAAATAAGTATCGATTTAATAAGGGAGTAAGTCTTTAAAAGCTAACAGATAGACAGACATACGCACTTTCGCATTTATAATATTCGCATGGATCATAAATTATTATTATAAGTATCATGCTTCATATTTAGTCCAATTTTATATGTTGGCAATAAATATCAAGCATAAATTATCTGTATATTAGTAAGATAGTAATTTTGCATATAAAGAATTCACCCTGTCGAAAGCTTCTACAGATTCTCGAAGTGAGGCGAGAACGTGGAATATAACGTTGGCGGTATTTTGGTGGATTGGCTGTGGGTTAGCCAAGCAGGAGAATAGCCTAGCCAGGTTATCTAGGCTAGTCTCTATAAGAAGGTCATGATGATCGTTTTCCTGTTAACAAAAAAAACTATTTAAACAAATACACTCAAGAAGCTCACATAATAGAGGCCTCTGGTCTGGGTGTCTGCGCAAGGGTATAACGAAAGATTGACCGACAAACCAATGCGCGGTGGAATTGACACCCCCAGTATATATAGTATACCTACCACCAAATCGATCAATAAATATCCCACTGAGCTGGTCCAAGCTCAGTTTTTTATTTCATTGCATATGTACAGGGAAGTTCGATTAAGCTGGTTGCACATATCAGCAAGGGAAGCAAGACTTATAAGAACTGATTGTAACACATTTTTAATGCAAATTTGCAGCAACATTAATCGGCAGCGTCCATAGTATACATAAGGAATTTAAACATGATTAATACACTGTTCCCCTTTCGGATCGGTCGCCTTGTATAGTTTGGATGACGTTTACGGACGCTGCGGTGACCTTTGATAACGCACTAAATTGCTCGCATTGCGGCTTGCGCGGTCATGTCCAAGCACCTTTATACAATTGCAATCACTTACTTCTAAAGCTTTAATGTATGATACAATCCAGAAACCAAGTGCGGGTGTACTGTGCCAATCGTGCAGCCAGCGGTAGAGACAGGACAGGGCTGCCCGGAGACCAGGTCCGGCTGGCCCATTTTCAGTTCGCTGAACCAACCACCGGGCTGATGACAGAGCTGCCTCCTCGTCAGATTCATCTAGGACTATTAAAATCGCTGCTGTGGCTGGACACGCCTCAGATTCTGTTGACAATTAAATCAAAATTTAAAATACTTTCTGATTCTTATCATTCAGGATTGTAGATTTGTACAGATTGGGTACGATAATTTTAATCTTAAAATTAAGTTGTATCTGCAACTTTTGTAAGGAAACCTTTTTTGGCAAATTAAAATACTAAGTGATTCCATTAATTGTACTTAAAGTTTTTAAAACTCATAAGGATCAATTTTGGATATTAACTATAAACAAGGTCTACCAATCCGCACATGGCCAGCGTGGTAGACTATCAAAACCCTTCTCACTCTGAGAAGAGACGCGTGCTCTGTAGTGAGCCGGTGATGGGTTGATCATGATGATGATGACTATAAACAAGTAGTGGTGGGCTGAAGGGTAGTAGGGTTGGTCATATTTGCTGTGAAACCTATGGACCACTGGTGGCATCCACATTTTGGACTTCAGACTGCATAACGATGCCACAATAAATGTAGCATGGCTTGACCTTAAGTCCAAGGGACCTGCACCACCACATCGTCTGCACAGTATTATAGATCACCTCAAGGTGATAAGTAACTCATGTGAACCATGGTGGTGGCAGCTTGCATGTAGATTGATAGATGGATATAAATCTAATGTAAATTAGCCTGTACTGTCCCACGCTGGGCAAAGGCCTCCCTCCGATCTTACCACCATTTCCTATTCCGTGCCTCTTCAGGCTCTTCAGATGGATGGATGAATCGAGAATAATATCATACATATCATACTACTAACTTATTAGAAAAAAAATGGAATACTCACGAGGGTCGGAAATATATGAATAGAATTTATCAAGAATTGCAGTGAAAATTTCATGACGAACATTGCAGTGGACTGTTGTCACAACACGTAGTAAGAAATGTTCCACCGGTTGCAATAACTGCCACAATTGATCCACAGTACCTGCTGTGCGTGCTGTAAAAAAACATTACTTTTGTATAGAATAGAATAGACCAGAATAGAATAGAATTCAGAATTCAGAAAGATGTTTGGTTGTTAGTCAAATATCTGAAATCAGAACCCTTATTATAAATGCGAAAGTGTGTTTGTTGGTTTGTCCTTCAATCACGACGCACCGCTGCAACGGGTTGACGTGATTTTTTGCATGACTATAGATAAAGACCTGGAGAGTGACATAGGCTACTTTTTATCCCGCAAAATCAAAGAGTTCCCACGGGATTTTTAAAAACCTAATTCCACGCGGACGAAGTCGCGGGCATCAGCTAGTCAGTACCCTTATTATAAATGCGAAAGTGTGTTTGTTTGTTGGTTTGTTGGTTTGTTGTTTTGTCCTTCAATCACGTCGCAACGGTGCAACGGATTGACGTGATTTTTTGCATGACTATAGATAAAGACCTGAGGTCCTAACATGCACCCCGCGAGAAAATTTTGTCTACGCATTATCTCGTGTTTTTTCATACAAATAAGACGAGTAAATGCGTAGACAAAATTTTCTCGTGGTGCGCATGTTAGGCGTGCTGGAGAGTGACATAGGCTACTTTTTATCCCGCAAAATCAAATAGTTCCCACGGGATTTTTAAAATCCTAATTCCACACGAACGAAGTCGGGGGTATCAGCTAGTTATAGATAAATCTTACCTAAGCACTTGACAATGTCGTGACAATGCTTGATTAATTCTTGAGGTGGTGGCAAATAGCCTGGTTGTTCATTCATCAATTGGAAGTACTGTGCCAGTGCCGCCAGATCTAGTTGATTGCGGTTGTCAGCAACCAACTCATGTTTCTTAACAGCCATCTTTTCTCTACAAATTAAATTTAAACTTGTTCAGATATAATTTTGGAGCATATTGATCTTTAAATATTTTTTGAATGTATCAATAGCAAACAAAAGGTTTAATAAGAAAATTGTACAGTATCTGGCAAGAAAGATTATTACATACACATCAAACTTTAGAAAAATGTAAGTCTTGTTGAGCTATTGGTTATATTGTAAGATTGGGCATAAGATTATATTAAGAAGAAATAGACTGGCAGGTCTCGACAAATTTGGAACCCACACATATGGCTTTTGTTGGGTTCAAAGGATAGAGGGCAACTCTCTGAAGCCAAATATGTGACTTTGAGTGGTCGCCATAAGTATTTAGGGCACCTGAAAGACGAGTGATTGTTACCAAAAATTACATGATATGGATATATAGCTGGTGCTAGTATAAAAAGTTTGTACTAGTTGTGGTCATGAAAACATAGTAAGGGCTGATCAAGATCAAGATTCAAGGGTATTGATTTATGGAAACATTTCAGAAATGCAGTTCTTTCTTAGTCTTTTATTTAGACTATAAGGACTAACCACATTTCTGACCATTTTACTTATTTGATATTGTGATATTTTTTACTAGAAATAAAGAGTTAGGGCCATCCATAGACCATATTTCGACATGTTCGAATTTCAAATGACTTTTCTATACTAGCCAAGACTAGCGGTTAAAAATATGGAATTTGACACAAAGATTTCAAATGACAAAACAGCCTTTCCGAGCTAGTGAGATGAAAAAGTTATTTTTATTTTATTTATTTAGGCTCTACAGTTTACAAGACAACTTTACAAACATGACAGATAATAACAGACACACAAGTAAAGACGCCACATGAGCAAACATACAATGAATTATCCTTTTTTCATTGTTTTCAATAACAATAATTAGAGATCAAAAATATTTAAATAGTACAGTACCACAAAAAAAAATTGATTATGGCAATATTTACATCATAACAAATACTAGATGGCACAATATAGGTAATATAGTAACTAATACCAGATAAACCTAACTATGAGCAATCATTTATGTTTCAATAACATTTTTCTTACTTCATAAGCTTCAATTTTAACATGTTGACCAGATTTTCATATAAATTATGATGTTCCAATGTCTTTAATGCATGTTACCTAACACCAGATGCCTAGCAGCTGATAACATGTTTATAACACTACTGACTATTTAGATAGGTGATTTTGGGTGCAATAAAACCTTCATGAGATTTTTTCGCGACTGCCTCCAGGTAGCGACTGCACCGGGGCTTCTTATCATGCGCATTTCAATCTAGGTCGTAACTATTTATAACTATGTACATGATTCCAGCCTCTGACACAGGACATAAGATGGCTACCTGAACGCATATGTTTAATATCTAGATCTAAAAAGTATGAAATACAAATAAATACTCACGTTTATGACGAAACTTCGCTGAAATAAACCAAACAACTATGCACGTATTAGATTCCAGTCATCATGAACTCACACATTTTATGCATCGTCTGAACAGTTATCTTTTATATTTTCGTCCTAAGTACTTCATTATTACTACTAACAACGCTAATAAATTCAATATTTAATCATAATATTTTCCATTATATGAAATCGACAACAAAAGATTATCCACCACACTGTGTATAATGACTTCACTGATTCACTTCAGTGTTTGTATCCTCACTGTAATAAAATATGTAACCAACAAACTAGATTTAGACAAATTTTGTACATTTGGAAATAAACTTTTGATAATATATAAACACCAATATTTATTAAAAGTTAGGAAATGATTAGAACAAATTGCAAATGGATGTAAAAAAAAGAAAAACAATAGGCAAATAGGTAGGTATTTCAAGAAACTAAACTAGATTATAGATTCTTTATTTCCAGAAACATAATATCACAGACCACGAACCTACTACGACTACCTACGAACTTAGAGAGAGAATACTGTAGGATACAGTATTCTGTTGTACAACGCGTAAAATTTAACTATTCACGCGCCATTCAAACTTTTTGTGTCAAATTTCATGTCAAAAGTATGATTTTAGTCAGTTAGTAGTAGTAACTAGTTAGAGTTATAGAAAAAATTTTATAAAAAATGAAAATTCTAATTATTAAAGTACCATTAGAAACTAATATCTAAAGATTCCATTACCAGTGAGCTCTTCACTGCGATTTCACCTGCAGCTGCGGGGTGATTCTATAACTCAGTGTCTAACGCTAAATTTTAGTCACCGAGTTCATTAATGGACATTGGATGGTTCTACATTGCTGCTTCATTCAGTGACATAAAGATAATTTTTCATAGAAAACTTTCAGTTGATTAAAAAAATGTGAAATGAGCTCGGTGACTATCATTCAGTGTCAGACACTGAGTGAGTGAATCAGTAGGCTGGTGGGGCTAACGTAGGGAGGGATGGCAATTTTTTTAATAAACCCATACCTCTTATCGGTTTCTACACGGCATCGTACCGTAACGCTCAATCGCTTAGCGGCACAATGTGGCTAATTCCATTGTACACAATCTCTAAACTAAACTAAAATGACATGTCTAAATCTAATACTATCCCTTTCATAATTTTGCTTGCGGAAAAGGATGGCACTTAGATATTGTGTACAAAAGAATCGGCCTCATTGTACAACAAGGGCATAAAACAAGTCATTTTTGAAGCCCAAAAAGTAGTTGAATAGATATGGCTGTTGATGGTGAAATAAGTAAGCAATAGTTATGTGCATGTAAAGCATGTAACAGCTGATTTCGATAGCAGGTCGATAGGCTATCGTATTACAAAACTACATTTTTGTTTTTTGTTATTTTTTCTACTAAACTTCTAAACATTTTCTGGTGCGGCAATTGTGAGAAAGAGACACATAAAAAATAATGGGGTCCTGCTCGGCTCGTTTTATCTTTTATAAATGGTTAATCAAAAAGCATTCTCAATCTTATGAAATAGAGTTTAATTATGCCTTGAGATATAATAAGAATTATTGTTTTCTAAATCTATGGGTTTTACTGTACTGAACCGACAGCTGTTGACCCATAGAGTTAAAATGGCGCGTGAAAATCATTTTGTACGGACTATAGCTTAGGCTTTGATCCTTGAAGAAAAAACTGTCATCAAGAACCATAGAGTAATAATATACTGGAAATCAAAAACACAAAAAGAAAAGAAAAATCTCCAGTTTATACAATGAATAATTATAGAATAATTAAAAAATGTAAAAAATTAACTACAAGTTGTGTATACAGTGTTATTTGTGCAAATGTGTACATAAATTCTGAATAAGTAAATATAATGTGGAGGGAGTTAAATTTTTGCGAAAATTAGGTGTGAATGTGATGCATAATGGATGCTTCAGCATCCAAAGTACGAGATGCTGAAGCAGGCAATTTGTTTGGACTTTATCTTAAAATTGAAAATGCGTCGTATCCACCTACTATAAAACAAAAAAAAACCGTCATTAAGTATACTAAACTGCCGGAAGATATCAACACCAAGGGTAAGATAATGAAATCTTTACATTGTGAAAACGTTTTGTAATGTGAAATATACAAGTCTATTGATAGAACATTGTTTCCCAAGCTGTAATTTCAAAAGAAAAAAAAAGGTCCCAAACCTAGGTATTGTAGAGAAATAAATAATATTTTTGGTAGATTTCATTGCACTGTTCACCATAATTTAAATCATTTCTAAGGGATAATTATTGTTATGACACTATTATAACATAGATCTTTCAGATGTGCAAAACCAGACTGATTCAGCTAGTTTTTAAACAATTCTGAAAGTTATGATTCATGTATTCAGCACTTACAGTACAATAATTTACTGGCAATAGGGTCAGCAAAACAAAACAATCGTTTTCATGAGAGAATTTCATCTAAATTGTAGCTGGATACAACACCCATTTCTTAATCTTCAGTACATCAATAAGTTGGAATGAAAACTAGTGTGTGCTATTTTTTTATATTATTGCAAATAAGAGACACTAAAATACTTAGCTAGCTTAATAAGCTATTTGGTGGGGTTCTGTACACTTTGTAACTGGGTTATGGGGTGAAATAATTTTTTCGTACCACTTGCTCAAAAAAGTGGCATTCAATGCCACAAAAAGCGTACATAACAATAGTCATTTTTAATCTGTTAAAAACAGGGAAAGAAAATTGTACTGAATTTCATTCATCCCCTAGGGAGAGAATGTGATTTAAATTTGGAATACTTAGGTACCGAAATTTATACTGAACTTTTTATTTCTTTTTATTTATTTATTCAGATACAAGATAGCCCTTGACTGCAATCTCATCTAATGGTAAGTGACGATGCAGTCTAAGGTGGGAGCGGGCTAACCTGGAAGGAGTATGGCAATTTTTATTAAACCCATACACCTTTGGTTTCTTCACGGCATCATACCGGAACGCTAAATTGCTTGGCGGCACGGCTTTGCCGGTAGGGTGGTAACTATCCACGGCCGAGGCCTCCCACCAGACAGACAGACTACATCTGTGCTTTTTTTTTTTAATTACCAACCACGAAAACCACGAAGGTTTACACCATTGAGTTTGTATATAAAGAATTATACATCTTTTTGAAAAAGGAATACGCATTTATTATGCAGTTATGATTATTAAATAAAATTACGAAAACCGACAAGGCCGTATGAGATTGATGCCTTTGCTTTTCCGACAAAAAAATATTAGTCTAGGAATTTGCCTCGTTTTTGTTTTCTTCAAATACATAAACGTTAAGTTTATTTTAATTTATTTTTATAAATAAGTTAATGTTCTAAAAATACGTTTAATAAATGCTTATCTCATATTATTATTGTGTTAATTTTTTCGCAAATGGTACGAAAAGTAGAGTATTTACCTCGGTGAGAAAGCTGTCTTAGTCTTGGGTGAACTTAAATCCCTCGCTACACTCAGGACTCGTCAGTCAGTAGAATAGAGAATAGAATAGAATGTTTTTTTAGTGTGTGTGTGTGTTTATGAATAGTCAGGTAGTTTTAATTTACCACTGGTTCGGAACGCCGTTCCCACCGAGAAGAACCAGCAAGAAACTCGGCGGTTGCTCTTTTTAATTTTTCAATTTACAATGTTATTATACCGTACTATACAAGCCATTGCAGCCCCGTGCATTGCTGGAGCGAGTCAAATCCAAGCTTTTTTATCGTTTACATAGTCTGCGACTGTATAATATGCTTTTTTAGGAGCATACTTTTAACACATTTTTTATACTTGTGTAAAGGCTAGTCTAAAATTGCTTGTTGCATTTTATTATAAAATATTACACTCATTCCCACAAATGACTTTCCCACCTTCCAGAGGCGGAGCGCAGGAGTAGCTAGCTTATTTTTGTTTCTAGTTTGCCTATCATGGAGATCACTGATTTTTTTGTAACTGTGAATGTTTTGTCGTACAAAAATTATATTATTGTAAATATATTGGGAAGCTACTGTAAGAATACCTATTTCCTTAAATATCTCTCGTAGGGAATCGCGCGGTTTTAAATTATAAATTGCACGTATTGCCTTTTTTTGTAATACGAATATTTTCCCAATATCTGCCGCTTTACCCCATAGCAAGACTCTGTAAGACATAATACTGTGGAAATAGGCAAAATACACAATTTTTGCAGTTTCCACGTCAGTTACCTGTCGAATCCTTCTAACAGCATAAGCAGCAGAGCTGAGTTTACCAGGAAGTGTTGATATATGGGCGTTCCATTGAAGCTTTGCATCTAACGTGATCCCCAGGAACACGGTGGTCTCCTCCACTTTTAACATATCATTATTTATCAGTCCGTCAGTCAGTCAGTCAGTCACCTTTCTCTTTTATATATTTAGCGTATAAATTTTAAATTTCTTTAACATTCTTTCAGCATCATGTCTGCATCAACGTCACACATTAGATCCCAGGTTCCGACGAATAATAACTATTGAAGAGCCAAAGATTAGCACTCGACGATCTTTAAAATCTGATGTAGCAGTTCCATCTACAATAATGGCTACTGACATTTGTAAACGTAAAATAGTTACAATAGAAGAAGATGATGAATATAATAGCTATTATCCTAAATACTGTATGTATTCACTATTCAACATACAAATAACTAGAACTTTTACTCAAAATTTTAATTAAACAAAGCATTTTGATAGCAGCCTATATAAAAATTGTTCAATAATGATGCCATATTTAAAGTAATAGTGATGTGATTATTGCTCAGTTGTTCCATTCTGTTCTGTTGAGCTCATACACTTTTTATATAATATGGACACTGTACATATCACTACCTATATCATAAATACGATATATATATATATATATATATATATATATAGAAAACAGACACTAACTCAGAACAAACAACTGTGTTCATCACATAACAGTTTGACCAAAGTGGGAATCAAACCTATGACCCATGATTTCAAACTCAGTTATTTACCACTAGACTAAAAAGTCAGTTTTATTTTACCCTATCTATAGATACCCATTGTGTCACTGAGTTTGTTGTGGGCTCTTCTCAGACTTGACCTGAACCCTCGTAGCTTTAGTTTATTGTTCGCGTAAAAATTATATCCACTATATCAACTTACAAATCCAACAACCGACCATCAAAAAGTGTAATTTATTACCTATTTTGAATAAAATATTTGACTTTGACTTTGTGATAAGTCAGTGTTTCATTCAGTCTCTTTTGTCCCAATAGTTTTTATGTGTTGGAAAAAACTGGCAGCCCACGAAATGTCAATATGCTTTGTTTAATTAAATATTTGATTATGACTATTTTATCTGATCTATTTTTATGAATGTATTTATTCAAATTCTACAGCGCATCACATTAA
The DNA here is from genome assembly GCF_902806685.2 of Maniola hyperantus. Lineage (NCBI taxonomy): Eukaryota > Metazoa > Arthropoda > Insecta > Lepidoptera > Nymphalidae > Maniola > Maniola hyperantus. The sequence continues at coordinate 6,757,872 of NC_048564.1, forward strand.
AAAAAGTTTTACAAAAGTAATCAACAGAGCGATTGAAGCGAAAGAAGAGAAGCCAATATCACAACAAAAAATATCAGGATTACCTTATAGTTCTAAAAGTATGTATTTGTAAAGTATTTTATCATTTTGATGCAGAGCAAATAGGTTTAAAGCTTATTAAAATAGTAAATTACTGCACCAGCCCGAAAAGTAAGCGTTTTCTGGTCTAGTGTGAGCAAGTACGGCCGAGCCTTGGTAAGGACGTCTATAACATGAGGCCAGAAAGGCACTCCTAATCGAAGCGTGTATAGTGCTTTTCTAAAAAATGAAACTAGTAAAATACCTATTAAAAAAACTACTATCTATCTTACTAGTGTATGACTAATAATTTCAATCTACTATGCACTGGATTAGTCATTCTATGGCCAGTGTCTTATTAAGTATGACAGCTTCATAGAGCTAAATTTGTATAATTCTATAGATAAACATAATTTCCGAATATAGGCAGGCATTCTATATATTTAATTAAATATATAACATATTTACAATCAACCATTACTTAATTTTCTCATAGAAATTAGATTTTTTAGAAATTGAAAACTTTTTTTTATTTATTTTTAGGCTCCAAAGATGTGAAGTCTAATATTAAGTCCAACATAGCAAACATTACAAAAGATTTAAGTAGCACTAAATCGGAAAAAATATATAAATTGTCAAGAGACAATGAAAGCCAGAACTATACTAAGAATAAAAGTGTTTATGGTATAAAACTTAATAATTAAATAAGTTGATTGAGTACAGTAGTTTTGTTTTTAATAGCAATAAAATTACTAAACATTTTTGTAATTTTTAGGAGCCTCACGTAGTGCAAGGAACATTAATTCACTATCAAAGTATAGTTTAAACAAAAAAAATTCTTCAAGAGAGTCTGAAAAAGATGTACCTGTCACTAAAAATAAATTAAAAGAGGAACGTTTTCCAAAACTTCCTCCCAAAAAAGTAACTGTAAATAAAACAACTGTAGAAAGAACCAAATTGAGTAGATCTCCAAATGACTTGAATCAAACTAGTAAAGCTCTATTAAAAGATATCAAGCTGAAACACAAATCAATTCCTGTAATACATGTCCCACTTGATGAAACATTACCCAATTGCAATGTATCTACTGAGGTATCAGAAAATATATTCAATTTAGCAGAAATCAAGTCCCATAAAGTGAACTCGAGTGTCCAAGTAACAAATACCAAATTCAAAGATGTAAAAATTGGGACAGAAACATTGCTTACTAATGTGGAACATGGTACTGAAGTGTTGCTTAGTAAAATGAATCAAGGAACTGAAATATTGCTAAAGAAAGTGGAGCAAGGAACTGAAGTATCGTTTAAAACAGTGGATAAAGGAACCGAAGTAGATCAAGATTTCATTGAAAATGAGTATGGTGTCAATGATTTTAAAAAAACGTTTGATAGTCTTGATATACCAAATGTAAGCTTAATTAATAATAGTAAAAGTGATGTACCCAAAGAAGATATAGTCGAGATTATGAATAAGGGCCCACGTATCCAAGACATCCCAATGAATGTAATTTCTCAAAAAGATGAAACTGACTTTAGAGAATCTCAACTTCACAGTAACTCTTATATTATCAGCAGAGCAACTTTAACATATACTACAAAACAAAAAATTAATTTTCATGTTGTAGGCAATAATGAGATATTGCAGGCTCATGCGCCATCTAGTCCATTAAAGTATCCTATGAATGTTGTTTCGGTATACAAAAATGAATTAAAGAATCAAGAGTACCAAGGTGATAGTAGGAAAATATACTACGAAAGGAAAGACGAAAACGATAAATCACACGATGAGCTAGAACACTCGAATGGTTCAACGTCAGTTAACTGTTCATATGTCTTTGAGAATGATAAATTAGTGAAACCTTCAGACATAATTAGCACAATAAAAGTTAATAACAGCTTATTACAAAGTGACTATATTTGTGAACAGTTCCAACGTGAACTTAACTTTATTGACTCATTTTTTGAGTCTTTACAGTATTTAGAGAGCTGTTCTCTATCTGAAAAATGTATTGCCGAAAAGGGAGTCGAAAACTGGATTAATAGCAGTGGAAATGAATTAAAACACTTGGAGTTCGGATCATTTCTTTCGAAGTTTGAAAATGAAATTAATATCGACGATTCAAAAACAATGGCATCCAAGAGTCTTTGTCTGGTAAGTGTTGATTTTTTAAATGTAAACATTTATGAAATTACCATAATTTGTTGTCTTTAGATGAGAATACTGCTATTGCTTTGTATTCATTTTAGGTTCAGCAGAATGATAATTTTAGTCATTCAGGCATAATGGTTTAATTAATAAATTTTATTTCTATAATATTATACTTATTTAATATTTTTGATTACCAGCTCAACCTTCTCATTCGCGATGAGCAGAGACGAGCCAAAAATCTCTTATTTGTCTTAAAAATGCGAGAAGATGCTTTAAAAGACTTTACAAAATCGCAAATATTGTGGCTGGAAAACAAAAAGAAGCAAGATAACACAGACATATCACAACTAAAAAAGAAGCAACGCGGAGCATTGCTTAAATTGCAGCACGAATGTGGTGAAATGCAGCGTATGCGCAAAGCGCTACTGACACTATCCGAAAAGCGAAAATTGGCACTTATGAAGACAAAGAAGAACATAGAAATTAAATTAAAAAACAGTGTAGATGTAGAACAAATCATTTTGGGTAAAAAGAAATTAAAGCGAAGTCCTTCGAGCGATCGCAACGTCGCTCCTCTTAAGTGCTTTGAATTGTCTAGCAGTGGATGCGACGACAGCACCACATCTCGACCGAGATCCACCACATCTGTTTTACTGCCAAGTATTCCAAAAAGAATTACGAGTGCCGAAAAGTGTGTCCAAACTAGTGAAGGCACTCTGGATAGGGTCTGTGTGGACTGCTCAACGGACACCGCCGACGAAAACTTTATAGTTGTAGATGGTGGATACCTTAATATCCTTTTCCAGAATTTGTCGCCTCAAATATTTAGTTGTGAAAAACAATATGAAGTTAACAAGGATGCGTTAAATAACATCGTTCACACCAGCAACATGCACCGTTTTAATTGGAACAATGACATTGCGATCGAAGAGCTTATGGATCAGATAAAAAATCGGGATCTCGAAGGCACCAATACGCCATCCACGGCTCGTAGTCTGGTGGATGAATTTGACCAAATCTACAAAGGTCTAGCCGATGACAAGTCATACGATGATACTACAGATCATGTAATAAATGATGTGATTGATGAAATTAGTGGTGTTGCTGCTCAAATTGTTGTATCTCAAACTGAAGACACCGAGAATGTTCAGAAGTCATTCTCGCAAGAAAGTAGCGATGGTACAGGGTACAAATCTAGCAGTAACTCGTCTACAGACGAGTCCTGCAACTGTGAGCCACTGATGATCACTGCAGAAACGCAATTGTCGAAGGGCAATGATATAGTCAGTGTGAGCGTTGCGGGTCCATTACCCGTGCCTGCAGGCGCTGCGGCCGTGCCTGACGATGTCGCAGTTGACGTTCCAACGTGGCTTACACAGAAAGCATCAACGTCGTTATCCCTTGGTATGTATCTTCTTTTTTAACTCAATTTGTTTATTTGCTAGATAAAGGTTCACTTGCACCAACCCTTTAAATGTGTTAAAGTTAAATTTTCTTTATTCATTATTTTCTTAACAATCCTGGAATAAACTTGTCAAAAGGGGACAGCATTACCAAATATAACTAAATCAAACTAAGCAGTTTGGTGCAAGTGAGCCTTGGTATTACAAAGGAGCAAGGTGTATTTTTGAGTGACAAGAAAGTGCATACAAACTAAGTATATTATAATAATTTGCTTACTGCCTATACGAAAGGCACAAGGGCAAAACACTGAATGTCACGTAAAATCCAAAAACGAGACAAGTATGGCAACACGTAGATGTTCCCGTTTATTTTATATGGCACTAGATGATGCCCGCGGCGACTTCATCCGCGTGGATTTAGGTTTTTAAAAATTTGTATGGATTAACTAAAATGCTTAGAAGCCTGTTAGAAGCAATTAATCGCAGTTCCTCATACATGGATTTTCTAAAACCCTGTTCAGGTGTAAAACTAGGTAAGTCCTTAGTGTAAAAGAGGAAAGGGGAAATGTAATAACATATATTTTAGCGATTTAACTATCATAGATGATATACATTACAGATGTCTCGTTTTTGGTCGGTTTTTAAAAACGTGAGTTCAGCTGTTTCATGTTACATAGCTATGTATAACATCTTATAAGGTCATTTTTGCACGTTCGATTGTAGAAATCAGTGTATCTTGTTCATAACATAACGAAAGTTAAAAGTGATATTATTAAACATGAACTCCCTCTGCCGAGTTCGTCTGTCTATATGCGCTAATCTCAAGAACAATGATATGAATTTCATCCAGTTTTCAGCAATAGATAGATTGAATTTGAGAGAATAATTAGAGTGTAATGTGTCAGAAATAAGCATAGGAAAATGTGGTGATTTCTAAGCTAGAAATATAATTTCATTCAATGTAATTTTCAATGGATTTTGTAAGTCTAAGACTTGGTTTATTGAATGCAGATTATTAATTAAAATACATTATTAATTACTAGATGATAACCGCGACTTCGCCCGCGTAAGTTCGGTTTTAAAAAATCTCGTTACAATTTTTTTATTTTCCGGGATAGAAAATAGCCTAGATATCCGTGAATGCAAGCTATCTCTGTACCAAATAGATGATGCCCGCGACTTCTAAGGTATGGATTGAAGTTTTTAAAAATCCATGGGAATTCTTTGATTTTCTGGGTCAAAAATGTGAGCCTTGGGATAAGAGTACTATCTCTGTATCAAAGGTCAAAATCGGTTAAATGGATAGGCCGTTTAACCGATTTATCAAACAGACAGACAGACGAGAAGAATAGGTATGAATTGTGCAAGGTATTTTCCGTGTAAATGGTGGCAGTTGACGGATATATAGAATAGAGCGTTCCTTTTCTTAGTTCACACGCATTATATCTAATTTAAGATAAAGCTTGAGTGCAAATTAGCCAAACTATGATGACAATTGTCGATTAAGTCGGCTAAAATCGAGCTATCCGTGATACTTTTTCTATCCGCGCAAAGCCGCGGCGAGTTGCAATAGTATTAAATAAATTAGTTAATCGGCAAAAATATGCTGTTATACTGATAGTGCTATAACACAGAAATAAGACCCGAGCGAATCAAAGTACATTGTAAATATTATATTTCTTCATATTTTTAATGAGGGTAGAACTTTTAAAGTATCAGTTTTCATGTTATTTCCTGTGTAGTGAAAATGTCGATCGCAAATGTAATTAAACGTAAGAGACATAATCTTTGAAATTACAGTAATTATAGGTTTTATTATACTATTTTCTCATCACAGTTTACCCATTTTATTGGCATGTGTCAAAATATTCCACACCTATATATAACTTATGTAGGTCTGGAATAAAGTATGTTATGTGCAGTATTATTTTTGAATGTTAATTACGTGATACGTCCGAATATAGAAACGTTAGTATTGCGGCTTTAGTGTTAATGTTTGAATTTGAAATTATATTCATTCTAGTTGATAGTTGCGGCTTCGTTTGCGTCGATTTATGTTTTAAAAATTCCGTAGGAACTCTGTGATTTTTCGCGAAAAAAGTAGCTTAAGTGACCCTCCCGGTCTATATATTCAACCATAACATGTAAAAATCAAATCAATTAAAGGTATTCCATCGTCGTGATTGAAAGACAAACAAACAAACCGACTTTTGCTTCATTTAGCGTTGGTAACGCTCTTTAGATTTCAGTGTTCGGCCGTTAGTGGAAGTGACCATAAGTGAAACAAAAAAACATAAAAATAAAAATTGTGTGTGTTGTAACATTGTTTTGGTGTTTCCAGTTGACAGCAGTACTTCAAGCAACCAACAAGTGTACCCGAGCCTGGGTTCGTTGACCACACCAGTACTCTTCGAAGCTGAGGAGCTACGCAGACAGCAGCTAGCAATAGAAAGAGAGGTGATTTCCTTTGAAATAGCTGACTATAAAAACTTACCTACTAATCTACTATACTGTATTTTTTAAACCAGCACCATAATATTTATTTGATAAATAGGCAATTCTTTTTATTTATTAATATTGAAATAACATCAAACTTTAGTAAGTAATTTTTATTTATTTAGCTGTGCTGAGCTGTTGAAACTTTACTCTATGTACCGTTTTGATTATTGCACGGTTTAGGGCGATTCGCTTGGAAATGTGTTGAAGTTTATAGTGATCGAAATCATTAATTTTGGTCTTTAATAATTTTTTTTTAAAGAATATTAGCCATGTTTAATGACTAATATTCCCCTTTCCTCTCCAATTAAGCGTCAGGCTTGTGCTAGGAGTAGGTACGACAATAGTGCAACGGGCGGGGTTTGAACCGTCGACCTTTCGGTTTTCAGTCCACTCCTATACCGGTGAGCTATTGAGGCTCTACATTTAGTACAGTTTTTGCCGTTTTGTTGAGTAGTGAGTATAGATTTGTATTCAGTGGGCCAAAAATGTCTGAGTTAAACAACAAAAAAAGGGTTTAGATCAGAACTGTAATTACATCGTTTTGTTCGCCAGCTCCTAATTGTAATAAACAGAATCTCATGATAAGCATTGTCGTACTTAATCCATATTATCCTTTGATGTACGAGCTTAATGATTTTTTATTTTCCTTAGATTAAAGCACTCGAACAGCAGCAATGTCAGCTATTAGCAGTGCGAGAGATACCCGACAAACCACCGCCCCCTTACACGCCACCATCGGAACCCAAAGCGCCAAAACCACCGGGCAAATTCACCATCGATCACACAATCGAAGAGAAAATACGTACCTTCTTACCCGATCCCAAAAGCGATGAAGGCGATCTAGTTGATCCGTTTGATATGTTCGTCAAAGATTTCTGCCTGGACTCCATAGAGAGACATAATTTGGAGAAGAATCAGAAATATTGGGACACGTGTAATTTCCCACCGTCTAAGCCTGAACTCAATACTGAAAAGTTGATCGCGAGGACATCCTCGGAACTTAAAGAAGTTTTGACAAGTGTTCCACCGACGGTTGTTTCAGGTAATTTTGTTTTTTGTGAAGAGATTTTAATAATAATAATAATAATAATAATAATAATAAATATATTTATTTAAGATAAAATGTTTACAGGTTACAACAAATTCAGGTATAGTCATAAACTCGAAGCTTGAGTTTTTCCGTATACCGAAGCCGTCAACATTAGGTATCGACACGTAACACATTTATCTAATTAAAAGCAAAATAACAATTACTTATAAACTAAAAACATTGAACCAAATGTAGGATATTTTAAAACTTATATTTAGTAGGTAAAAACGCAATTATTAAAATTATAAATGTATGTAGGTAGGCAAGTAAAAAGTTCGTTACCGCACAGCGGAGTACCTAGCTAGTTAGGGTGTGGTTATCTTGCGACGAGCGTAAGACGCTCACTCACACTACTTCGTGTATGGTATGTTTAATAACGGCGTTATTAATTTAATAAACATTCAGGGTGTTATTTTGCGAACCGGAGACTTCTGATCAAAGGAACCATGTCATAGATATCAAAGAAATTAAAAACTGTTCAAATATTTTCAAAAAAAAACCTCATACACAGCTATAAGGAATCCACACTTTTGCTCAAAACATTTTTTGTTGTGGTACAACATTTATTTCTTACTAGCTGATGCCCGCGACTTCGTCCGCGTGGATTTTACGTTTTTCAAAATCCCGCGGGAACTCTTTGATTTTCCGGGATAAAAAGTAGCCTATGTGTTAATCCAGGGTATAATCTATCTTCATTCATCATCAAATTTCAGCCAAATCCGTCCAGTAGTTTTGCGTGAAGGAGTAACAAACACACACACACACATACAAACTTTCGCCTTTATAATATTAGTCGGGACAACTTACTGTAGCTACTACATTAAGTTGTAATAAATACATGTTGTTTAGAAATACTTTTTCTAAAATAAACAGAAAGAGCTAGAGGTATGTATGATTTGGCCAGTTAGTCATATTTTTAAAAGAATTTCAAAAATCTTCTAACGTACTAGTAGTTTATCTCTTTTCTAAAATCAAAGCCATAAACTAATTTTAATCTGAAATAGTTTAAGCTTCCGCGCCACTGACCGATGCTAAGTGGTACCAGATATGATTCTAGCTGTTCGGATACTAATTCCTTTTTATTTCAGAGGCTAGGTTTGATCACAACATTTATTACAACATACTGTATCGATCTAACTTTTCGGAGTTATGTGCGTTTTTTAATTAATTAAATATCACTTGCTTTAACGGTGAAGGAAAACATCGTGAGGAAACCTGCATGCCTGAGAGTTCTCCATAATATTCTCAAAGGTGTTTGAAGTCTACCAATCCGCACATGGCCAGCGTGGTAGACTGGCCAAAACCCTTCTCACTCTGAGAGGAGACCCGTGCTCTGTAGTGAGCCCGTGATGGGTTGATCATGATGATGATGATGTATCAATCTAATCAGAAATGAGCAGATCCGTTGGGGAACCAGAGTGGCCGACATAGTTCAAGGGGTTGCGGCGCTGAAGTGGCAATAGGCAAAGCACATAATTCGAAAACTGGTACATTAAAGTCCCAAGGTGCTACAAAATGGACCTTGCACCGAAAAGCGCAACGTTAGCAGGCCGCCAGCGATGGATGACATCCATTTAGTCTTAGCATATTTTTAATAGACTTGTAAAAACAGGTTTTTATTAAAATTTCAGGTGTCGGAGCCAGGCGGTCGGATCATATTGATGACATACTATTCGCTGAGTGGAGGCGATGTGAGCCGGAGTGGACATCATTGCATGCAGACGAAGTCATTGTGAAAAATCAAGTGTTCGAAAGTATTTTCCAAAAAATCCTTTCAGAGACTGTCGATGAGTATAAGCGAACTGTCCTTGAGCCCAACAAAACATACATCTAAAGTTTGTGTTCTTATTTTATAATAATCAGGTCACTATTTAATATTGCTGTGCGATTTTATATATTTTATAATAAAATTATACTTATTTTACTTTTGAAGTACACCAATATATTTATTAATATTTTAATTGTGCGCGCATATTGACACAATCGATTGTGCCACTATGAAAGTGACATATAACAATAGTCGACTTTTTAATTTGTCAACCAAAACAAATTGACATTTGCTCGGCTGCCAGTTTTTTCCAAGCAATACTGTTGGGACAAAAAGACACTGATGTGAATTTCGTGTAAAATGAATCGTTAGTTTAGTGGTTAGTAACTGACTTCGAAACCATGCGCCGATTCCCATCCTGGGAGCATCTTTGTGTGATGAATTAAGTTGTTCGTCCTGAGTCTAGTCACTTTTCTATGTACATATCGTACAAAAAGTACGTACGTACGTATGTACGTATTATTTGGAAATTGTAAGAGCTCAGTCTGTTGTAGACAAGTAGAACTGGTGCATTGGCTCATTGAATTACTTTAAATATGGCATTATTATTTTATAATTTGACACCATCAAAATGCTTTGTTTAAAATTGAAAATTCTAATAAATTTTCCCTATTTTATAGGGATAGCAAACTTTAGCCTAAAATTATTCCTTGATTATTTTACATATCACCTTTTAGATGGAACATAGAGGCATTAAAAACATTAAAACGGCACATCAAGTACTAAATTATTTATTAGCAATAGTAATAGAAATGAAAAAATATCACATAGCTCTTACATTTTAAACTGACTAAATGTTTTATAAATATTCAACTTAATACAGATTTTCGTCTCAAGAATAGTATATAATATCATAGCTTAAAGTTACATTTAAATAAAGACAAAAAGCCTATGCCTAATGCTTTTTATACATTTTTAATATTTTGTTTAGTATTTTGAAAACTTATTGACATGAAAAAAATGACTAAAAAAGTTTAACATTTTGTAGAATAGTATTATGAATATTTTAATTAATCTGAACAAGTAATGTTTCAATTACTTAAAAGGAAAAATTATTATATGTGATTTAAATGAAATAACCATAATAGTTTTTATTTATACCTGCATTTTTTATGCAAGCTTTGCGCTTATAAAACCCCTATTTTGTTATTTTACAACAAAGTGTATATTTATTGTATAAATGTATAAACTAATACTATTTATAAATTATACCGACTAAAGAATACATTAATTACACGACGTAAATGCATGGCGACGTTTAACAAACAGAGCCATAAGTGGTAAACTAGATCACTAGTTTACGTTAAATGTCTGTAAATTATAAGTTATTATTGAAAATAGGCTAGCTGGCTTTTTATAGACATTCATTGATTTGACATTCGAATGCAGTGGCGAATTATGTATAAAGGATATAATATTATTAAGTGCTTACATTTTGAGAACTCACTCGCCATATTGGCTTTATGTGTCAACTGTCATGTCAAAAGTACTTAATCTAAGAGTAAACCGTATTTTTGACATGACAGTTGACATATTATGACAAATATGACGAGTGCGTTCTCAAAATTTATGCATTATAAACTATTTTATCGCAAATGAGGTTTCCAGGCAACGTTTGAGATAATTTTCATAGATGGCGCTGAATACTTCCACCACTAAAGATGAAAAATGATACCTATATCTACCACAGATCATGTTCACTAGTAAAAGTGATGACCGATTTTTAATACAATGTTTGAACTATGCGAGATAGAATTTTTACTGTTCAGTCCAAAATTTTGGCAGATCAGTCATACACTCACTGTTATGGACATAGAACCACTTTGGAATCCTATCAATAGCATAGAAATATAATAAATAAGTTTAATTATCGTAAAGATTTCACGTAAGACCAGTCACATTATACCTAGTCGTATTTTTAACTTAACAAAGTTAATTGACGTTTGCCAGATAGCTAGTTTTTTTTTGTAAAAGTAAATATTGTTGGACATGAATCACTGACTCAGAACGATGAAGATGATAGAATAATCAGTTCGTTTAATCAAAAATACGTTATTTGCACTTCACTGGGGTGTTGTAACCACTAATACTGACCACGTGATCAAGAAACATTATCCTAGTAAGGCCTTGCTCATATAACGATGTTCATATAACGACTGGCACATTTTATCAAGGCACGCGCCCGCACGTGTCTTCGTGAGTCTACGCGCGAACCGGTCGCTAGACTTATTTCGCTCCTTTTTCTTAAAGTACAAAGTGGACAAGTGTATGAAACTTGTCCACTTTGTACATTTCAAAATGAAATGTCGCTTTGACTCTGCGTCAATTTATTTGCCTTGTTCCGCCTAACAATAAACCAACATTTCTTCCCACGTTGAATTATGGAGGAGATAGTATTTGTACCTTGGTGTATAGATCTTACAGAAGAGCACCCTAGAGTTTCGGGCTTACGAGAATATAATTTATTAATAATTCTTTAATGTGCAAGTACTGACTAACGGTACATTTATGTCGTATAATTTTCAGTCGTCAGCTTTTAGAATTGATTCAAGTGGATTAGGTCCTTTTCTCCTAGGATTAGGGGGCACTTTTGTCGCCTCAGCTGAAAGGAATAAATAAAACTATCAGTTATTGGTACCATATTAGCACCTGCAACAGCTAATGATAGGCATACACCTGTATATATAAAGTAAGATGGACAATTTTACTGGTCAGTGTCAGATAAAGAAAAGGTCGCGGCCGCCTATCAGCAGTCGCAGAGGATTAAAATATAGAAAACAAAATAAACATATTTTTTGCATTAATTGCATATGCAAATGCATTCTTTTTGCGAGCTTTGCTGGTTACAAGCTAACAATTCGGCGAATTGAATGCAAAATATATATTTATTTTTATATTTTTATGCAATCTATCATTTTTGTTTGAAGAAATTAGTCTAAAACGATGCTTACTAGTGCGGCCCTGCGACGCTTGGTTCACTTCTAAACAAGCCATCCACTCTGTAATACTGATTTTGGAGTCGTGGTTAACATCGCAGTACCGTGGCAACTTCCTGCCGCATCTCCTCAACGGTTCCACGTTAGCTATCAATTGATGGAACGCTTTCCACTCCCGTCTCTCTAGAGCTTTGTTTTTGTCCTTATCTAGCATCACGTAAGTCCATGTTGCCGCCTGCTCTTCCTTTGAGGCACCCCATTTTACCATGTCACTAGATGGAGAACAAATACAAAAATTTTATAATAGCACCTAAGCAAAATTAAATTCCGATTTTACAAACTAAACTAAAACATCTAAATAACAATACAATTTTCTAGTAACAAAAATTCAATTCATCATAGTTTTTCTCGAATTAGAGAGGGCAGGAATAAGCTAATATTTTAATATTTCTCTGAAATAAATACCTGTTAATTTTTTTTACTATAAATAAAAACTAGGCTTAAAGTAAACTTAATCTTACAACATTTACTTATGGCCAAGAAATAGATGCCATCGAAAGAGGACTTTCTTACTATTTTTCTTCCCAACAATAACTTACTGATATGACCCACTTTTATTGAATGTGGACATAAGTTACATCCGTTAGTTTTAAGCTTCCATATATTTGTATAAAGTATAATATTAAAGCTAAAGTTCAGCTGGCTAATCTTAAGTTTAACATGAAAACAGACTTAGCTGTTACATATTATACAGTTTAAGTGAGTACCTATTCTGAATATTTAACCGCAAAATAATCTTTAACTGAAGAATTTTGTCTGAAATGTGAAATAATTCGTCAGTTAAATTTTAATTGGTGATTGAAAAATAATCCTAAAGTAAGTGTCTGTTTAGAATTGTACATTATTAGGAACGGTTATATACAAGTTACATTAGTCATGGTAGGCCAAATAAAATAGAGTTAAATCTTATCACAATTGCTATGCACTATGCAAAAACACTTAGGCTTAGTGTGCTCTTTTCAGTATCACATGATAGTGTGATAGTGTGGGTGAGAACATTATATTTCAATCAACATTTTACGTACGGGAAGTTTTCAAAATCGAGATGTGTGATGTTTTGATCACGCAAATCAGGATTTGGTATTACGATAATCTTTGCAAAAGAAATCAATATTTTAAAACAAAATTAAGACATTTAAAATTATTATTAATATAAAGTATGTCTTTTCATTATAACTTTTGCAATGTTGTATTTTCTATAGTTTATTAGAAAGTTGCCTCAAAATTTGCACTAAATTGGAGATTTATCAAAGATCATCACTTTAAAATTAAATATATAATTTTATTATATTATTTACTGTTGTCGGCCATAGATAAAAGAGAATTAAATCGATATCTGGCTTAGTTTTAAATCTCGAACAATAGTAAAGTAATCAGCGTAAAATGTTTGAATGCAGGAGCGAGAAAGGAGTGTAAACCTTAACTGTAATAGTATTTTGGATAGTTTATTGCATAAGTATTATGCTTTTTAAAATAATATATGAAAGTCAATTTTAATGGTGCTGATTCGGTTTTCCACATTTTCTTAAATATATTGACAGGTCTAAAAGTAATGGTATCTTTTACCGCAAGAAACATTGTGAAATAAATAAATAAATTGTGAATGGAATAGCATTATTTGAAACACATGTCATTTAAGTTTTGAGATTTTGTGCAACCGAATCAGCCCCAATGCTGTTATATTCCTTTATCTCATTGAACTAAGGATATTCTTTATTTTATATTGGACTGCGGCGTTATTTATCTATTTTATTTAGTAAAAATTTTAAAAGAAATAATTTGCTTCCATTAATGAATCTAGCAAAGCTATTTATGCGATAGACTTTGTTGTGATCTTAAATGTTGTGTTTAACTAGATTTGGTGTTGTACTAATCGGTGTTAGAAGTAATAGAGTCTCATACCCAGGCCCTGTTCCGTTGATCGAATTAGTCATCTTCGATACGAAGAAACTCAGTAAATCCCTTAAGAAATTACTCTTCATGGGCTCAGGGCAACCTGAAAAGATAGATATCCTCTTTAATTTAAAATATTTTACGTACTATGCATTTCAAATAAGAGCTCCACCATAATTATAAAAGTTGTAATGTAATTTGTACGTGTTCGTGATCACGTATTGTTTTACGTATTGTTTCTAAATATTTATATATAGTTGGTTTTCTTTGAAAATAATAAAATAACGAATGCTTTTGCTGGTTATACAAGTTTAATGGATAATATGCAGATTACTGAGTACCTTTTCTTATTTGAAACGCATAATAATTTCCGCGTGTCTTCATACCTAGTTAATACAAACATACTTCAAAAGTCTGATAGTACACTGTAGTACATAGTATTTTTAGTTATAAAGTTGTTTCCTATGATTATCAATCATGCATTTTTACATAGTCGTATTTATTGTTCGTTAAGTATTTTAAGCTTACTATTTTTAACCTATTTAAAATGACACGTTCACACTGATACTTGTTATAGCTAACCAACTTTTGGAAAGTGGTTCTCAATCTCGGATGCCAAAATTTAGATTAAACCTGATGTCATCACAATGATCGCAGGGTCTTATTTAAGTTACATTTACAAAAATTAATAAAATAAAATGATTAGAATAATTAGTGAATAAAATATTTCATTACTGAATGTTCGAATTCTAGTTAAAGAATGCAGGATGCATTGTCGCCGAGTTTGTCTTGAAATAATATAAGCTTGTATATAGTGTGAACGTAGCGTAGTATAAGGGATGATTCACTTTGTAGAGCCGATCCAAAAAGCTATAGGTTAATTAAGTGTGTACTGTATATATACAAACCATTAATATTTCCTCGATTAGCACTATAATATGAATCATCCATGAAGGAGATGTTTCAAATTGTGCCCCATACATGACACTTCCTTAAAAAAATTAAGAAAATCCCTTTATCTCGGGAAACTTACAAATAATTAATTTAAATGTGTAGTTTAGTGCTACAAAAATAATTTTAAATTAATGGTTCTATGGATTTTCACTAATGGCTTCTGATTACTGATATGATGTTTTGCATATAGTAAAAAAGTAAGTCAATTTGGCTATGTTTGGTTATGGTTTATACCAAACAAAACAAACAAACGTCATTTGACGGTGTGAATGACATCTTTGATCTTACGTTGGCGTTACCGCCATGATGGATTTTGTTCTGTGTTGCAATTCACAGCGTAAATTCTTGTTACTAGCAAACAAACCCATTTCAAAGAAAAAGTTATTTTGATACGCTATTTTAAGGTATCTTACATATTTGTCAGTATACCGTACAAGATCTGGCTCCAAGCCCATACATTCTTGAAACATCTTCTTTTTAGTTAATTCCGAACACGGTTCTACATTATTGCATTTTATAACGTATCATGCTGCATTTTATATTTCATTCACTAGTTAAGAAAGTAGTACTGTTGTTCAATATAGCATCTTGAACGTGTATATTTATCGAAAATATAAGCATGTTTCCGATTAACGTTGCTTTTATTTGGTATATTATACTATTATAGCTGCTAATTAATCTATATATATAAAATTCAAAGTCCTGACTGACTGACTTATATATCAACGCACAGCCTAAACCGCTGGACATAGAGACATGAAATGTTGAAGGTGTCTTTTTTGTAAAGAGTAGAGATCCACTAAGAAAGGATTTTTCGAAATTCCACCCCTAAGTGGGTTAAATGGTTTGTATGAAAGTCCGTCATTTTTCAAGTTATTTGCATGAAAATTGGTATTTGGGTTTTCTGTCACAAATGAGGAAATGCGTGTTTCAGGATTTTTGGAAATTCAACCCCCACCTCGATTTACTAAATTCCACCCGAGCGAAGCCAGGGCGGGTCAGATAGTCTTACCTAAGGGGTATCTCGCACTTGCCTACACGCCACAGATGCAGTTGACACAGTTGCATCGCGACTGCCGATCGACTGCGCAGTCCGTGTGCAGTTCTAGTACGGGCATTCAATGTGAAGTGCAATAAAATTGCATCTAACTGCAATTTTGCAGTCGGCTTGCAGTGCAAATACAGTGTGTTTGTATAGATACTACTAGTAGTCAATCGTTATGTATACCTCGCATGGGGCTGGCGTGTTGCGGCGCCGCATCGCAGTCCGGTCTCTTATCCTTGACCGAGGAGCCAGGAATAGGTTTCCCGGTGTCCTGATGTACGCACCAACAGTACCCTGTAGAGCGGTAGCATTGAGCACGAGCGTACCTGCCGTCGCCCATACACTCGGGCACATAGAGCACTGCGCTACCCGCCTTCTGTATAAAGGAGATGTGGATTACAGTGGATTTGTTTGTTCTACACAAAGAAATTTTAAAAAAAAATCATATAAATCATGCCTAATTTTAATAAATTGGTCTTCAAATAACTGTCTATTTACGGTTGAAAGTAACTAATAGTTTGCTGTTTAACTGTAGTCTGTCGATAAGTTACTTAGCACCCAGTGATATGATATACTTTAAGTCCCGCAAATTGCTATTGCGCTGGAACCATGTCTCATTAACATCGAAATGACGTCATTTTGACGTCAGCTGAAATAAAAATAGACCATCAGCAAAAAAAATTGTACTGGTTGCTCGAAACTTCATTTGCTTCAGTCTAGTGCTGATGTCACTAAAATGGTGGCCACGCGCATTAGCTATTTGCAGGACTTATACTATAACAAGTCATTGTTAACACTTTAGAACGTTGTTATTTGTCTTTTTTGACACTCACTTCGATTCTGAAGTTTTTCTTTAAATTTTGAGTATGTCGAGTATCTGCATCTTTTTCTTTTTATTATCGCTAAATCAGGACAGTAGGTGAATATTAAATTAAACACTTAATTTTAGTGCTTAGTAGGCTCACGACTGGCACCTAAAGTCACGAAGTTTTACAGTTCCATTTAATTAAACAACACATAATAACAGTTAAATTAAATTTTGTCCTTTTCTTATTTATGTACATTGAAAAGGATGCGAATACTCTAAAATTTAGTTACGATCAGAATCAGTGCCATTGTTATCTGTAGGGTTGCTAAGTTACTTATTTTACGTGAGTGTTTATTTTGGCTGTAGAGAATTGAGTACCCACTACCGAATTAGTTCTATTTTAATATTTATCAAATATTGTAATGAAGGGACTCGCAACGTACAATATGCGGCCAAAAGTGATGTAGATCGGCCTTTAGAATGACGTTTCGGTTTTGTATAGCGTCGTCTCTGTCACTCATACCTATATGACGTTTTGTCGGTCTCAACGACAGGGTCAGCGCTTTACAAATCTGCTATCTCCTTCTGAAGGTCGATGTACATTACTTTCGGCCACGTACCTACTGTACTAAATCTTAAATAAACACACACAAAAAATTAACTTTTTGCTAACGACCAAATCAATGCCACATACAAACATATTAATCAATCGCAAGACAAACAAGACATTAGAATATGAAATATAACATTATAAACCAACTGCAAACAAAACAATATAATTTTTAATACATCGCTAAGCGCTATAAAGACAATCGCAAAGGCTACGTTATCGCTTAGCTTTTCTATTTTAAATCTCGGTAGGTAGGTATCCACTAAGTTCATGAACCTAAAAGCGTTTGAACTTCTCCCCACCTCATACTCCGATTGCCATCTCTACCTGTCATATACTTCACGGGTGACGAAGATTTCAGCCGGCGCGGGTTTGGCTGACTACGCGTCTTTGTGTGAAACGTGATAATTAATTATTATTTATCGCGCTTTGCTTTTGAGCTGCTACAGCTAGAGGATCGTAAAAGATACACACAGCGATCTCCGCAAAAGAACAGAATCGTACCTACCCACAGGGGAGGTTGGAGGATCACAGAGCAGAGGTTCACGAACTCAGCAGATAGTGAAGACCATAGACCATATTACTTTGACTAAGTATTCTATATAATACGGCTTCGCATAACCAATATTATTATCATGCAAAACAAACAAACATCAATAACATTCGTGTAAGTTACTCGTTTGATATTCATAGCTTAATTAGGTAAGTATTTATTAATATGGACCTCGCAACTATCCTGCACGGCTATTAGTTTTTCAAACAAAAAATCTACTATATTATAATAAAATAAATGTACGCTTTGGGCAAAGACCTATATCATACCTGTTCATCTAACACAGCTTGGCGGTCCGTGAGACAATCGTTCGCTTCGTCCTCTCGTGCCACTGACCCATCGGGCGCGAATGAATTTCGCATAATGCCCGGCAGCATTGCTAAAAACAATTTTTTTAAATGATCCTCAGCCCCACTTATACTATAGGACCTATAGTATAAGCATTTTTACTTATAGTATAGGTAAAAATGCGAAAGTGTGTATGTCTGTCTGCTAGCTTTTGACGGCCCATCCGTTTAACCGATTTTGACGCACTAAGATAGCCCGCAGTCTGGAAAAGGTTATACGCTCCCGTCTCAGAAAACTGAAAATCAAAGAATTCTGACGGGATTATTGAAAACCTAATTTCACTTATATACAGAGATAGTTTTTCAAATTTAACAAATTTAACAAATTTTACAATTTTAACCGGCTCAATCGATTGTCCTAGCTTACTCTCAGCCTTTTCATTTAATGCTCAACCTTCAAGAACGCGTCACACGCGCCTTCTAAATGTTCCCAAATCTAACTCAAATTATGCGCGAAATTCTATAATTCCACGCTTGGTACGTACTTATAACAATCAGTTCGCTGAGTTTGACTTATTTTACCTATCAAACAATAAATTTAAAAAGGAATTAAGAAACTATCATCGTAAAACAAAAAAAAGTAGCTAACATCTAAATATGCATGCAATCATACACTCCCATTTACACACACACACACATGCACACACGCTCACACATACTCATAAGCACACACTCTCACACGCATACACACACACATACAATCATACACACACTGTTGTAATTTTATTTTATTATTGTATATACCTACATTTATTCTAACTCTATTCTGTTAAAATAGTTTAATTATAATTTTAAGTAATCTCTTTTGGCCTTCTGTTATACCTAGATTTAAATTTAAATAATAATTATGTATTTACGCTGTTGATTACTTTCAAATAAACAAAATAAACAAAAATAAACAAAATAGTTATATAGACGGTTATATACTACTTCCGGAAAAGCCAAGTGATTTTCCTTGATAAAAAGAATAACTCACGGGATTTTCGAAAACCCAAATCCACAGACTAGATCGCGGGCATGATCTACATAGTTTTATATAAAAGCCGGCACATATCTAGCGAAGTGTTTTGTAGCAAACAAATTCGATTCATAAAAGACCACTGATGATTGTCTTACGCTATGCAGCGTAATGTTCAAGAGACATTTCACTTTTAGAATATTTTCTCTTCTTTTGTTGGTGGTGGTCTCGAATATATAGCACGGCTGAGATTGCGATGCGTTGTTTTAAAAGCACTTGAACATAAATAAATTAATCTGTACAGAGATAATTATGTTCAATTCTATGATTCATCGGTCATAACGTCGTAACCACAGACCTAAGATTCAAGGCATGTTGGTGCAGAGTTCGACTCACTACAGCCTTTTTTAACTTGTCATTCATCTTTTATTAATTTCCAACTAAACTAAACTTTAACTACATCGAACTATGAGGAAACATTCATTCATTTTTCATTGTGGAGACAAAGACATAAATGCGCCACTTCGCTTCGCATATGCCTTGATCCTAAGTAATGACTCGTGATTTTTCCCCAGGGCAAAGGTCTACATTCCTACAGCAATTTAAACTCTTTGAAGTCTATATTTGTGTTTGATTACCACGTCATTGCAATTATAGACTAGCTCGAAGTTCTATAAAATAACATGCCAAAGCAGACTGAGTCACTACATTAGTAAGTTCCACTTGTGAGTAATTTACCCAAGAATTTTGATTATCGTCTCAAGTAACAACCAGTACATTCTCTTAGGGTCGCCGCGTACAGACGAAGTAGAGGGGAGTCTTTCTGATATCTTATAGGTATTCTGCTTTTGTAGTTCGAACAATGTACTTACTTTGAATACGGTTAAAATTGGTAGGTACTGAAAGCTACGGAGCAAGCGCGGCGAGCTTGGGTGCGCCCCACACTTATGCCAAAGTCTATAAAGCTTAGTTTGAATTATTACCAAGAAAGACAGCGCGCCTCGGCTCTGCCTGCATGGGTGCCGTGTGTGTTGCGGTTACTTTGCGGCTAATTTGAATGCGCCCTTAGTCTCAACGACACTCGCGCCAACATTACACATTGGTGGTACAATAATATCAAAAACCTCGCAAGTTCCAACGACAACTCTACATAGACAAAACATTCTCAAAGATGTACCTACTCTAATGACAGGCATACAAGTAGACACGCGAAATGACCCCAGTATCCCTTTTTTATTCCGATACAAGTTAATCCTTCACTGCTATCTCACATGGTGGTAAGCGACGATGCTTGGCTGGATATGTATCGGCTTTTAACTAAGATGGTAGCCGGGCTAACTTGGAAGGGCTATGGGTTAAGAGCGATTTCATTAAATTAAACAAATTACGGCTGTTTCTACGCGGCATGAGGCATAGTCCTTGGCGGCACGGCTTTGCCGGTAAGGTGGTGACTAGCAACGCCGAAGACGCTCACCAGACCAGACCAGAGACAATTTACAAATTATATATTCCCAAATTACCCTTGCCAGGAATCAAACCCGGTACCTCCCACTTACGTATCAGATCACAGCGCTTACCACTACGACCGGGAGGTCATCCAAATCCTATTTTATTAATTTTGGATATGGACAACTAAAACGTTAATTTTAATTCGCTTTTACCTGAACTGGGGTCAACCGGCGGCTCCTCCTCGGTATAGTCTGGCTCAGGCTCAGGACCGTTATCGTCGTCTGCATTCAACGACATGAAGAAACGGAGAGAGACTATATATTATTATTATGTTTGCACATACTTTTGCATGCCTAGCTTGCTATCACTAAGTATAAGCTTATCAGCTTTGACATAAAGTACTTTTTTATTTATAGATGTTTTAGCACTAATATAAGCCATAGCATAGGTGTTATAAAAATATCGTTTTAATAATATCATTTTATGAAGTATGAAAATGTTGGGTAAGTAGGTACAATAATTGTGCAAATTAAATCAAATCTAGTTTCCCAAATTAACAGCCAGACACAGTGTGCAAAAATATCTATTTATAATTATTATTATTCATAACACTGACTGACTCCAACGTACTTTGAGTGAACGGCATAGCTTAAACCGGTGGGTCAAGAAGCATGAGATTCATCGAGGAGATCATTATCATCATAATCAACTTATCGCTAGCTCAATACTAAGCACGGGTGTCCTCCAGGATGAGAAGTACTTGGCCATTCTATCAGCGCGGAGAAAATGCCAAAGAAAATTTTCACAGGTTGAATTACGTTAGATTTGCCCCTAGCCTTAATTATAAAGGTACTTACAGTCCGGAGCGGGAGGCTCCGGGTTCGATAGCAGACACGCGGCCCACTCGGTTCGCGCGATTTCGCCGTCCCCATCTGCGTCACAGCCGCGCGTCCATGCTCGCGCGCATCTTTTTGGCTTTACTACCTGTTAATTGGATCATTTTATCACACAGTTAAATTCATAAGTTATGATACATAACTCAATCTGCTGAGTAGCTTATTAAGTTATAACGGAGACCTCCACTAAGAAACCATAAAAATATAATACAGGCAAAAAGAACTCTGGCCTTGAACCGTAGTGGGTCATTTATCGTTCTATTCGGTGGTAGGTTCGCAGTAGAGCACGACGGCGGGGGAGTATCTTTGCTACCAGCGCTGTAGGAAGATAATATACTACCAATATGCCGAAACGCGTCTCTAGGAAGTCATTCAGTCCAGTGTTCCTGGACCTGACGACGTCTGAACTTGTTATATGTTTTAGGGTCTGAACTATCGTAAGTGGTATTCATTATAAATATAAATATCTGACGACTGCACTCATCTGATTAGTCGGATTAGTTTGGAACCCGTCCGGGGTCCTTTTTCAAAGGGCCTCTAATCGCGACGTGGCGCGATTAGAGGCGGACGTACCCCGGACGGTTTCGAGACTAATCGGGCATACTCCGACTAATCAGGTGAGTGTAGTCGTTAAATATTTATATTGCATATTCTATATATATGTATAAAACATACCTTCTTAATGAGCCGCCGCAGCCCTCTGTACTCTGATTTCTGCAGCGTGCCGCTCCTATCCCGGTCGAGTTCCCTAAACTTCCAATCGGCAACGGAACGCGCATCTGCAACCGCCCCCCCTTGATCCGACCTTGCTCGATCGAATTCACCACTGAATATTTTTATTAGGTTCCCATTGAACTGCGCACGATCGATTCGCGTGCAACCTGGACATTAAAGCAATTAAAATTGCAACATTATTTGATTTCAATGTCTGAATAGGTAATAGAAAGAGTAGAATAAATATGCACTTAGCTATTTATTAATATTTAAGTAAATCCATACTAATAATATAAGCTTTTAATTATTTATTAAATACGAAAGTGTGTCTTTCTGTATATCTGTCTGTTTGCTGGATTTTCAAGGCCCATCTGTTTAAGCGATTTTGTTGAGAGGTACAGAGATAACTTGCACGTCGGGGAAGGACATTGACTACCTTTGGTTGCGGAATATCAAAGAGTTCCTGCGGGATTTAAAAAAACCTAAATCCAGACGGACGAAGTCGCGGTCATCATCTAGTTGTTTAGTATTAATTTTCTATGGTCTTGAAAGTTTGACTTAACCTTCATGTAATTTATAATATGACACGATGTGATAGTTAAGCGAAGGCGAAAATTATTTATCTATACTGGATTAGGTATTCTACAAAATATAAAGAGAATAGAAGATATTTTTTAATGACACAATACCTAAATAACCTAATAAATTCTAACTAGCCAGATAAATTAAAAGTCACAGAAATTGTGGTATATTAGGAAAACAACTGATAACTGTAACTGAAAACTTCTACATATCGTAACCAAAACATAATTCGTAGCGTAGCTACCTATCTACCTAATATTGAAGGTTCTTAGAACTTGATTTCGCTCGAAATGGAAAGGTGGATGTCTTGGCCATCAACGTAGGCTTAGTAAGAATATATCGACAACGTTGATAGATTTAAGTAAAGAAACACTATGATGTCAGAATACAAAATCTGAGTTTCATCATTTATCTACAGCAAGCGTTGTGGAAACTTTGTAAAGGGAAAATTGTTAAATAGGACTGAATAAACGACTTAAAAGAAGAACCTTTGGTAACATTATTTAGTTTTAAATACTTGTATGTACATACAATATAACGTACACGCTTTGGGTTTTTTGTTTCCATCATACTCAAAGCCGTATACATATCTACTAAATTGCACGTCAAAGTAAATAAATCTGAGTTTAGATTGTTATTATCAAAAAAACACGTCTCCACTTCACTCCGTAAGTCCCTATGCTATACACATCGGATTATTAAACTCGAAATCTATCAACGTTGCCGAGATGTGCGAACTCTACTAAGGGAGCTGTTACCAGTGGAGCATGATAAGTAAAGAAACACGCAACACGCATCGCGTGGTAGGTATAAAATTAACATATCGCATCTATACTGTGACTCTTTAACTGTGAGGAAAGTAAATGTTTGTGTGTAAAACAAAATTGGGTTTCAAACATGTTTCAAATGACAATTTTTCGTATATCATTCCAATCCAAAACTATTCCAGAATTAACGCAGTGATTCAATTAATGTTGATTCAAGAAATCAATAAAAATGGTCCATAATAATTAGCAAGGCCCTTCCTTTTTTTAGTGAGGCTATTTAGAGGCTAGGTAGGTAGATTCTTCCTACATCAATGGTATATACATACAATTATATAGTTTTTTCGGGTAAATATCTAGCAACCGCGTGTTTTTTTTAGTGACTGAATTTTCGTGAGTAGGTTCGGTTCGACGAGACGCCGATTCTGACTGGAGGACGCTCCAGTCATACCATCTATTTTATTGGACAATCGTTTTTCTGATGTTTTTCTGAGTTTATTATCCAATTGTCTCAATATAAAAAAAATTGTGTTAGTCAGACAATTTCGATACCCCACCGAATCGACATGTTTTATACCTGCACACTAAAATTCTATCGAGAATTTTCACAGAGAAAAACTTGGGCGTCTTGTTGAACCGAACCTACTCACGAAGGTCCAGTTTGTTATTAATCATTAAAAAAACAGGCTGTGGCTGCTGGACTAATACTTGAAGGAAGTTCGGAAACAAATTTATAATAAATACCTATACCAAAAATTGTAAGTGAAGGAGCCGTAGTCTAAACGAACTAAAGGCTATCCAAGGCTTCGATAGCCAGAGGGATGCAAGTTCAATCACTGCCGATTCCGCAATTTTGATATGCATTAAAAAATTATATCGGCTCTAACTCTAATAGAAGGCATGTAATTACCTAGATATGATAAGAGAGCATTTCATTCATCATTTTCACTCAGATCATATTTTCCAAGTAGGTATTCGTAATCCTTTATTCGTCGATGATCAAAAGATTTAACACAATGCCCAATGGGTTCATCGGTAGGTAAGTGCCGGCCAGTGATAGCAATACGTCCGTAAGTCGACTAGCCACACGCGGCAAATGTACTCCGTTGCTCGCCAAGTAGCCCTGTACTCGCTCGCCGTGTGCGTTTCGCCAATGTATAATGTCGCAGCAAAATGGTATAAACCAGGATTTGGTCATATCCCTTTGACCGTCATCCCTTTGGTCATAACACCGGGAGTCGGGAGATGTTTAAACGACAACTCAATTTGAATATTTCACTAAACAAATCTAGTGATATAATAAAATACTTAGCACAGTTTATGAAATGTAACGATGGACCGAACTGACGGACTTTCTTCTTCATAAAAACACTAGGGGGTACGACTGTGTGGGATCGGGATGATCAGATTTCCATTCTAGTCTAAGAAAACACTAAGGGCGCCTTCAAATTTGGCAATATTATGGTTCTGTTGAACCTAAATAGGTACACATAATATATCTGATGCATGTAAACTTACTTCTTTTGTTACGTTGACCTCGTACAGATGATCTTCTCTTAGTTTGCGATTTACCTGTAAAATACATTTTAAATAAGCCAGTTGCCAAGTCAACCTATACTGGGCATAGTAGGATTTTGAATTATGCATTATAGGTAGGTTTTCTTCTTGTTCTTTTCACCTCTCCAGTGTCTCCAAGTAGCTTGAAGGAGATTGGTCGGTAAAAATGTGCCAAATTTCTGAATACTATATGAGGAACAGACCTCTATGGGTACAGCACAGCTGGTGTCAGGTAAAAAGATCTCTGGATTACAACAGAGGTTACGTTATGTTTGAATGACAAACCCACCGAAATAAAATTTCAGATCGATAGAAATCTTGTAACTTGTAAGTGGTCTAAAATACCTAAATAACGAATTGCAATCTTCAAGTGCGAATAAGAACAAAGAAGTTCAATAAAAGCTTATAATTTTATAATTATTATTAGTGGGTGTGGGGTCGTTTTAAATCATTTCCTTCTTTGGTACATTTAATCTGAGATACTCAAGCATGAACCTACGACCCTGCGTGTTGCATTAGAAAGGATTTAAAAAGCTATAGCCTATTGGTGTTTTAATTTATGCCTCTGATAAAGACAGCGTGATTTTTCTTATTTTTAAAATACACTTAACATACTCACTTATTTTTGAGTCTCATTGTTTAACATATAGTTTCGTCTAGTCCGTATGTAAGTCACAGACATGGCACAGTTATAGAAACATTCTCCGAAAACCAGTCTGGCGATATATTAGGTAAAAAATTTAATAGGTAAACTCTGAACAGTATTGTATCAGCACTTTCAAACAGATAGACGACGCGGGCTGATTTTTGTTTTATGTAGTGACTCTAAATACATACTTGATGCAAGTATCCGGGGAGATGTTACACTACTAGAGGAGCAAACCTCATTACGCATCATGACAGCCAGTCTCAATGAAGACGCAGGAAAAATTGACTGCTAACGTGTGCACGGAAATAAAGGTGTGCTTTCTATTCCTTTATTCTCATAGTCATATAGAGATCAGGTGCATGATCAACGGCTTTACGTGTTCCCTGATGGACGGGCAGTACCATCGTCAACTTCCCAACTCTAGGCTGCTACTAATAATACGGAACTTCATGATCTGCAGCCAAATAAACTAAGAACAATGGTCACGAAGCAGTTACCACTGTATTATGTCTTCGGAGTACAAGCGAGCATTTGTAATATGCCCATGCCGTTTTTAAACTGCGGAATTCTATTACGTATTTGCCTGCGACATGTACGGCAGTCAGACTGAGACCATTATGCAGGGCATTGCACCCTCTAGCAACAGGACATCTCTCTGCAAGTGTGGCGGTGTCCTGTAAGAGGGAGACGGGGGACCGTCTACGCAACCGGTCCAAATGGCAGTGATGTACAGCATTAGTCAATACGAAAACCGGTAACGAACGAGCTTCCCACGAATGCCTATGCTGTCTCCATAACTTTTAATTGAACGATGAGAAAATGTCTTAATTATTTAAGACACTTTATATTGTTATTATAATAAGTTAACCAGTGATCATAATGGTACATCTAAATATATTATCAAAGGGAAAGGTGACTGACTGACTGACTGATCTATCAACGCACAGCTCACTTGACAGTACACACACTACTGGACAGATCGAGCTGAAATTTCGCATGCAGATAGCTTTTATGACGTAGGTGAGAAAGAATTTTTGTATGGGTTTGAAGTTTGTGTAAGTAGTCCACGTGGACGAAGTCGCGAGCATAAGCTAGTTTTACATAATTAACACCACAATTAGGTGTGAGTACACATACATTGAGTGTTTCAGCATAAGCAAAATTCAAAACATTAATTCAAAATAAAATAAAAATAAAAATCTTTTTTATTCGAATAAACTTTTACAAGTACTTTCAAATAGTCGGATGCATCTACCACTGGTTCGGAATGCCTTTCCAATCGAGAAGAACCAGCAAGAAACTCGGCGGTTGCTCTTTTCAAATATTTGATATAGGTACAATAGGTATTGAAAGTACAAGTAGGTACTGTTGTAGGTACTCTTTTTGATAGTCGGGATACAGATGATAGTGGTGATAATTTTGTGTTAAGTACGTTAACTTAAAACTAAAGCTACGAGGGTTCCAAACGCACCCAGGATGAGAAGAGCCCACAACAAACTCAGCCGGGTAGGCACTCCTCTGTTCACAATAAATCGCTATTGAAAGTCTAGTATGAAATCAGTCTTCCGTAATAAAAATAGTAAGTAGATTACGTATAAAACAAATTAACTAACTGACTGGCATCTCAACCGCTGGTCCTGGAAAATGAGATTTTGCGTGTAGCATTTCTCTCACTAAATGGTTTTCAGCTTGTAGTTATTCTTACAAAATCCTATCAGCTTACTTATATAATGCATAAGTAGGTACATAGCATCGTATGTCATGACACCAATACAATATTTGCTGAGGACAGGAAATTCCACACCAATATACCTAGGTATTTATCAGCTTATCATCTTTCAAATCGATATTTTGTTTCAAAGTCGACTACGTAGGTATGTGTATCTAATAGGTAACTGTGAGGTAACTATCAAGAAACACAAAAATAATAGGTACTTACTTATTTAAAATCTATTAAATACTAACTGATGCCCGCGACTTCGTGCGCGTGGATTTACATTTTTCAAAATCCCGCGGGAATTCTTTGATTTTCCGGGATAAAAGTAGCCTATAATCCAGGGTATAATCTATCTACATTCCCATCCAAATCCATTCAGCCGTTTTTGCGCGATTGAGTAACAAACATCCAAACATCCACACTTTTACATTTATAATATTATTAGTATTAGGACTAGCTGATGCCCGCGACTTCGTCCGCGTGGATTTACATTTTTAAAAATCCCGCGGGAACTCTTTGGTTTTCCGGGGGAAAAAGTAGCCTATGTGTTAATCCAGGGTATAATCTATCTCCATTACAAATTTCATCCAAATCCGTTCAGCCGTTTTTGCGTGATTGAGTAACAAACATCCAAAAATCCACACTTACACATTTATAATATTATTAGGATTAGGATAGAATGCCTACTTGCGTAGCTATTGTTATTGGGTTCAGCGTAAAAACATCGGTGTCATTGAGGAGTCGTAGAGTTCGAGACAAAATAAACCAATATTCTCGAAACTGCTCAACGGTATCTGATATCGTTACGTCCCAGACATACCGGCGGCTGACCGTAATGAGCGTGAACTAGTCAACGCGTGCTCTAACCCCACCGGGGTCTATTATAATGATGTACGATGGATGTACGTAACCGACCCGGTCTTTATTATACTAAAGCGTTCTCGTTGTATTTTTTTAAAGAATATTAGCCATGAATTTGGTCTGGTGGGAGGCTTCAGCCGTGGCTAGTTACCACCCTACCGGCAAAGCCGTGCCGCCAAGCGATTTAGCGTTCCGGTACGATGCCGTGTAGAAACCAAAGGGGTATGGGTTTACTAAAAACTGCCATACCCCTTCCAGGTTAGCCCATTATCATCTTAGACTGCATCATCACTTACCACCAGGTGAGATTGCAGTCAAGGGCTAACTTGTATGTAAATAAAAAAAAAAAATAGTGCAACGGGCGGGGTTTGAACCGTCGACCTTTCGGTTTTCAGTACACTCCTTTACATTGAGGCTTGAATTTATCCTCCTTATTTCTAAGTTTGCACTTCGCTCAAAAGGAAGCGGTCATAATACCTAAGTACCTTGGTTTTATATAATATCTCTCACCCGGCTATACTCACGTGTTTTGTCGACGTTAGCCCGACTAGTTTCGAACCCATTCCGGGGTACGTGAGTATAGCCGGGTAAGAGATATTATATAAAATGGAAATCACTTACGATAGTTTAAACGCTAAAAAACCTAGTTTGGTTGTTGTGTTTTAGCAGTATTTTAAACATTCTACCTTGGACCAAGCTAGCTTCAATTTAATGTTATTACCTATATTCTACTTCAAAGATACAGAGTGGAGTCGCGTGCGGTTTCCATAATACTTGATAAATTCTAAATCCCAACAATATTGCATACAAAATATAGATATAGAACCTTCAACCAGTTTTGTACAAAGCGGAGTATATGTATAGGCGCATTATTGATAACATGTATGATATGGTTTGAACCTCTGCGCTCGTTTATCGTGGCACCATGCAGGTAGATGACTTGGCTAAATATAAAACATCAAAGCGGCAAGATATCCCAACAAACCTATTAAACGATGTCTGAGGAGTTTTTTTCTGTCGGCTCATGGTGGAGACGCGTTGCCTCCACAATCATATGGACAAAAAACAGGGTTTCATTGTATTACGGCGTCGAGCTGTCTGACAGGAACGATCTTTTCTAAGAAAACCCGCTCCAACTCAGTCGACCTCACAGTTAACTTTAGTCGAGTGTCAAATATTATGTTGAGTGTTAAGTCGTTTTGACAACACGAGTGGGCATAAAGACGACAGACCATCGTTTTCCCTTTTCTTTCCGTTTTTGGAATGGATACGGGTACCTAGTTGATTTGTTCCGTACCTCAAAATAAAAAAGGAACCCTTGTAGGTTCACTTCGTTGTCTGTCTGTCCGTCTATCTGTCTGTCATGTCTGTGAAGACCAGTCAAGAATCAAACCTATAGGGCACTACCTTATTACTTAAATTTGACAGATAGCAATGTTTTATTGCACAAGTAAAAGAGAATATCCGAAAGCCGTAGATTTGTGGTTACATCACAAAACAAATAAAAGTGTAATTTTTGTACGATGGTACGGAACCTTTTGTGTGCGATTCCGACCCGCACTTGACTGATTTTTAAGTTTATATTTTTATTCATTACCGTAGTTTCAGGTTTGAGGTTTAAGTTGGTGCGGTGTCGCAGTGACATTAACGACACAGTTAAAAGCTTTTAAAGCAATTATACCGTTATCGACAGTCAATGGTTACCGACATCTACCAAAGTTATTTCGTAAGGATAAATAGGCAAAACTATAATTAATTCGGAATTCTCACGTCGGACAACGCTTGCTAGCGGCTATCAAATTTATATTTTACTAACTTATGCTCGAGACTTCGTCCGGACAAACCCCTATTTTACCCCTTTAGGGATTTACTACACAGCCAATAGATCAATGAGATTTTTGCATAGATAAAATAATATAGTTTTACACGTGGAGAGTGAGCTTTCTATTTTAGATTTAAAATTAGCCATTGCATCAAAAAGTATTGTAACAAAACCTCAATTATTATTAAGAATCTTGAGTCACGGGAGCCAAGCCGCGGGTAATTGTTAGTAGGCTATAAATTAATGAACTGAGAACAAAACGGTGCAATTGCACGAAACGATTTTACAGGACGAAAAACTGAAAGAAAGCTGTTGACATTTTTCTATAATTATGTCTTTTTGATCGAAATCACGAACTTTGAACACAATTTTAGCACCAATTTCGGTTTTTTTTATTAGGAAATGAGTTCAGAGTTGTATTCAGTGATCAAGTCACAAACTTCAATCTCAAGTTATGTACAGTTTTAGGCCGTTTTGCAAGGAGATAAGTACAGGTTTGTATTTAGTGTGCCAAAAACGTCCGGATGAAAAAAAAAAGTGTTTTTATCAGAAGTGTAATTAATTACCAACATCGTTTTGTTTGCCAGCTCTTCAATTATACATCACATGGACAAAGTTGCAGGCAAAACCTAGTGGTCTATAACTCGATGGTTAGAGGAACTAAATTTCAACGCCGTAATTTGGGCCTTACTCGCAATCGGGTCAATATAAGTGCTAATATAATCAAAGTATAATTGCCCACGTGAATACTGAACTACCGTCTGGCGCCATGCACTACACAACTAGTATTTATAAATTATGCTCACGTACAAGAAGAAATATGAGCGAACTACTGATGTCGATACCGTCGATACCTAGGAATGACACCTCAGTATCTACGCTGCATTTAAAAAAATAAACAACCAGACAAACAGATCTCATATTCAAAAATGGGCTGTTTACAATTTAGTAGCTATCTATTACAAATGACTAGCTGTTGAGAAGTTTTGTTTATACTTAGCCAGATTTGATCGTAGTTTTATTAGACCTTGTGATTGATCTAACGGGGTCCTATAGAATTCTAGCCTGATTTTCGTACGGATCTTCCTATTGATTACGTTTTTAAAATAATTTCTTTGAAGTGGTACGAACATCGTTTAGCGGTAGAACCCTTTATAATGCTATGACTGTATTAAACCAAGAACTTTGAGAGCACCGGAATTAATGAGTTCATCAGACCTGAACGACTTTTCTGAGTTTCGAGTATTGAAATAGTGTGTTGATACCTATAGACACAATGTCAGTACTAGGTGGTACTAGTTTGAATATTGAAATTGTCTGTTGCAGTACAGGAACATAATCTAAATATATAAAAGGAAAAGGTGGCAGACCGACTGACTGATCTATCAACGCACAGCTCAAACTACAGGACGGATCGGGCTAAAATTTTGCATGCATATATACGTATCTATTATAACGTAGCGCTAAGAAAAGATTTTTGAAAATTGAACTCCTAATAGGGTTAAATAGGGGTTTAAAATTTGTATACTCCACGCGAACGAAGTTCCGAGCATAAGCTAGTTAGAAGTAAGAAAGGATCATGACATTGCCTCACGAGACGTAACACATCAGAAAGAGCTCAATAAGATGTGTATAAGCTTTTCTCTTGGGAAAGAAAGCAGCTTTCTAGATACCTACTAAGTGTAAAAGGGGTGAACGTAAATTATGGTAGAATCTATTTTCTTTACAGATCCTATAGATTATAGAGAGAGAGCCCGGGAGGGCCGGACCTTCGTTATTTTATAAAATAACGAAGTTTTGGTCCTCCCGGGCTCTTCAT
Organism: Maniola hyperantus; assembly: GCF_902806685.2. Classification (NCBI taxonomy): domain Eukaryota; kingdom Metazoa; phylum Arthropoda; class Insecta; order Lepidoptera; family Nymphalidae; genus Maniola; species Maniola hyperantus. The sequence goes on from NC_048564.1 coordinate 6,789,891, forward strand.
TATCATCATGATCAACCCATCACCGGCTCACTACAAAGCACGGGTCTCCTCTCAGAGTGAGAAGGGTTTTGGCCATAGTCTACCACGCTGGCCATGTGCGGAATGGTAGACTTCACACACCTTTGAGAACATTATGGAGGAACATCGTGAGGAAACCTGCATACCCGGGCTCTTAGTCCACTACAAATTGTAATTAATTTGACAATAGATTTATGAATCAGAAATTTCGTGATTAAAAACATTTTCTTTTAGGATTTAGTCGTATTAGACAAACGTTAAGATGCATCTAAATATATCATGTAACATGACTGTGTAAAGCTTTGGTTATTTAAAACTTCCACGTTGTTAGGCAAAACTACTAAAATGTCATAAAATAATGAAACAAGTTGTGAAACCATGTTATGTAGGTACCTATATAGTCTGGACGCGCTAGTAAACGCAAACTGTGGAAATGGAAATGTAAATATGTACCCATATCCAGGTCAAATCAGTGTACACCTAGATAATATTCAATTAACTCGTCAATAAAACCTGATATATAGTATTTTAAAATGTTTCATAATTCTTAACTGCAGGTCCAGTATCTATCGCATAATTGAATAGGTACCTCTATCTGCCAATATAGGTAATTTCATCGGCTGTAACATTAAATAGAAACAATTTAAATGATAACCGTGACTTCGTCAGTGTGGATTTAAGTTTTCAAAAATTTCGTAAGAATTCTTTGATTTTCCGGGACAAAATTATTCGATCGATTCCAGGACGCAAGCTATCTCTGTTACCAAGTAGATAATGCCTGCGATTTCATCGACTTGGAATTTAGGTTTAGTACGAATCCCGTGGGGAGATTTTGATTTTCCGGGACGAAAACAGCCTATGTCTATCCCCGGAATGCATCTGCAAGTGGACCAAATATCGGCAAAATCCGTGGGCTGTAAAATGCTAGGAGGCATACAAACAGACAAACAGAGTCACTTTTGCATTTATAATATTAGTTTGTACTAGCTTAGCTTGCGACTTTGGCCGCGTGGCTTATACAGATTTCAAATCCGTATTTTACTCCCTTAGAGGTTGAATTTTCAAAAGTTCTTTCTTAGCAGATGTCTAATACTGTACGTCATAATACCTATCTGCATGGCAAGTTTAATCCAGATCCTTCCAGTACTTCGAGCTGTGCGTTAATAGATCTTTACTATAAAATAACAGGTTTTTAAAATTTTAGTCTATTCATTTGTTCAAGGAATATCAAAAAGGCTAGTTTTATAAGTAGGTATAATCCTTAATCAGCATATATTTAGTTACGAGTTATGACAAAGCATGACATCCATTGCAATCAATGAACAATGATTCGAAGCCATAGAACAATAGTTCGATTAAGAAACATTACAATCGACTAATATAAAAAATAAAGCGTATGGACACACAGACACACACACAACGAACCATGACGAAATGACAATAATAATTTTCTCAACACAAATGAATAATGCATACCAACATTCCTAATGGCTGTATGAAAATAAGATGATTGCTAATATTATATAACCAGGCGATTGCGAATCAGACTCGCGCATCGAGGTTCCGTACCTTTGAAAAATAATAACAAAGAAAATAATTATTCATTTGGTCTAATTATCGACCCCCTCAAAAACAAAACAATCTAGATGACACTTTAAATCCACTAATTTTGTCTGGTGGGAGGCTTCGGCCGTGGCTAGTAACGACCCTACTGGCAAAGCCGTGCCGCCAAGCGATTTAGCGTTCCGGTACGATGCCGTGTAGAAACCAAAGGGGCATGGGTTTATTAAAAACTGCAATACCTCTTCCAGGTTGGCCCGCTTCCATCTTAGACTGCATCGTCACTTACCACCAGGTGAGACTGCAGTCAGGGCTAACTTGTATCTGAATAAAAAAATCCACGCGGGCGAAGCCGCGAACATCAGTTAGTTAAATATAATAAACAACGAGAATTCAATGCTTACGGACTCATTCATATGATTTTTCCTCGTATAAAATCTGTGCGATTTTATTCTATGTATGAAAACTCTTTGCTACTAAACTTCTTAAATTGATTTATTTTAAACTAAACTGCTAATAGTTAGGGAGGCGAGGTAGCTAAATAGCGTAATTCAACGGCGCCGTCGAGACCTATCAAAATCGAAAGATAAAATAATTTCGAAAAGAAAAGCTCGTATGGTAAAAACCATTTTAGCGGTGGGTTTGGCGTGTACGGTTTTTCAAAAATGTTTAAAAAAACAGTTACTTGGGCATTCTCGAGCGCGTCAGATATTCATACTACGTATGCCCCAAGTGCCTCTGATAACAACGGTATACTAATCTGCCGGTTTGGGTGGTGGGTGTAGGCATATAAAGTAGTCAAAAATGCAAAAAAAAAAATTACTCGAGCGCGTCAGATTTTCGGAAGGGGTGTTGAGTAGGCCCCAAGGAAGCTCCCTTTAAAAAAACTGACGATTTCGGCGCGACGATAAGTTACGATGAATTTTTGAAAATGCAAAAAAAAAAAGTTTTTTCGAAATACTCGAGCGCGTCAGATTTTCATAGGGGAGGTTTATCTCGGTAGCCTGAAAGCATATTTTCTTAATCTGACAAAAATGTTGGTGGGTTCTCTTAATCTGACCGAAAAAGGTTTTTTTGGTTTCTTTTTTTTCCTTTCTTTCTCCTTGATAATTGAAATTAAGGAAAAATACTGGTAGGACGGCATATTTCCGCGAAGCGCTCAGTCTGTATTACATGTTTATGGCAAATTCCTCTTTTTTGCTTCAATTCTTCACTTCGTTTTGCTTACGGTACGTCCAAAAAACAATTTGAGGATCAACAGGCTATTGAATAATATACATACATGAAACTGTACATGTTAATGATACTTTTGTATACAGATACGCGTAACTTTTTCCGAGTCCACGAAAATTGTCGAGAAGCTTAAGAAAAAAAAAATTTGAGATATAATAAAAGTCACATAATTTAATTATCGTTATTTCATATCAATTATTTAACACCCTCAGTTTTCGAGATATACTCAAAAAACCGGGAGTTTGAGTTTTTATGATGCTTCAAGTCAAAAAGTTTTAACTTTTAAAATGTAAAGAGACCTTTTTTGTGTAAAATAAAATTACCTTTTTTGTTTATTTAAACTTTTTTTTGGTAAAATGTATCGTTCGCGACTTATATGCCGCAACGCGTTTTTCGGAAGACGAAATGGCTCCTCCACACTTCCGGTCATGCGGAAACCGGCAGATTTTGTATTTTTAGTAAATTTTAGATTATATTCTTCAAAATAAAAAAATAAAAAATCGCGCTCGAGAATTCCGGATTAACGTTTTTTTTTTTTACAAGTTCGCGACCCTATAACTCGGCGGCGTCAAGGACTTATCGTCAGATTTGTTAAATTTAGTCTTAAAACACTAAAATCAACCCCCAATATCTTAATCTGACGCGCTCGAGTATTTCAGACTATCGATTTTTTTTTACTAATCTGATCGTCTATCCTAGGCGCGCGTCACTACATATAGAGCTAAATACTTTAGAAGGTTGTTCTATTGGGTCTAAGGTATCTCTCATATCTTAAACTGCCACGCTCGAGTATTGCCGAAAATTCCCCTATTCGCCTCCCTAACTATAAAGTATGTGCTCGTAAAAGAAAGTCACGACCGCGTAAAAAAAGAATGCTATGCAAAAGATTTAATTTTCGAATCATAAAGCTTATTTCACATTACGGGATATAAATTATATTGTTATAGTCCGGTCAATGTTGGTGGTCCCAACATTCGTACCAATTTTTAGAGCTAAAACAACTTGTATTGAAAAATATATCTGTACTCTACTTAACGAGATTTAGACTATATGACACCGGCATTTGCACTGGACGCATGCATTGAAGGCATAAAGAGTGATACCCCACATGCCAGGGTAAGAAAAAACATTTTGTCCTTGAAAAATAATTGAATTTCTAATTTCAAGACTCGGTTTTGGGTACAATGTTGACATTGTACACCACGTATCTAAATTTCAGGTCGGTAACTGATTTCGTCAACGAGCTAGATCCATGACATACAGACGGACAGAGAGATAGCAGAGTAATTTGCTCTTTGAGTATAGAACGCTAAAACCGGGGGAAAAGCTGAAATTAGTATTTTGCAAGAACTAGAATGGAAATAATAAACACACGCTTATAAAAATAATTTTTCGTACAAACAACTTCTATTTCTTGGATACGAATTGTTAAAATATGAATTTAACTATGCGTCTTTTATTACCGAAGCAGTTATAAAATAAATTATATTATTATGTTCAACCATTACGAGTAGATAGACATTCAATAAGATTTTATGGTATAATATCCATTATATCGTAAAATACCACTGAATATCTGTAATTGAACTTACGGTTTCAGTAGTTCTGGTTAGGATTTCTGGAGTCACGACTGAAAATGTTCAAATTATAGCTAGCCATCAAATCGACAATCTCTTTGTTATACCTTACTATCCGAATTCTTCCTATAGTGCGCGACGATTTGAGAAGGCAATTTTCTAGTGACGTGACAATGATATGACATACCGTGTACGGGGTATCTAATCGACATCGATATTAATTTTGATAGGCACCTACGCAACAAAATGAGCGTAAAATAGTTAGTACCACTTTTGTTTATATTTTTGTTTAATCATCACACTCAAATTCCAATGAACTAACATCGCCGCAAACACATAAAGAACCTTCGTCACTGGTTTCTCCGACTTCTATAATAAAATGTTCCATTTCATTTTCTATTCCTTACCTTGACACCGACGCTACCTGTAACCTAGTTTTTGACATGTACGAAGACCTCAACGAAAAGGTATTTTTTCACCTAACGCGACAAATAGCTTAGGATATGTCTGAACGATTTTCTTCTGTAAATAAAATTCAGTTATAGTGTTATGAATCACTGTGCAATCAAAATCATCTACATACAATTTTAGACCTCTTTTCTTCCGTTTTTTGGGTGATTAAATGTAATTGTTCATCTGACCCTACCGATTTTGATTTTGATTTTATTTTGGACATTGTTCTTTTCGATATGCCAGTGTAAAACACAGCCCTATTGAGTGTCTGTTTGACAGTATTTATTTATAACAATTTTTTTTCAGTTCAATGTCACAATTTTCTCATTTTCTGGCTAGTTCACGTGTTTGAGAGTGAATGGTTTATTTTTATTTTCACACGTCGTGACGAAGAATCAACTGAAGCCATGTTCAATACCTACACAAAACTGCACGCAACAATGAAATCGATCAATACGGACTTGTGCAACACTAAAATTATGACAGCATACCCGGGCGTCTCCCCCACCACGACTCGCCTCATACCCCGATTGCCATTTCAAGCTGTCGCGCTAGAGCTTAATAGGTTTTCGGTAAACTTGCATCATAAAACATTGTAAATTAAGGCTAACGTACATTAGCGCATATGCGTCTAAGCTCTTTGGCAGCCATAGCATAAGCCAAAATAAAGCAGCTATGGAATTAACAAAAGATTTAATTCAGACGACCAAACCGCCCCCGATCGTCTTGAAGGAGCCTAAACGGCTAACAATATCAGCTTACTGCTAAGAAACGATCGCAAGCGATAGTAGTAAATGGATGTGCTCCAATACCATCTGCATCGTGCAAGAAATGAGATACTATCATTTGTAGTAGGTACTTACAGCCCCGAGTAGGTACAATTATAGCTCCATGCTGTATGGTATTGGTTGATTTTGATATTTTTAGATTCTAAAATGATGTTTGCATGATATAAACAGTGTAATATTTGTGCAAGTAAAGTATTTTCTCATAATGTAAGTGGTTCTGACCCTTGAATCAGTCAACGACAGAATGCAAATTGCAAACAAAAGGCTATGCGCTGAAAAATCTGTATAGAACTAGTTTTATATTATGCAGACACATAATAAACCCATCGATAATAATAAATAACTTATCGAACAGACTTAGTTCTGCCGCATATGCGGTAAAAAAGATTCGCCAGTTGACAGACATAGAAACTGCGAGACTAGTATATTTTAGTTACTTTCACAGCATTATGTCATATGGTATATTATTATGGGGTAATGCTGCTGATATTAATTCTATTTTTGTGCTGCAGAAAAGGGCTGTTCGAGCCATATACAGTATGGGGCCACGAGAGTCGCTGAGAACTAAATTTAGGGAAGTTAAAATTATGACAGTGCATAATCAATATATTTTTGAAAATTTACTGTACGTACATAAAAACATAAATAATTTAAAAAAAAAAAGTGACTGTCATAATATAAATACTAGAAATAAAAATAAACTTGTAATTCCCGCCTCTAGGCTCAGTAAAGTTAGCAATTCATTTGCTCGTAATTCCATACGTTTCTATAATAAGCTTCCAGAAGACATATTGGAGATGTCTCTCAACAAGTTCAAAGTTTTCATAAAACGTAAACTAATTGAAAAATCCTATTACAATGTAAAGGATTATTTAAATGATAAGCAAGCTTGGGAATGAGTTGCTTAACGACTTTGTGATAGTTCTAATAAGTTTCAATAATTTTGTAAAGTGGTGATAATAAAAAGAATACCCGGCTGAGTTTGTTGTGGGCTCTTCTCAGACCTGGGCGCGTTTGGAACCCTCGTAGCTTTAGTTTTAAGTTTGCGTTATAATTATCACCACTATATTATCTTACAAATCTAACACTATACCAGACAATCAATAAGAGTAATTTATTACCTATTTTGAATAAATCATTTGACTTTTGACTTTTGACTTTTGATATAAATTTTATTATAAGTTAAAATTGTAAGTTAAATATATACCGTTTAGAATAAAGAATACAGAAGCCATCGCATCGCCAAAGATAAAAATTGTAAGTATATTACTGTATGCTCAATATTAATATTCCTAAAAGAGTCGCCTACGCAGGGCGACGTCCGTCGTCTGCTGATTGCTGTGCCTAATCGCCAACATCCTATAGGCATATCCTTAGGTATCCTCTTGCTCATAAGATTAAATATCAAGCCCACGTATAGACCAAACAGGGTCAATCCTGTTAGGAAGATTTATTTATTTTATTAACAAAGCCCTCGCGTTTGATTGCGAATTACTATATGCTATTAGTTGATGCCCGTGACTTCATTCGCGCAGATTTAGGTTTTTTAAATTGGCTCATGGGAACTTTGAATTTTCGGGATAAAAATTAACCTATGTCCGTCTCTGAGATGTAAGCTATCTCTGTACCGATTTTTTTTCAATATCGGTAAAGCGGATGGTCTTTGAAAATGTAATAGACAGACGGACAAATACACTTTTACATTTATAATATTAGAATGGATTATGCTTAGACATGGTAAAAATGATTGATTTTTATAATGCAATTTATATTGTAGATAAGCGAGTGATGGTTACTTGAATTCCTGGAATATTGCAACATATTACAACTTTTGGTTAAGTACGCTGCGATGACGAAGTCGCGGGTATCTGTTAGATTTGTTATAAAAATAAGCTCAGGTAAAAATTGGCGTCGGTCATAAGTTTAGACCTGCGGCGACTACGTTTTGCACTTAATTCTATCGAAGAATTTTGATTAAGGGCGGTTCTCTTTTTGGCATACATATAAAATGTCGTTTCTGTGATTGTTTTAGCTGGTTTTAGCCGACGCGCCCATTTGGTATTTATTTTTTTGAAATAAGAAAACAATTTTTAGAAGAGATTAGTTTTTATATTCCTAAAAAGTTTACGTGACCACCGATTACTCTGTAAGAGAATAAACTAATTTGAATTAGGAATTGGTGTTCTAGCTGATACACCTATAGACCACATTGTGCCAGACCAGAGAACGCTTCACTTTTCGGTACTGCTTTTTTGTAGAATGTATTTATACTTACCTGCTGGTAAAATAAGCTTCGCCGTAGGCTCTCATTCAGGATTCAGATTTCTTCATCTGAATCTTCAGTATACCCAAACCAAAACTAATTTAGATAATATTTTTATTTTCGATCAGTCGCCAACCAACTATTGAAAGTAAGATTTTATTGACTGATTCTTACATCATTTCAAAATCTTACAAGTGACAGAGATCGTGCCAGGCTTCTAGCATTATCTGAAAAGGAATCTGGGTAGCGGTTTCATGCCTTGCCATCCAAAAATCTCGGCACACTTTTAGATAACGAAAGTTTTCGTGTAGCTCTCACACAGCACAGCACAGATGTCCGTATGGAAAAGAGAACGAAAATAACGGATCGACAGCATTATATATTTTATGGTCCGACTTGTATCTTTTAAAGCTTAGGGGAAATTAGTCTAAACAACAATAGCCTGGATTAATTTAGGTTTTCGTCCCGTATTACAATAAACTTAAGTCAGGTCTGTGGGATATCAAAAATTTGATGAGAACATGTTATAAAGGTGATAGTTGTGGAGGAAATGGTCCTAAACAACATACCATGTTAGTCATCTTAGAGAAGCCACTAAAGCACTCGCTATGGAAACTGACATTCTTCTTATTATCTGGGATATTAGCATTCAAAAAATATTGCTTCACTTTACTTTAGGTAAATTATATAAGTACTTACTGAATTTTTATAATAGATATTTTTTTTAGATTTTAAAAAGTGTCACCTATCATTGCAATAGCAATACATGTTATACTCGATACATACTCGATAGGGAACCATTCCGCATTTGAACCACTATCAATGTCGTCTAATATGATGATAGTAGTGCCTAGTAATCAAGTCTGGATTGCTGTCTTCCGCCTTTAGCAATCGGTATCTGTGCTTACAGTTGTAACCTCAATTCAAGGGTAAGGAACAAAGACCCATGTGTAAGACAGGAATCTCTTGTTATCCGCCGTATTTCGCACTTTGTCGTCTTCTACAGATGGGACTCACAAGAGACGATAGAAAAGAAAGATTACGAAAGGTAAATTTCATTCGCATGAAATGGATCGCATTCTGAACCTTACTCCAAAACTATGGCTTAGTTCTACAATGCAATTTTAGTGAGCAGTGGACTAATTCAAACGTCCTGAGATAGTTTGGAAAATAAAGTATAAAATTTACAAGCGAAGTCAATATGGAAGTTTTTAAAAACGGTCTGTCTAAAAGATTCCAAAAATAGTACTTAATTAATATTAAATAAGGTGTAAAACATTACAAACTTCTAAGCCTACACGTCAGTGTTCATGTTAAAGTTTCACCGATACCTGATATATTAAATTCTGCTATGAATTGCTAAATTATTAAACTATTCTTAGAAAATTTAGATGTTATTAGGCATTAAGTCTGTTTTGTATCGTATCGGATAAACAAGTAATACTTTTCGGGTAAAGATACAACGCAGATTCTTGGCAGAACATGCAATAATAAATTGGGAGCCAGTCAGCCAGAAAATGCATTAAACATTTACTTAGATCACTCCTAATATCATCCATAGTAATATGCATCATTCAATGCAATGTGTATTCGAAATTTTTATACTCTGTGTATGTACACAGACAGGGGATTGCATTCTAAAATCATTTACACAAGACATATTGAAAGATTCTTCAAAGGAGATGTGCTTGTAAAATAAACTATGGCTCTCATCTCGAAGAATGTTTACAAACGCTCTAGAGCAGATTATTTACAATTTGTATAAAGCAGAACAGGCGTTTTGAATCCGGGTAAGAAAGATTAGTTTCTAGTAGTGTTGATAAGCTGTTCTCCTTCACGTATACATATGCGAACAATTCGAGACTTATATATATACTTATATATAATAACAGTTGACTGAAAACGCTGCTTACGATTTGCATTTTCAAGAAATATAATATAATGAAATTGCATTATATTTTATATAATGAAATACCTGTGGAAATAATAATATAAAATATAAAATATATATATATAAATATATGCAATAGAAACTGCAAAATCGGTGGAATTCAAACGCGCGTCTCACTTGACCAAATAAGTCACGATTCTCCTGCCGTACGAATTCCACCGGTTCTGAAATTTTATACCTATTTACAAAAATTGATGGGCAAAGTTTCAAAGCTAGGAAATATAACTATGTCAATTATTAGAACTCAATGCTAGAAATATATTAATATACTAGATGACCCACCCCGGCTTCGCTCGGGTGGAATTTAAAAAACCGAGGTGGGGGTTGAATTTCCAAAAATCCTGAAATCCATATTTCTTTATTTGTTACTGAAAACCCAAATACCAATTTTCATGCAAATAACTTCAAAAATGACAGACTTTCATACAAACTTTTATCCCCTATTTAATCCCCTTGGTAGTAGAATTTCCAAAAATTGTGAAATACGTATTTTTTTTATTTCTAACCGAAAGCTTAAATACCAATTTTCATCAATGTAACTTCAAAAATGAAGGACTTTCATACAAACTTCCATCCCCCATTTAACCCACTTAGGGGTAGAATTTCAAAAGATCCTTTCTTACTGGATACCTACTCTTTACAAAGAACACACTCTCAAAACTTCATGTCTCTATAGGACCAGCGGTTAAGGCTGTGCGTTAATATATTATATGTCAGTCAGTCAGGACATTAATTTTATATATATATAAAATATATATAGATAGTCCGTACAAAACGACTCCTCATGCGCCATTTTAACTCTATGGGTCAACTGTCATATCAAAAGTACTCATTCACCCAGGTTCACCTTTAGAATAAGTACTAAAATCGTACTTTTGACATGAAATTTGACGCAAAAAGTTAATGACGAGTAAGGAATTAAATTTTACGCGTTTTAGGTATGCATAAAACTAGTAATATTCACCATTTACCTAAAAATATATTTAAGAATGAAATTACAACATTTTCAATACTATACCTCCTTCTTCTTCTTCCTTACCTTATTCCACGCTACGTGGGGTCGGCACAACATGTCTTCTTCTTCCACTCATTCCTGTCATTCGTCAACGTATTATCCACTTCTTTTTCACGCATATCCTCTTTCACGCAATCCATCCACCTTTTCTTTGGTCGTCCTCTCCTCTTTTTTCCTTCCACATGCATACTTAACATTCTTCTAGTGACATGGCTTTCTTCCCTCCGCATTATATGTCCATACCATGCCAGCCTATTACCCCTCATCTTTTCTACCACTGGCGCTACTTTCAAACTACCCCTTATATAATCATTTCTTATCTTATCCATCCTTGTCACACCACACATCCATCTCAACATTCGCATTTCAGTCGCATGTACTCGCCTTTCATCCGTCCCTTTTACCGCCCAACATTCTGAACCATACAATGTGACAGGTCTAACGACTGCTTTATAGATTTTCCCCTTAAGTTTAAGGGGCATTTGCGGGTCGCATGTAACACCTGAGACCTGTCGCCATTTCATCCATCCCGCATTCATTCTATTGTTCACTATTTTCAATACTATACCAAAGCTAGCTTATTCTCGCGACTAGAGCGCGTGGACTACACAAACTTCAAACCCCTATTTTACCCCCTTAGGGGTTGAATTTTCAAAAATTCTTTCTTAGCAGATGTCTATGTCATAATAACTATCTGTATGCCCAGCCCGATCCGTCCAGTAGTTTGAGCTGAGCGTTGATAGAAATGATAGATCAGTCAGTCAGTCAGTTTTTATTTTATATATATATCGATATATTGATTTATTATTTTATGGACATAGTCAAAATTTTAAAAAAGGCTCTAAAACATTACTGAGTACTAACCATTATTCTAATGCATAATTCTGCAATTTTCCTTATATTATATTTCCTTTCCAATATTTAAGGTTGCCTGGTAGAGATCGCTAATTAGCGATAAGGCCGCCTTTTGTATCTTCCCTCTGTCTGTGTTTTTTACTCTTCTTGTGGTTGTGCAAATAAAGTGTATTTACTATTATTTAGGAAAATACGTATAACAATCAGGGTGGGGACACCCCGCACACCCGCACAGCTCCCACGCTAACTCGGCACGGGATAGCGCGGGTGACGTGAGGGTGTGCGGGGCGTCCTACCACCTCGTACCCCGATAGCCATCTTGACCTGTCGCGTACTATAGGTATATTCCATTGGCAATATCTCTGTTTTCTCGTAACTTTGGTTCTTGTTGCCATAGTGTGAAATAGAGTATACCTATCTCTCTAGGTATACTAGTAATAAGCTTTTATTTTAGATACATGTTTTCAATTCTGTAGAATTTACGCCCATTTTGACCCATCATTCTTTATTGAGGAATTTCCCTTAAGTCCTACTATAAGTAGACTTACCCGTCTTGGTGATGCAGTCGGGCCTGCCGTTCCTGACAGCTGTGTCCGGGAGCGGTTTCCCGTCGGGCGTGACGCACCAGCAGCCAGCTGCAGCGCCGGCGGCCGCACATTGCACCGCCGCGTATGTACCGTCGGCTCTACACCGCGGCACGAATGCAGCCCGTCGGCCACCCTGCGCGTTCAACGCGTATCGCAGCACGGTCAGACAAGATGACTGACCCTCTAGTCGAAAATCCATATCATTACTAATGGCCAAAGCATATACATACATATATTAGTTTTTAAAAGTAAAACTCGATATGTCTAGGTAGGTACTTGTGTCAATTTTTATCTAAACTCCAGGCAACAAATAGTTTGAATGAGGTACCCAAGGAACGGAGAAATACATATATGTACATTATACTCGTACAAACCTGCAGCTAAATTCCCGTAGTCGTTTAAATAAATATCTCGGTAACCATGAGATTGTGGTGCATAATAGGTATGCAATAGTAGGCAAGTAGATACATCTTTGAATCAGTTACCTTGTAATCTCAGAATATTTAACTATACATACAGTAGTTATTTATCGGTCTGGAAATATGATCCATACCATACACCCATGGCTCAATCAACAGATAAATAAACATGCACTAATTAATTACTAACTGAACCGCGATTACTAATACACGGTGATAAAGGAGATAAGTATACTGTGCTTATGTCAGAAGCAATAACCAAGCAAATATGTAAGAAGAAAAGAATTATTCTTTAAAGAGTACCGATGAAGAGATGGAAGGAGACAGTACCTACTACCTAACAAGTAATTTAAAAAGTTTTTAATAAAACCCCGACTGCGGTTTGCACTGTATCTTTTTCAGTCCACATATTAAAATTTAAAGCACATACAATCCACCATTTTGATTTTTTAAAGAGTGAGAGTGACGATCAAGACGAATCTAATGAAGTATCATTTATCAAAATAGGTTGAGCCGTTGAGTAGTAACGAGCGAACATAGGAGCGAATACCTATAGGTATATATGTACGTAATACACATACAGGTCAAACACATAACTCTACTTTCAAGCTTCGCCGCAGTCGGGTAGTAAAACAATGTTGGCCGTAAACGGGAGCAAATGAACTTTTCACTTTCTATAAGATTTTCGTTCTTAAAGACGTGTCGCTGTTCAATAATATTATTTGAAAAGTAAGTACCTACCTAGCGTCAGTTGTATTGCGTTCCAAATAATATTGTGATAAATATTAAGCGCGTAACAATAACAAATAATAATTGGTTCAGTGGTTAATGTACGATGCGAGCATAAGCAGTTTTATAATAGAATTTTCTAAAAAATAAACATACCCACACACGATCCTCTATGAGCTATGGTCACCGTTTCACCAGTACACTGCGCCTTCATAAGGTGACACTTGGAGGGATATGTGTGGCCGTCCGTACCACACACTACTCTATTCGCATTGCCCGTATTCGCCTCACAAGCTGCTACTCTGTGGAAGCAAGTCGCGCTGCTTTGGGTACTAGTCTGCCAAACAATATAATACTTGATTATAATAAGTAAGATGGAAGGGTTCGGAAGCGACTCACTAGCGACTATTTCCTCGCTCGAGAAACGTATACGTTTCTTAAATGATTCCGTGCCAATAAAGGAGAAATATATTAACAGTTGATCGCTGAGTGTGCATACTGCCGGAGAGAATTTGTTCTCCACTATTCTGACGCAGCGACAAGAGCTATCAAAGAAAAACTCGCTCAGAGACGCTCTCTCGGTAGTTAAAACACTCGCGCAGTTACGCAGGGATTATTATTGTATGAAGGACGATTAGCGACAAAATTATCCTTTACACTCACTTCTCGTTGCTCACCAACTTGTTTCTAATTTTTAGCTCGTTTCTTGCTAATCGTCGGTGGTTGGATAGATTGCATTGTCTGGTGTGATCATTATTTAAGTCATCTTAAAATGCTCCTAACGCACCCTGGTCTAAGAAGAAACCCTCAACAAACAGCTTTTCTGTTTTTATTTTCATCATCCCACAATATCACCAGCTAGTATAATGTCTCCCGACCGAATTTCGGCCACGGCGGCCATACTGCATTAGAGATTAGCCAACTGTACGGGACATATTATAGTGCACAAGTGTGTGTGCTAGCTCAGGTGCACTCTATTCCCTAACTCTCATATCGTGATGGGATGGAAATTCGTCACAACTCTCCGTGGCACGGGGGTGAATCACCGCCATCTTTCTAACTCTAGGCTAATACTGAGAATTTTTTGACAGAAAAATTCAGTACCTAACTATTTTTGGTCCGACCTGTGAATCAAACCCAGGATCTCGTCATCCGCAGTCGAACATGTTAGACCAATGGGGCATTACAGCTAGTAGAAGTTATACAATTAGCACATCTATACTAATCTAAATATATAAAAGGAAAAGGTGACTGACTGACTGACTGACTGACTGACTGACTGACTGACTGATCTATCAACGCACAGCTCAAACTACTGGACGGATCGGGCTGAAATTTGGCATGCAGATAGCTATTATGACGTAGGCATCCGCTAAGAAAGGATTTTTGAAAATTCAACCCCTAAGGGGGGGAAACAGGGGTTTGAAATTTGTGTAGTCCACGCGGACGAAGTCGCGAGCATAAGCTAGTCTATAATATAAAAATGAATCACTAAATGTGTTGCTCTTCGCAAATCTCGAGGACAGCTGAACCGATTTCGGTAATTCTTTTTTTATAATATTCCTTGAAGTACGAGCATGGGTCTTACGGAGAAAAAAATTTAAAAAAATTGAATCGTCTGTTAGACGGAACGAAGTTCGCCAGGGCAGCTAGTATATCATAAATGCGAAAGTGTATTTCTCTCTGTCTATCAGTTAACTTTTCCCGGCCTATCCGTTTAAACGATTTTGAAATTTGTTGCAGAGATAGCTTGCATCTTTGGGACAGGAATAGGCTACTTTAAATTATCTACGGGCTACTTGTAATAGCGGAATAATGAAACATTTTCCATGGGATTTTTAATACACATAAATCCTAACGTAGGAAGCCGCGGGCATCTTCTAGTTAATAATAACTTTTGAATATCTTATCTACATTGTATTCGTAACCTAAATTTTGTCACTTGGAAGCCGCATAGTCAACTGCCAAAAGCTTATAAAATAATATTACGGGCGTGGTTTACAGTTATCAGGTATGCATTGTATAAAAACAATACTGGTGAAAGTTTAGAGCTTCAAATAATACGACTGTAAGTTTTACTTTATATCTTGAGAGATTTCAATTGGATAAAGATATCTACAATTCTACAATATAATATGGATTCCTACTTAATAAGGTTTATAATTTGAGAACTATCCAGGTCCTTAACTATACCCATGCAATAAACATGCCGATCTGTTGCTCCGTTGCGACGTAATTGAAGGACAAATCAACAAATTATTAACATTTAAAATATTTATTACGACTGAATAGGTACTGAAAGGTATTTTAAGAGCTACGTTTTTGACATAAGTAATATGTATTTGTATCTCCGTTATATTGTATACTAACTGATGCTCGCGGCTTTGTCCAGTGGACTTAGGTTTTTAAAGTCCTCTGGGAATTCTTTGATTTTCCGGTATAAAGAGTAGCGTGTCATTCTGCAGATCCAGCAAAATAACATGCCGATGTGTTGCTCCGTTGCCACCAACAATCAAACACACTTTCGCCTTTATAATGTGGGTAGAGATCGTCAAAAAAATAAAACTAAGAAGCCGGGAGCTTTGTGTTTTTGGCCGTTAGTCGTAATGAACTTAAAATATTTATTGATTAAGATTATCCTCACGAAAGGATTTTATGGAATAGGCTGCAACGCATCTATAAGTTTTATTTTCCTTATAAATGACGGTGGTATATTAAGTCTCAATTTATATTCAGGCCACAACAATAGCAACCGAGTGAATGTATTGCTAGCTGCCAATTTAGCTTCAATAAAGTAGACTTTAAATTATAATAAAAATGTAACTGGACAATTTCATATATTTAGAAAATTTAAATCGAAGGAAGCAACTATTATCGATAAAGAACCCAAAATAGTATTTTGTCTTAGTTTTGTCGGTCTGTCTGTCGGTCTGTACTCTGTAAATGCGTTTCACACCGAAACTACTAAACTGATTTGAACGCAACTTGGCATACCTACTCCAGATTAACATAATTGTAATTCCGAAAAACAATAGGGTTTATTCGGGACAGGGATTGAAATTTTATGTCGATGTTACTCCATAATTCGGTAAAAGAGACGGATGAAAGACGGGTAAATGCGACCGAAATGCGAATGTTGGGATAGATGTGTGGTGTGACAAGAATGGATAAGGTATACATCACAGATATGTCCAGATTTGCAACTAGCGTGGCCCCCTCAGTCCCTCTCGCTCAAGCAGATTTTCTTACTTGTGAAATGTCATTCCTTCTACACTTCACGTTGTTTGCCAAATACTCACGTACAAATACATTTTGGCAAACAAAAAAAGTGGCCATGGTGATAAGGACAAAACATAATCATTTTGTCACTTTCTAACAATCGCTTAAATGCATTTAGCTATCTCGCTCTAACAGTAAGTGTCACAATAGGGCTACTTCTAACAGTCCTTGTTCTGAGGTATACATATTTAATTACATTGGAAAAACTTAAAACTTAATGGGCACCTATGGCCGTATGGACGACGTTGTTACGGAATAATAATTTATTTTTAATTTTAGTTTCAGTTTCAATAATTTTTGACATCGTTTATTGTAATTTTTTGACATTTGTGTTGTGACTAACTAAATTCAACGCAATTTTACTTAATTTAATTGGGTTTTATTTAATTTATTTACTTATTTGGGTTTACAAACAAGGATTTATTTCTTATCTAAAGGTTGCATCATATATTAATTATTATTGGTCTCGCTATGCATTATCATTCAGACAATCATTAGGAAGGTTTATTTTTATACTGTAATAATATAACACATTCATAATATTATTTATCTATGTCGTGCAAAGCCGGGGCGGGTTAACTAGTTTATAAGTAAGTAATATGAGAATTTAATATTTATCTGGAAAGATCATTGACTAATATTAGGTATATTTGTTTAATAGCTTCAAAGCGCTAACCTATTATTATCTATCTACTATAATAATTTTAAGTTATCGCTATCGACTGACTCTACCACTATGTAGACGACTCTTTCTTGAAATATAAAGGTTAATGAACGCAAAAATAAAATGTATACTCTATTCAATAATTCTTTTGCTTATTCTAAATATTAAGTAACTAGTCCGTTTAGAATTTTATTATTGTTGGTGGGAATCTAAATATATAAAAGGATTGACTGACTGACTGTTCTATCAACGCACAGCTCAAACTACTGGACGGATCGGGCTGAGATTTGGCATGTAGATAGCTATTATGACGTAGGCATCCGCTAAGAAAGGATATTTGAAAATTCAACCCCTATAGGGTGAATAGGGATTTGAAATTTGTGTAGTCCACGCGGATAGAGTCGCGAGCATAAGCTAGTAAAATATATAGCCTGCTTTTCTTTAATTAGGAGAGGGACTGAAATCCGGTAATAAGTTCAAATCTGTTATTGTTTCTGTACACATCCCTAGGTAGCAGAAGATTGAGGTGACTCCGTGCACACAGTGTTAGCACCGCAGGTTTTTTGCAGGCAAAGCCATTTAAAATGTCTTTGTTTGCAGGATAATCTTACCGATCGCATTTTGGGATTCCTAAAATCGTTTCAAAACAATTACTTCTTAGTTATGAGTTACGGCTACCTGATCCTGTTTATCTTGGTTTTTCCCGTATTAAATATAACTGGGTGATTTTATTATGATAAACAAATCAATACAGTACTATTTTATTAAGTACATACGAGCTGACCCGGCGAACTTCGTACCGCCTAACAGTCGATTCTTTTTCACGCAATTTTTTAAATTTTTCTCACCGTAAGAACCATCCTGGTACTTCAAGGAATATTATAAAAAAAGGAATTAGCGAAATCGGTTCAGCTGTTCTCGAGATGTGCGATCAGCAACACATTCAGCGATTCATTTTTATATATAGAGGAGATATATATACTTATCTGACTACAATGATTTTATGGAAATTGCTCGTGTAATTTGCAACATCCTTTGACATTATCATAATATTATCTAGGTATTTTGTTTTGGTTTTGCAGCAAAAACGATATTCTGGCCAAAAACGATTTTCTTTTTCTACTTGTCTTGCACATATGACTTCCGTTTGCACGAATCTCACGGATACCTTCGAGTGTGATTATTTACTGGTATTTCACTTTCTACGAGACCAAAGCCAGAGCTTGTTACCAGGTGTGATATACGCGAAGCGTCTGCCAAGTGACCAATCTGGATGTCTCGACTATTCATTAAGAATGCCGACCGCAATCGTTTAATTATTATTTTACTTAGTATTCGATGCCCTCTAAAAGATTTCCTGGCTACACTTTACATGGAATTGGTCACGTTAGGAAATTCCTTTTTTATTTGGCACTAGCGACCCGCCCCGCCTTTGCACGGGTAGCATATTACAATTTTCGTAGGGATCTCTATTTTTGTCACTCAGAAATAATAAAGCTTTCTACTGGTGAAATAATTTTCAAAATCGGTTCAGTATTTCCAGATCGGGTAAGTTTGTTTGTATGGGGTGATCCCCCCATATAAACAAACTAACAAACTTTACCTCTTTATAATATTAATATAAAAACAGACAACACACGAAACGTCATTTTTGTCTCCGGTATTAAAAAATGGACTAAAGATTATTTTGTTTTCGAAACGGTCGAATAGGTTATTCAACCACCTTTTTAAGTATCTTTTCAAGGTACCGAATCCATCGGCGCGCAAGTCTGACTCGCTCTTGGCCGGTTTTTACCTATATATAAAATTCAAAGTCCTGACTGACTGGCTGACTGACTGACCGACATTATATATCAACGCGCAGCCTGGGGGTGCAATGGGGGTTTGGGGGTTGGAAGGTTTTGCTGGTGCAGGGTGTGCGCGGCCTGATGTTATAATGTTTGTTTCTGAAAAAAAAATGCCATTTGTGTCTTGTAGGCCACGCGGGCGAAGCCGCGGGCAGTAGCTAGTTTTCTTTAAATAACAAAAATTAAAAATAAAGTGAATTATTAAGATATGTCTTCGATATATCATCTGTCTTGAGCAGTGATACTACTATAATAAGTCAATGACCTCGAGTCAAAAGCGAAAAAGTTTGAAAACTAATTCCCAACGTGGTTAAATAGGGGGTGAAACTTTGTATGAAAGTTCGTCATTTTTGAAGTTAGAAATATATAATAGGTATGGAAATTTATATTAGGCTAATGTTTATAAATAAAAGCCAGTTGTACGGTAGACGTGAAATTTAGTAGGCTTTTGAAAAACTTTGAAAAAAAAAACCTTTTGAGTGATGGATTTATCAAGAAGGGAATGGATTGGCCTGAAAATAAAATTACAAAACACGCATAGAAACTGACGGGACGGACGGGAAAAAAGATGATGCAGGTGGGAAATCCCCATCCGCTATCGAGTACACGGCTAGTCAAATATTCTTGCTCAATTCATATTCGGTCAATACTAGTTTTAACTAATACAAAAAACAGTAAAAACTAGTATTGATTGATCACATTCGTCAAAAGTAGTTTTGATTGAAAAATATTGGTTAATAGTGAATAATAATATAATATCAATAAAAGTGTTTATTATTCCTAGAGTGTTTTAGATTGACTTCGCTAGAAGTCTCGCTTGGTCACCCCTTCATTCAGTTTTACCTCCTCGACTTACGTTCAGGGACTTTCTTCACGAGCGCGTTATGGTTTCGCGCGTTACAAAACACTCTACGGGTAGGACAGGACAGGGTGCTTCGATTTCGTTTACGACCACGTGCGACCTATTTTTACATACAATTTTATGAACTTATTAATGACTAGCTGATGCCCGCGACTTTGTCCGCGTGGATTTAGATTCCCAAAAAGCCAAATCTTCGATTTTTCGGGGTTTCAAGTAATCTGTGACACTCTGTGGTCTTCAAATGAATCCATGTAAAAAATCAGGTCAATCCGTTGCTCCGTTGAGGCGTGATTGAAAGACAAACCAAACAAACACTCTTTCGCATTTGTAATAATATGGTTTGTGATGATTAATTCCAGCGAAGAGTTTGTTCCGAAATTAACTAGACTACTTTTGAACAACCTAGGTATATAGTCAAAGATAACACCTCAAAGCAGGTTTTTATAGACCACAGTTCGTCACGTTCGAATTTCAACTCGTACTTTGCACGCTAGCGAGCAAAATTACCACTTCCCACTCAGATTTCAAAGGGCAAACGGATTGTTTCCGAACGAGTGAGATGAAAAATAAATTACCTACTTAATAGGCCACCAGGAAGCGCTGCAGTTCGTCGTGGGCTTTATATAGGTATAAAAAAAGGTTTATTGATTTATTTATTATTCTGAACGAAAACCTAGGATTACTCGAGTCAATGGTGTCGAGTCAATGTGTAAAAGTCCGAAATTAACGATAACATTAAGGTTTAACTGGGGCATCCTAGGATTTACCGTAGTTCGAGCTTTTACTGCATTAATTTACAGAACTTTCTAAGTTTATCCTGACATATCGTTTGACGTTTCTCATCTCTAAAGAAACGTATCGTTTTCACACAAAAAATCACATTATACCTATAGAGAAAATGTATCGAAGTACCTAAGTACCCAAGTAGGTACATTTCTGTACCTACTTATTATGTACCTAACGTAACCAACAGATGCACACTGCTCACACACCATATAACTTGTAGAGCAATGTCACATTAATCACTTCAATAGAGCAAGATCGAGTAGTTATGAAGATATCTTTATCTCATTATACCTACTTAATAAATAATATTTAATCGATTATAATAAATGTACACAGGAAAGTACCTAGTTACCTACTTAACAAGGTATAATAATATATTTAATACTGTTAATAATTCATTAATAAATTCTAAATTAGAATATTATTGTCCTGAACTTATGATATACCTAAATATCATTTATTATAACATTGACCAATAAACAAATATAAAATAATAATAATAAAATATTATTTACCTTTTCGCCGGTGCCCGTGCCGGTAACATAATAAATAAAATTTAAACAAAAAATATGAATCACAAATTCGTTGATAATCATAATGCCAATTTTAAGATAAGTAAGTACTAATAAAACAATAAAAATTTGTTGATCGCTTTTATGTTTATTTAACAACACTCATACACAAAACAAAATCAAACTTTCATTAACTCTATGAACTATATAAATCATTTTTATCATCATTTTGGCATAATTTTAATTAATAAAGATACAATGTTCTTTGTTATAATTCACTGACTGTTAAAATAAAAATTTCACGTAAAGATTTTAGTTATAGGAGAGAGTTACGTTACGAACAGAATAAAGTACAATAAAGGATAAATCCCGATACCGGGTCGCCTAAACAAGAGCAAAAAGCGCTCACGCACCCCACCCAAGTCCCAACTTCCAATAGCGTTTCGTTTATCAATTTGTGGCATTGTACAGGGAGAGGTTATTAATATATTTCAAAATATTACATTAAAAGTTAAGTTTTTTTATGTTAAATAATGTGTAAGTGTTCGATTAATTTCTGTTTATGTATTTTCATTATTTAAATCGTGACACATTTTGAACATGATTCTGAACTAAACGTTGCGAGTATCTGTCCGTGTCAGAAATTAGAAATGTTGTCAGCTTCTTCATTGTCAATGTCATTTTTTGCAATTTTAATTTATTTTCTAGTAATTTTGTAAACAAACAATGAATAATTATTACTTTCAAGAATTCAAGAAGAAATTAGAATTAAATTATTGGTTCTGTTCAGTTTTGTGAACTTTTAAATGGAACTATAAAGTTCAGGTGTTAACCGAAGTTTATGACTTGAGGTGCGCACGCGATTCAAGTTCTTCTTGTTTTACATTATTTTGTTTCCACAGAATACAGTCATAGCAGGTGGGTACCTAAGGATTATTTCTCAACTAAGATATTTTCATACTTTGCTTGTTACTAGGAAACGTATTCTATAAATTGTTCAGGTTGGCTAATTTTTGTAAAGTTGTATGTGACTATAAAAATTCTTCAAACAATACAAGAACGTACCTATTACCTACCTACTTAATACATGAAAACAATATAACTGATACAATAGTACATCTAATTCAAATTTCACTATAAAATAGGAAATAAAAGTATGTTTGCCAGCAATAAAAACTATAACAATTTGTAGAACTATCAAAGCATTTGTACCTACATGTGTACATCAGAAATATGCATAAAAGGTTCTCAATTTATTTATTTGAGTTGACTATAACTTTACTGTTATTAACATCTATACAGAGTCGTAAAAGAACACATCACAAATTCCACACCAGCTCAAAAGCAAAACTTTGCATACGAGTTGACCAATCTCTCAAAGGTTAAATTCTTACTACTTATTAAGTTAATTACATTCAAGAATCTAGAATCTTGAGATAATCAAGTTACGTAGACTCAAAATTGTTACTCCCTTAGTAAGTTAATTTATAGACATCATTCTCTGTTACAGCTCGCCATAAAAGTTGTTTTCTCCGTCCAGATACAGGGCCTTGCAGAGCAGATATTATCCAATGGTATTACGATGTGAGACAGGCCAAATGTTATCGTTTCTTCTGGGGTGGATGCCAAGGCAACGGAAACAAATTTGAAACAAGGAAAGCTTGCATACAGTATTGTACATTAAACATAACTTCTTATGCTCAAAGTGTGTTTGTATATTTTTTACAATAAGCAGTTACATGTATTGTATTTAAATATTTTATTAAACATTATATCATTAAGTTATCGTTAAGTAAGTCAAATTGCAGTTCTATAGAAATTATAAAAAAATTCAAATACCTACCTGAAAAAAACAAAAATATTTTTTTATTTTTATTTTTTTAGCTAAAACTCCCTTTTTTTGTTCACTGTCGTTTGAATATGGTACCTGCTTTGGATACTTCAATCGTTGGGCGTGGGATACTCTGACAAAGTAAGTTCTACATCATTCCACTACTTTGGTATTTCAAACTTTCCATATTTGCTATATATTTTTTAAAAACATTTCCCCGTGTTGACCCTTGACAAATGACAGTACATAATAAGTCTAAATACACATGTAATAATAGATTAAAAATAATCTTCGGTCATCTGGTTGTTACTATTGTTTCAAGCATTACTTATATACCTACTAGCTTATTACAATTTTCGCATCTAATTTTTTTGAAAATAAAACCACTCATGAATAATATAACTTTCTACTGGTGAAAGAATTTTCAATATTGGTTCATTCGTTCCAAAGATTACTTCTTACAAGCATACTTACAAACTTAACCTCTTTAAAATATTAGTATAGATAAATTTTCCCTTGCAGGACATGCCGACGAAAACTATACTCTGGTTGTGGGGGTAATCAGAACAATTTTCACAGTCATGCTGAATGTATGGCTACCTGTATGAATTCTCCCAATAAATCGCTACAGAAATCTGAACACTTGACAACATGCATACCATTTAATGTGCCTGATATTGTTTGAAAGGTCTTTAAAAAACACATAAAGTTTTACTTTTCTGTAGCATTATCAGTCCTAGTCCGCAAATGTACGTAGCATGATGAAGTATGAAATTGAAGTCTTCATTATCTGAAATGAAACATGTAAACTTTAATAATTTTGATACTAAGTACCTGGACGCAACCGAGTCTCGATATTTTGATTGACACAGGAATTTGAATTCACACAGGAAGTTAGGGAAAACACAACATTATCTAAATACAAAATTTCATCCAAAGCTTGAGCTGTTCAAGCTGTTTCATCCAAGTTTGAGCTGGTTTCGAGAAGTCATACTCTTATATTATGAATTTATCATTTATTTATTTTAGTATATTGACTAACTCCTGATAAAAATAATACGGCAATCACACATTGTTAAACATATCGAAAGATTTTTTGGTCGCTATATACGTATTCCATTGTAAATGTCCATTATTAATTTATTACAAAACATTAAAACATGCTTGTTAGCGTAACGTATGCTCTTATAATTTATAAATACATACCGTAGCCATAGTTTGCACTCCTACATTAACCATATCCGATGCTTTAATAGCCAGTGTCCTCTGAGATTGTAACAAAATTATGTGTACAGTCTTCCTGTTAGAATTGTCCATGCACTCCCATGGTATGCTGTATACAGCGTTTATCATATTGTAACTCTAAAAATGTTGTTTCAGTTCACTCATCTAGTAGAAAGTATATACTTTTCCGTAAAGAATGTTATGTAATGTCTACTTTTAGACCTTTTTGAGTTTAATAGTTTCGTGATAATATATTAGAGAAACTTAATTAACATAGTTACCAAATCATATTAATCGCTTGGGTACTTTGGGGTTCCGTTCGAAGGCTAAAGGCGTAAAGTTTGGCTCTTAAATAAATCGACCTCCAGTGATTGGTAGACTCGAATAAATAACGTATACCTACCTAAAGATAAAGGTACACGCTAACGGTAGCTCTTCGTGATTCGTAAAAGGTCCCGATATGGGCTGTGGGGGAGGTCAAGGGGAGGTTAGAAATCTTCTGGCAAAAATGACAACTTCAGCAGCCAGCAAATTTGTTTCTTTTCTAAGATATCTAGGAAAAAAGTTGGCAAGAACAAGATATTAAAATAAGTTAAGTTACTTAAATTGATTTTTGAAGAGATTTTTTCTGGAGATAATTTACTCAACAATGGTCTATTTTCGCCCTAGATTTTAGAAGTCCTTTGATAGCATTTGACCTCCCTTACAACCCATGAGTAAAAAGAACGTTTTACCAGTTACCCTGTATACCTACACCTGTATATAAGGTAGCTAACTAGGTAATTTTCAGTTTGTCATATAATTACACTAACTGGCTTTCATAATATTATCAGAATCAATAATATGTACCTAGTTAGGTACATATATTTCAGTCTTGAACAGTGGAAGTCGTTCAAGATTTCGGTCTTACCGTAGTTCTTAAAAGTTCGAACACTATTGATATTTGTGTCAGTTGTTGGAATATTAAGAATGTTAGTGAGCCGTAACGGATTAAGGCTTCCGGATTCTGTAATGGAAGTACAAAATAATTAGTATCCCAGTTCCCTATCGATATTATTTTTTATCAACATTGCTCACTCACCATCTGGGAACACTCCAATAGCAATACACACCCACTAACAATATGAAAAATGTAGTAAAGAATCAATACATGTCCAAAAATTGCCCCCATTCTTGTTGTAAACCTGTAAATAAAATACGCACTTGTAGAGTTTGCTCTGATTGTCATCATTATCATGATCGATCCATCGCCGGTCCACTAATGAGCATTAGTATTCTCTCAGAATGAGAAGGGTTTTGGCCATAATCCGCCACACAGTGTTGATTAGCAAACTTCATACACCTTTGAGAATATAATGGAGAACTCTCAGGAATGTAGGCTAGGTAGCGATAAGGCTGCCTAATTTTTCCTACCTATATTTTTGTTTTGCTTTGGGAGTGTTTTACTGTAATAATTTGGTGGTATACAGTAGATAAAAGTATATTCATTCATTCCTTCACGATGTTTTGCTTCACCGTTAAAGCAAGTGATATTTAATTGCTTAAAACGCACATGGCTCAGAAAAGTTAGATGTGCGTCCTATGTGGATCGAATTCCCGACTTCCAGAATAGGAGGCCAACGAGACTATCACCGCTCTCAATATTGTGTTAATTAAAATCTTGATTCAAGTCAATTAAATCATGAAGTGCATTACAAAGTTGATTAAAATTGTGGATGTTAATCCAGTCTACAAAAAAAATTACACTAGGTAGGTACCTATTCGATTTTTGTCTGTCAACTAAATTGACACACATACGGAGCAAGGCAAGACCAATTAAAGTTATGCTCTTGCTCTTCAAATTTTGTACCACCGAATTAGCAAAAGCACCGAATCTGGGTTATTCCCGTTGAGTCACACCCCCGTGTGTAACACTGTGACACAAGGTGCCTAAAATTTCAAAACATTCCCGTTGAGTAACACTGTTACACAACGGGAATTAATTTGAACTTGTTGGCACCTTGTGTCACACCTACATAAATACATATTATTGCGCGTGTATCGAGTATTAACTGATTGTGCACATTTCCGGGATGTTATTTATTTATAAATACAAGATGGCGGACATGAATTTTTTTACAAAAAATTGACATGGGTGTCGTTTTTAGGGTTTTAGAGGGTGCGAATTTGATGATGACATTTATTCTGAAATCCAAGATGGCGGACATGAATTTTTTTACAAAAAATTGACATGGGTGTCGTTTTTAGGGTTTTAGAGGGTGCTGAATTTGATGATGACATTTATTCTGAAATCCAAGATGGCGGACATGAATTTTTTTACAAAAAATTGACATGGGTGTCGTTTTTAGGGTTTTAGAGGGTGCTGAATTTGATGATGACATTTATTCTGAAATCCAAGATGGCGGACATGAATTTCTTACAAAAAATTGACATGGGTGTCGTTTTTAGGGTTTTCGAGGGTGCTGAATTTGATGATGACATTTATTCTGAAATCCAAGATGGCGGACATGATTTTTTTTACAAAAAATTGACATGGGTGTCGTTTTCAGGGTTTTCGAGGGTGCTGAATTGGATGATGACATTTATTTTTAAATCCAAGATGGCGGACATGAATTTTTTTACAAAAAATTGACATGGGTGTCGTTTTCAGGGTTTTCGAGGGTGCTGAATTTGATGATGACATTTATTCTGAAATCCAAGATGGCGGACATGATTTTTTTACAAAAAATTGACATGGGTGTCGTTTTCAGGGTTTTGGAGGGTGCTGAATTTGATGATGACATTTATTCTGAAATCCAAGATGGCGGACATGAATTTTTTACAAAAAAATTGACATGGGTGTCGTTTTCAGGGTTTTCGAGGGTGCTGAATTTGATGATGACATTTATTCTGAAATCCAAGATGGCGGACATGAATTTTTTTTACAAAAAAATTGACATGGGTGTCGTTTTCAGGGTTTTCGAGGGTGCTAAATTTGATGACGACATTTATTCTGAAGTCCAAGATGGCGGACATGAATTTTTTTTTCAAAAAATTAACATGGGTGTCGTTTTCAGGGTTTTCGAGGGTGCTGAATTTGATGATGACATTTATTCTGAAATCCAAGATGGCGGACATGAATTTTTTTTCAAAAAATTGACATGGGTGTCGTTTTCAGGGTTTTCGAGGGTGCTGAATTTGATAATGACATTTATTCTGAAATCCAAGATGGCGGACATAAATTTTTTTACAAAAAATTGACATGGGTGTCGTTTTCAGGGTTTTCGAGGGTGCTGAATTTGATGATGACATTTATTTTTAAATCCAAGATGGCAGACATGAATTTATTTACAAAAAATTGACATGGGTGTTGTTTTCAGGGTTTTCGAGGGTGCTAAATTTGATGACGACATTTATTCTGAAGTCCAAGATGGCGGACATGATTTTTTTTTTCAAAAAATTAACATGGGTGTCGTTTTCAGGGTTTTCGAGGGTGCTGAATTTGATGATGACATTTATTCTGAAATCCAAGATGGCGGACATGAATTTTTTTACAAAAAATTGACATGGGTGTCGTTTTCAGGGTTTTCGAGGGTGCTGAATTTGATAATGACATTTATTCTGAAATCTAAGATGGCGGACATGAATTTTTTTACAAAAAATTGACATGGGTGTCGTTTTCAGGGTTTTCGAGGGTGCTGAATTTGATGATGACATTTATTTTTAAATCCAAGATGGCCGACATGGATTTTATAAAATAAATGTCATCATCAAATTCAGCACCCTCGAAAACCCTGAAAACGACACGCATGTCTATTTTTTGTAAGAAAATCCATGTCGGCCATCTTGGATATCAAAATAAATGTCATCATCAAATTCAGCACCCTCGAAAACCCTGAAAACGACACCCATGTCTATTTTTTGTAAAAAATCCATGTCGGCCATCTTTGATTTCAAAATAAATGTCATCATCCAATTCAGCACCCTCGAAAACCCTGAAAACGACACCCATGTCTATTTTATTGTAAAAAATCCATGTCCACCATCTTGGATTTAAAAATAAATGTCATCATCCAATTCAGCACCCTCGAAAACCCTGAAAACGACACCCATGTCAATTTTTTGTAAAAATATCATGTCCGCCATCTTGGATTTCAGAATAAATGTCATCATCAAATTCAGCACCCTCGAAAACCCTGAAAACGACACCCATGTCAATTTTTTGTAAATAAATTAATGTCCGCCATCTTGGATTTAAAAATAAATGTCATCATCCAATTCAGCACCCTCGAAAACCCTGAAAACGACACCCATGTCAATTTTTTGTAAAAAAAATCATGTCCGCCATCTTGGATTTCAGAATAAATGTCATCATCAAATTCAGCACCCTCCAAAACCCTAAAAACGACACCCATGTCAATTTTTTGTAAAAAATTCATGTCCGCCATCTTGGATTTCAGAATAAATGTCATCATCAAATTCAGCACCCTCTAAAACCCTAAAAACGACACCCATGTCAATTTTTTGTAAAAAAATTCATGTCCGCCATCTTGGATTTCAGAATAAATGTCATCATCCAATTCAATTCGTAATCAAGGTTATTTTGTTTATCAGGCGGTCAGATAAAAACTAGATACGTACCTAGCACTGTTGTATATCCTGTGATTTACCAAACAAGTAAATAGGTATGTAGGTATTACGTATCCTTTCAAAGCAGGGAACTCTTAGCGCGCGAGTCTGTATCGCACTTAGCCGCTTTTTTATAATTTAAATATGCTGAAAACTACTAATACTGTATCTTTTTGTAAACTTACTCTATTACTAGATTGTGATGCTTAACAATCTCTTTTAGTTCAGACGAAACTTGTTCCATTTCTTCCTCGGAAAACCGCTCAGTTTCGCCTATTTTTTCTGTAGGTCTTCGGAAATTTTCCAAGCTTCTAATGAGTATCTTCAAATGTCCCCAAACGTGGAAAACCATTAGAGCCATTAACAAGTCGAATGTGCAAAAGCAGGAAGAGCACATAAATGTTATGTACCAGTTGAATGTGAATAGTAAGGCATAGCCTCTAATATCGTGTTCATAATCGAAAGGTAGTTGATAGTAAACGGAGTGTTCGAATGTAACGTTTCCCGTTTTATAGTTATAGAACGCTCCAGACGCTATATTTTTGTAAATTGGTGTACAAGTGAAGAGAAGTATTCCAAGCACCATCGCCATAGCCGTATAAACAGAGAAGAAGTGGGAAAATTTATGCACAAAAAGATGGGTCTGAAACATAATATACAAGGCGTGAATTTTAAGAAAGGACTCGTCATATTTGCTTCATGTGTCAATTGTAACGTCAAAAGTACGGGTTTAGTAAACCATGATCATCATTCATCATCAAATCAAACTCATCGTCGCGCCGGCCCATTACTGAGCACAGGTCTCCTCCACCACGCTGGCTAAGTGCTAATTGGTAGACTTCACAGTGTAAAGTTCACACTCTATCGGGACACCCTTTTTAGGCATGCAGGTTTCTCCACGATATTTTCCTTCACCGTTAAATACCTATATTTAATTGCTTAAAACGCACATAACTCCGAAAAGTTAGAGGTGCGTGCCCGGGATCGAACCCCCGATCTCTGATTAGAAGGTGGACGTCCTAACCACTAGGCTATCAAAGCTTACGCTAGTATAATACTAAGTCCTATTATAGATATCTTCCTATGATATGAACTCGAAATTGTAGAGCTAACTCACGGGTAATACCTATTACCTAATTATAGTAAATATGTCTACTCACCTGCATTGCATACTCAGATCTATGTTTGTGATTGAAAAGATGTATTTTATTAACAAAGTCGCACACGAGCTTTTCATATCTTTTCAGAAAAATCAGAATCAATCTAAGCTGAAATAAAATAACTATCACTATCATTACTATACTAACATGACTATGCAACTTATAAAACAAAGACTGCATAGTACCTAATATAATTCCGATATGAATGCACATAGGAAACATATTAAACAGATCATAAGCCCGCAAATCAAAACGAGCTACCTATATATTCATAGATACCCAAATAAGAGAGTGAGAAAGAAAAAATCTATGTACCAGGTACCTATCAAAGCCGTAACCTACGAGTAATTAATGGTCCTAATGATTTGCCAGCATTTACCAAAAGATTCTAAGTAAATCTAGAAATATTTACTTCTGAGGATGCAGGTAATGTATAATAGGTACTTAGCAAAGCTCCTACCAGGTTTGTGCAACAGTCTTTATTAAGAGAAGTAAGTATATAGGCACCAACTCTAGCGCGCTCCCCAGCGTTTTAAGCGTAGTGTAGTTTGGTTGTTTTGGATATCTGGCAAACCACAGGACACAGATATTTGTTTCTAGAACGTGTCTACAAAAGCTCATTGATTGGTTAGTATTCAAATGAGAACCAAACTACGTTTGTGTGGAAAAACACCAGAGAGCTCGCCAGGATATCTTAAATACTTACCATAGCGACAATATTCATAAATACCGTTATATACGTGCGACCTAGGATAAGAAAGGAAATAGTTCCAACACTATTTTTTATGTAAAGAAGGCCAGGTGGCAGACAAATAAATTCAATAAAAAATATATAACACTTTCCATAGATGTGGTATTTGGGTGGTTTTTCATCGAGTATCATTTCAGGCCAAGCGTAGAGATTTTTCATGGCAAATCTTAAAAGTTGCATGTATTTAATATCTTGAACTTTTGTAACTCCCCTGAAAAAGAAAAGTACTTATAAAATAATATTTCGTGCAAGATGTCCTTTTGCCCTACAAGAGACCTATGTCCAGCAGTGGACGTCTATCGGTTGATGATGATGATGATCATGGCGTCTTTTTGTACTTAGATAGTATTATGTATGTAATTCACAGTAGTCATATAAAGTTAGGTAAATAAGGAATCTTACACAAGATCTCGACCATCAGTAAATAAGAAGGCCCCCATTTCTTATTAAATTTTTCTTATTTATTTATTTTAATTATACTATTAGTAGATGCCCACTCTCTGAACTAACCGACTTTAACTAAGGGAGTCTTGCTAAACTTAATCATCGTCTGTGGAAAACGTAATGCCTACTCAGTGAAAACTAAATTATATATTAATTATCTAAGTCTTACTTACTATACCTAATATAAGTAACTAGTAACTACTTATATATCTATTATCTACTAGAAAGTTGTCTTGTGTGATTACTGATTAGTAAATGCTTATAAATTAATAGTGCGAATTACGATTGATTACTTACCAACTTTTATATAAGTAATAGATGGTATTTATTACCTACTTAAACTTTCGTCGATTAAGTACTAAGTAATTATTATTGATAAATATTCTATTCATACAAAATTATTTAAAAAAAGAACACGTAAAGTAAGGGTTTTTTGAAAAACTAGAAATGCAAACTTAAAAAATTACCTATATTATGTATTGCTCACAACACAAGAGTGTTTATCCCATTATAGGTAATTGATATTGCTTATTAATTTCTTTCCTTATGTCACGATAATAAAAGAAAATTGTTTAGGTAGGTCATTAAGCACTTTGCTTGTCAAACGCTTTTTATCATGATTAGATAATTTGACTACAATTACCAATTTCTGCAATAAACTTGGCATTAAGTCTTCATAAAGAAGCTCCTACGTGAGTTTTAAAAATGTCGTTTTTATCTCGCATTTAATAATAATTTAATTACTAGTTTAATGCAGTTCAATAGGTATCTAAACATTTTGCTAAAGGCGTGATATAATTGAATTCAGCGTGTGGAAGTCCCAGCCTACAGACTATGTCCAATTGTGAACTTCCGTCGATTGATGATGATAGTGATATAATAATATGAAGTTATGTATCTAGTTCTCAAAATCTTTATTCACGATCCGTAAGATTGCGTACCTACCTACTTTACGTTGCTGCCAAGATATAAAGTTTTTTATGTGTACATAATATTTAGGGATTCCTAAAAAATAGCGTAGGTAGAAACCTTTTTCCAATATAAATAAAACTATAAACATGATATCGAAATATTTTATTTTTTTCAATTTTATTGCGACCCACTCATAAATTTTCCATCACGAGTTGAATATAATTTAAACTGATTCCTACTAAGCCACTCGGTTAATATGAACGTATTTGGGCTCTACTATTTTGGGATATTTTTAATCCTTATCTCCTTCACTAATGCTGTAAGTTTGAATATTGTAACAGTGTAGGTATAGTTTACGGTAAATAAATTCAGTAACATTCCTTTTAGATCATTGTCAACTTTTTCTTAATCTTTACGATATGATTTTATTTTCATAATCTTTGGTTATCGAGTAGGCCAGCTTCTTTAGATTATTAAAGTAGGTAAATGGCGTTATTCTTTATAGGAGTCATGCTGTAAACTCTCAGGTCGTCAGATTCAGGAAAGACTCGCACAATTCAGAGTGATTTTCAATAAAACAATTGAAAATTTTAAGCACCGCGCTGCGTTTGAGTATTTACAATCTAACACCTAATGCCAAAAGAAGTAGGCTCAGAACATGAACCATAGAAATATATCTATTTATACACTTGTAAAAAATATAGGTACTTATAGGTACCTACCTATGTTATTTGAATCTTGACATGGTAAATTTTAACGCATCGATTTTCCCTTTCTCTTTGTAAAGGAATAAAAACGGCAACGGGTTATTTTTGGCAGTTGTTAGTTCCTATCCGCTATCAATCCACTCTCAATTTGGTAACAATAAGTTACAATTTATCAATAGGCTTAAAAAAGTGTCGTAAAGACCAAAGCAATGATACGTTTATGTGACTGACTGACATTTAATGTACTTGCCGTCAGCCACCAATGGATCTTGAAACTTATAAACTTGGGCAAATAGGTTATCTCTCTACCTGTATTTAACATAGATGCGCACTAAGAAAATATTTACAGAAATTCCAATGGGACCCTTAAAAACTTAAATCCATGCAGATGAAGTCGCGGGAATCACCTAGGTACTAGCTACTAACGTACATGGACTCTTAAAATGTTTTCCGACTGGCGAAACCGCCTGGTTTCATCTTCGCCGTCAATTGCCGCTACATCCTCTTCCATTTAGCGAACATTTTCTACAAGTTCAAAAATACCTACTTTCATTTTGTTGTTTTTCAGTGTACAGTATGCAATGCGCGTAATAAGCGCGAAGACATAGAGGCAAAATATTTTAAATACCCTATAGGTAGAAAATTTATGATCCGTATGATTAATAGCACATCTCCTTATTAGAATTTAGATCCTTACCTACCTAGCGTGTGGGCATAAACCATTTTAAACCCATATTAACCAAAGGCTGTTGTGAGTTTCTTTATTTTATTCAAGGCTTTATGTCATCTGACAGGCATACTGCAAATATTTTCGAAATAAAATGATGGGCTATGATGAAAATAATTTGAAATCAGCAAAGTTTAACGAAACACTGGCTCCGCAAGTTCAAGCAGTATTGGAACAATTTAAGGGGAGTCCTCTTTTCAAGGACAAAGAGCTGCTACAGTCACTTCTAAATCGATTGAAAGAAATCTTTCACACTACGCCTAAAGAATTTTTAAAACGAATCTGCAATCGTTGTAGAATTAAAAAAAATTGATAATAAATAAATGTATCAGTTTTATTTCGATTCCAAATTAGAAAAATAAACAATTATGCTCTGAACTACATAAGGACCCCGAATATATTTAACACTACTTATGCATTGCAACTTGCAACGCCACTTTGTATGAAACTTTTTCCCATAGAGATCTTTTTCCCTATTTTGAAAAAAGCTTATTCCTATACGTCAATATTGACAACTTGTCTATTGCATTGGAAAAAAAATAAAAAATTTACAAGAATAAAAAATAAAATAAAAATAACTTAAAATAATGTATTCAAACGAATTCCGCCCTTATTACATCCTAATCCGAAAAGAAGAAGAAAAAGGTGAAAAGTTTGCGAGAATTAATATGGAAGTAAAGCATCGGGCGACGCCGGAACCTATTAATCCTTTCATAAAGAAAACTGTGTTCACTCAGACGTATCCAACGAAACTCATACCAGCTGCACCTCGGCGGGCTTGTTGCTACTATTGTACTTAACTTCAAACTTCTGAAAGGTTCACAGCTCTTAAATCATGCAAATTATTTTAGAAAATTCATTTCAGAAGAAGAAAAGACCTCTCGTCGATTTTCTCAGCACAGTGTGGGCAAGAACTTTTGAAAATGGTTTGGGATCTTCAATAAAGTTAATTTTGTGTCACAAATTGTCCTCAAATTTTTATATCTTCATATTACAGGTTTACCAATATTTAACGGAGTATTTGACTATTGAACTACAGATTTAGAACAGCTCAAAATAGAAGAAAACAATTTTAATTCTCGACTTTTTTTTAAAGCTGTGCCAATAATATCCCAAAATAACCTATCAAACTTCAGTCGTATGGCTGTACTACCTTAAACTGAAGTTTTAATTAATAAAGATTTTACCGGCAGTAACTTTAAAATGCCTCTAAACCTATGTATAGAAGTATTTTACCTAAATTCTTTTTTATACTCATTGATAAAATGTTTGCTGTAAATATGAGTTTCTGATTTCTGATAGGTAAATAAAATAAACGATACTGAACGGACGGACTAGTTTTTGTCCTCAGAAAAATTGCTGAATTTTAACCTAATTTATTTTTATTTTAGATAGTTGGTCATTCAACAGACTTATCATCAAAAGGTTAAGACGAAAAAGTATCAGAAGGAATATTAGGATATTCCAATTAAGTACTTGTAGCTCAAACTAACTCAAATTATGTTCTAACAAACCTTTATTTTATCAAAACATCTATAAAAAACTTAACCTGCAGAGTATCTGAAAAACTGAGTAGGTAAAGTAAGTAGGTACCTACCCACTAACAATGAAAAATTAAGGGAGAAAAGTAATTGCTTGAATGCCTCGTTTTCGACGTCATCTGAATATAAAACACTTTTGATTCTCCGTGAAAATGACGTAGGCACCATGAACCTATAATTTATTGCGAATCTAATTTGTACGTGTACATAATATTATGTACCTAGTCATTTATTGCAAACTGACTTAGACGCGCTAAGACGTATTCTAGTTTATAGTCTATGGTATGAAATAACTCGATCACCGACACAAATGAGTATAATTTACCTATTAGTTATCGTTGCAATATCTTCTTTATCTTCATTATCTAAACTGACGTTGCTTTGCTTCATTAGCATTGATAGGTATTTAATTTAAATTAATTGCTTAACAATTCTATGGAGTGTGAGGATTTGCAAAACTGTGAACTCCTGACTAAGGAGCTGAAGAAAAGGGTAAGCTAACACCTCTACAGTTAATAAGTAACTGTTTATATTCAAATACATAAAATAGGTAGGTACTAGGTAGGTACTAATTTCAACCAACAAACAAGAATACAAAACAAAAACATTTGAGGTAGGTATACCTACTATTACGTATTCTGTGTTAAAACATTAAGAATCATCTTAGAAGGAAAATTCTTTTCATGGGTTTTTAATTAAATAAAAAACACTGATATAGTTAGTTACCTACTGAAATATTTCATCGAACATTAGATACGTCGAGATGGCAGTCGGGGTGGGACGCCCCTCACACCCGCACAGAGCCCCCGCTAACCCGGTGCAGGATAACGCCTTGCCCCGATTACCATCTCGACTGTCGCGCACTATAACTACGCAATTCAGAAGAATGGACACATAAGGGGGACTGCCATAATTTACCTACTTCTGTTAGGTTTTATATAACTGCGTAGCTATACGTATTTGTAGAGTCACTCGGGTAGAGTTGCATATTGGGTGTCTATTGTATGACCTACTGGGTCTTTTCCACTTTCAAAGACAAGGTCTTCGCCTCAAAAGCGTTGGATAAGATTATAATTACACCTAAAAGTGGTAAAAAACCGTTGCATACTACTTTGCATCTGCAACTTGGATAATAGTTATTCTAAGAAATAATTGCAGTGGATCATAATATTATTAAATTACGTAAGACGATTACGGGTCTGAATCCGGATATCCCCTCACGTCATTATGTTGATGCGCATGAGTGCGGCTTAAACACCTCTTTAGATGTTCTATTCAAAAAGTAACTTTTATCTGAAACGTGTCGTAGTGCGTACGCAATATGTATACAATTTTCAGATATGAGAGGCTGCATGAGTTTTCTTAAAAGGTTTTGTGTCGTTACGTTCGTGATTAAATAACCCACTTCAACTCAAACCAAGAGAGAAGTATATAATTGAGAGTTGAGACACACGATGATAATTAAGGTAACCTGACAGGCTGACAATTCTTAGTTGTGGTCGTGGTCGCTATTTGTGCGCTCGTCTCGACGCAAGCGCAATGCATTAACGCCCATACTATGTTTCGCGCCTTTTTTAAATTCTATTAAAATAATATAATTAGTGCATGTTGAATACATACTTTATATTTTACTACCGAACACAATGGCTGCTAAAGAATCGGGGGTCAGTATCCTTATATTAAATTGCATACGAGAAATGTCTTAAAAATGTTGCGATTATTTTCCTTTCTAATATTTATGTCTTCGTTGTTTTCTTCTGTTTTTTTACAACAGTTGCTTTTAGCCAAAAATTTAAAACACGTTATATAATTTCAGCTTTGAGACGTATGACAATGATAAAAATAATATTCTTAGCGTATGTTTTTATTTCTTTGAATATCATATCTATAGGCAATTTTTTGTTGAGCATATTCCCAAGGCCCAGTCAATTAAAATGCAATTTTGGCTTCGAATCAGGCTTTGCGTTTAACATTGAAGAAATACAGTTGCGAATAATTAATTTATAAGTTATCCATACTAATATATTAAATGCGAAAGTGTGTCTTTCTGTCTGTCTGCTAACTTTTCACGGCCCAGCAGTTTAACCGCTTTTGATGAAGTTAGGTACAGAGTTAGCTTACGTCCCGGAGAAGGACATAAGCAACTTTTTATCTCGGAGAATCAAAGAGTTCCCACGGGATTTTTAAAGCCTAAATCCACACGGACGAAGTCGCGGGCATCCTCTAGTAATAGAATAAATCTTCGATCCAATTTTATTCCATCTAACTGATGCCCACGATTTCATCCCCGTGAATTTAGATTTTTAAAAATGTCGTAGAACTCAATTTCCTGGGATTCTAGTTCTAGTTCTAGACAAGTAGTGCGTAAAAAATAGGTAGATCTGACGTTCCTTTGCAGCGTGATTGAAGAAGAAACCAATAAACCAACAAACAACACACTTTCGCATTTATTTTATGGGTAATTTTAAGTACTTTTAATGTTGTCGTTAACTAATGGCTGCAATCTTTTGATTATTGAAGAATTAAATAATTTAATATATTTTGACGTAGGTATATACCTATATTATAATGTTTTAAATAAAATACGGAGTAAAAAGTTGGCTGTGTGCTGTGTGTCAAGCTCGGGCGAAGGCATTCCTATGTGTCCTTGTACGAATTTTCAAGTCATTACTCGTTATGTATAGCTGTCGAAAAAGTATGTAATCTGTCTTTCTATAGAATTCCTAGGAAATGTCACCTAAAATCAGTGCGGAATGTGTGTAACAAATACTATAAATATTTCCTACGATTTTTTATAAATTTCCTAAACAGCAATCGGAAATGTGTTAAATTCGAGATGAAAAATCTCAGGGTACTTACTTAAATGCTCCAGTTAATAGCAATTTGTATACCTACCTAGTGCGAAAGTTTTTGTCTATCTGTCTCTCATCTAGTAATGCAGAAGATTAGGTCGTATGTAAAAGTTTGTATGACCTGGTCACCCCATCACCCCACTCTTCTTTCGTCTTTTTTATGTGAAGTGCGAAGCAACAAGCCCCAAGCAACGAAGAAGGAGGTGACATGCGTGGTAAAATAAGGTTGAATAGGCGAAGCTGAACGAAGGGACGTTGAAACGAGTCTTTCGACATAACCCATTTAACTTAACATTAACAAAACTTGATCTTAAATCAATGACATTATCATTAAGATCATTATCGGCATCATAATGATCATCATCGTGATTCAGAGTTTAACTGTGTCTTATTTCTCGCACGTAAAGTAATAATTTTTATTTTTAAAATCAATTAGGATATTCACTCAACGCCTAGGACATACATACTTTTCACACAACATTTAATACATAATACATAGGTACATAATTTTGACAAATACTTAACGGTTTCCTAGGAATTGTACACAATTCTTAGATTTCACAAATTTTCGGTAACATACGGGTAGGGAGGGACATTTAGCACATATCACACAAGTTATTTGTTTTGATTGTAAACAGGTTATCCAAAAAATGTTTTTTCATGCACAAAGACGTTTGTAAAAGCATAAGGTTCTTATCAATATATATTACTTATTATACTATAAATTATGTTACTTGAAAAGGACCGTTCTCACTGATGAGCAAGACAAACGCTGATGAACAAGAGTAGAACAGATAGCATCTAAAAAGAAGAAAAAAACTTTGAATATGACCCAAATAAGATTTTTTTTAGATGTGTACTTACCTATAGTAAACGACAGATCTAGATGGCAATCGGGGTGGGGACGATCCGCACAGCGCTCGTGGTAACCCGTTGCAGGTTAGCGCGGGTGACATGCGGGTGCCTCATACCCCGATTGCCATTTCTACCTGTCGCGTATTATATTATGTATAATGGAACGTATCTTATTTTATTTCATTATTCTTCTTCTCAATCGTTCACTCTTGACAGAGTGGTCGTAGCTATGAATTCTTCACTGCTGCTCGTGCGATCTCCCTCCAGCGACTTCTATTGGGGGCATTATGTGCACACACGGAGACATTTCATTATTATTCATTGACTATTGTCCTGCATTATAATTACATGACACGTGTAGATGTTATTTTACATATAAAAGCGTGGACAAAGTTAAACCAACAGTACGCGGCAGAAAGTAAGAAATCATCGCATCGGCCTTTAGAATGACATTTCGGCTTTGTAGAGTGTTGTCTCTGTCACTCATAATATTATGATGTTTTGTCGGTCTTAACGACAGAGACAACGCTCTACAAATCTGCTAAATCCTTCTAAAGGTCGATGTACATTACTTTCTGCCGCGTACTGTAACTATGTTTAGAGGGGTTTATTCGTAGTGCGCTCCATACGTAACTGCTGCAGGTTAACAGTCGTCTCTCCATCGCTCGCTCCATTGATGTAGTAAAGTTTAACTTAGAGTTTAAGGGTGCCTAGCAGCGTGTTGTCGTGACACTCTTGGTAATGCATGACGTGATTTCTAATAAGTACTATTCTATGGTACTATTCCAAAAAAAAAATACACTACTCTTGATGACTTGACGAAAGATATATACACGGAGTAACAAAGGTGTATAATACACCTTTGTTACTTGTTATCTGCCAAAGCCACCGATGATCCAAATTTCATAGTCGCTGATCGTTCCTCCCTGTGTTAAGGACAATGCGCAGAGAAACTTTTAGCGTTTATAAAATGACGAAGGTCTGACCCTCACGGGCTGTCCATAAATTGAATGAATGATGATTGAAAATCACAAGGTGGCTAAGTGGCTAGGCGACAGAGCTTTATGTCAGAGATGTTCTCATCTTATCATTATATCTGATATCTTTATCACAGATATCAGATGTTACCTGCCATCAGCAAAAAACTCCAGATATAAACCACTAGATAAAAATACGCTATAAGGTGAAAGGCTACAAGTAGGTACCTACCTTTAATCAAGGTAATGCAGATGACATGTAAAATGCATGTTAAGCCCTGTGTTTACAAATGCAGTGTCATACTACGTCGTGATCTACCACCGATTCGGAAGAACTGGCAAGAAACTCAGCAGTTGCTCTTTTCAAAACACGATGAAGTAGCGCTCTAGGCGGCGGGCGCCCACACAAGAGTTCGGGAAATGCGTTTCCGCTATTCGTTGGGGTCCCAACGAATATCTAGCGAAAACGCACCGGAAACGTAGTGTTGAAAAACTGCCCACGAGGTGGATGGACGACATCAAGCGAGTCGCAAGGAGCCTGAATCCAGACAGTCAAGATCGCATCGTGTGAGAGTCCCTACTCCCTATGCCTACTAAGAGATTTTGTTCAGCAATGGAATCTTTCGTTTAATGAAAACGACGATTAGGTATAGCTTCACAGAGTCTCCGAATCAAGTAGAACTTAAAATAAGACCGCAGTAGTTTAGACTGTACCACAGCTGCTGAACGAAGGTGCATTCAACTACCTACGTCGTATAAAGTAAATAATTAAGTAAGTAAATTACCACTACACGACAGGTCGAATGTTAATCGCCGACATGGTAATCGGGGTGGGGACGGCTCGCACATCCGCATAGCCCCCTGCGCTATCCCGGTGAGGTATTGCGCGGGTGACGTGTGGGTGTGCGGTGCATCCCCCCCGCCTCATATCCTGATTGCCATGTCGACCTGTTGCGCACTATAGGTAGGTATATCTTCAAAATAATTTTACGGGCAGCCGCAAACGACTTTCGACCGTAACGGTATTTTATGCAGAATCAAGTTCTTTTTACGAGTTTTTGTGGAAAAACAAGTAGGTAATCTTAAAACAAAATCCTGTTTTTTTTAATAAATCCTGGTATCCACGAGTAACAAATCTACAAAAAAAACTGGTAGCTGACCCGTATACCCACCAGGTTCTCCCACTAGTGGGTACTAGGAGAGTTATTCGTATTTACCCTTACACCCACTGCGTAGGGTAGGAATTAAGGTAGTAGGTAATGTAAAAACATGTCGATACCTACACATTGTATCAGCAGTACCCTTATTATAAATGCGAAAGTGTTTGTTTGTTGGTTTATTGGTTTGTTGGTTTGTCCTTCAATCACGTCGCACCGGAGCAACGGATCGACGTGATCGACCTTCAGGAGAGTGATATAGGCTACTTTTTATCCCGGAAAATCAAAGAGTTCCCCCGGGACTTCAAAAACCTAAATCGACGCGAACGAAGTTGCGGGCATCAGCTAGTTGATACATATTAATATTATAATTGGAGGTTACCATAGATATATATTATATCTAAGGTAACAAGATTAGATATTTTCCATCCAGATTTTTTAGTAAAGACGTTAAAAAGATAATATTTAGTTAGACAATATTTTAAGACTACTTATCAGTGTACGTATTGCTTGCAGATTTGGTGATAAGAAGAGCTAATCTAAATCTACTCTTGTATCAATACAATATGCGTTTCGTAACAAACGTCTTGTAACTGTATCACTTATTTTTTTGATAACAACCAATCGAGTGGCTTATCATATGTCAAGTAGTTACGTACATAATACCTACCTTAAGTATTGTCATATAAAGGATTAAGGTCTAATAATATTATTAGCTACTAGCTGATGCCCGCGACTTCGTACGCGTGGATTTAGGTTTTTGAAGTCCCGGGGGAACTCTTTGATTTTCCGGGATAAAAAGTAGCCTATGTCACTCTCCAGGTCCTTAATTATACCCATGCAAAAAATCACGTCGATCCGTTGCGACGTGATTGAAGGACAAACCAACAAACTAATA
This sequence comes from Maniola hyperantus, assembly GCF_902806685.2. Lineage (NCBI taxonomy): Eukaryota > Metazoa > Arthropoda > Insecta > Lepidoptera > Nymphalidae > Maniola > Maniola hyperantus. The sequence continues at coordinate 6,831,933 of NC_048564.1, forward strand.
AACCAACAAACAAACACACTCACATTTTTAATAATGGTACTGATTAGTTTCAGGTATTTTTTAACCACGCCTTACATAATGTTATTATTTTCATGTCGAATGTATGAATAATGTTATGTATGAGGGTTAAAAATTTACTTTTTACCAAGCTAACTACAACGTTACTGGCTAAGTTACTTTGCATTATTACATTATTTGTACACTAGCTGATGCCCGCGACTTCGTACTCGTGGACTTAGGTTTTTTTAAAACTCGTGGGAACTCCCCGGTAGGTAGTGATTCTTCTTGAAATGTTCTGAATACCTACTAATAAAACCCGTACCTAATGAACTGCACTAAGAAATTTAGGACCGTATAAGTCCCGCAAATTGCTATTGCCCTGGAACCATGTCTCATTAACATCGAAATGACGTCAGTTTGACGTCATTAGACGTATACGGAAGTAAAAATCATACAATCATAGTAATATATAGGTCAGTCTATGCATAAAATACACCATCAGCTCGAAACTTCAGTCTACTACAAACCTATCGTCAATTTTGCAAAATGTTTTATCAATAACAACTCTGTTTCTATAATGGAAATTGGAACTAAATACTCGTAACTTCAATTCGAGGACGAAAGTACAATGACAGCTCTTCAGAGATAGTGTTGGATTGTGAGTTTTATCTGAAGAAGGTTAACTAACGAATAGAAAAATATATCGTAGATAGTAAACACCACGAATTAGGAATGTAATTCTTTACATCATCAGCTTGAGAAGTCGGGTCCTCGAGTTTAACGACAATATTTTTACATGGTAGGTGTCTCCAATATAAATTTATAATCGACAGTTTCTAAATCCCATCAGTTTTGGTGGTCAGGTCCTGCAGCATCAGAATTCAGTAGTTGGAATCCAAATTTTAATAGTACAATTTTATTTCGCAAAGTTTCTCTATCGATTAAAAAAAATTACGCAAATCAGTTCAGAAATCTCGGAGATTTCGGTGTACATAGTTAGGTAGAAAAACACAAATCCTCCTTTTTTAAAAGTTGTTTATAAAGTAGCCTTAGTTACTTCCTGGGTAATCTACTTGTTAGTGAAAGTTCCGTCAAAATAGGTTCAGCCGTTCTGAAGATTAGCCCGTTTAAACAGACAGACGGACATAAATTTTAAAAATGTGTGATTCAGTTATGTTACAGTTTAAATCGAAATTACAGACATACACTTCAATTTTATTTATTAGTATAGATTTGTTCAGTGTTTACAGTGATGATAAAAAAATTACATTCTAATCCAGCAAACAGTATGCCCAATATTACTATTGTTTGGCAACGAATAGCAATATTGGTCATACCGGGGTGTCAAAGCGCCTACATACGTGGGGTGGCGAGCTCAGCTCAGCTGATCTGACGAACGCCAAATCATTAAAATTGGTCACTACACAGTAGTCCGTCATATGCGGAACTTTGAGCAGCTTCCGCAAACTACCTTACGATGTAGGCACGGACACCCGACAGTATTACGTGAATACTTCTATATATACTACAAAATAGAAAAAACTTTCATAGCGCGATTTAGGAATTTGATACGTTTTTATGTTTAAAACATTTTTTTATTTACTAAAAGAACATTTTATGTTGCTTCTGCTTATTACAAATAATTATATTGGGGTTTTAAACGAATACAACAAGATGCTCATAAATTTAAATTTAAATTTCTACTTCCTATTTCCTATTTTTTACGTCAAGATAAGAAGCGCCATCTGTGCATGATTCAATGCATTATTGGTTAATCAATGAAGGAAAATGAAATATTTACGTACGTTAACTAAAAAAGATAAAATTAATATGATCACGTCACCCACGCCCGCACCGGGTTTTTCAGGCAGTTCCTAGCAAAGTAATCCAATTAACCTAAGAGAACTAACTATTGCGGCAAATCTAACAAAAATGAGGCTTGATATAAATGAATCGATTGTTCAGCAACGTTGATCCAAGTTGGTAAGTGGATGGGTGACTGACTTGGGAGGTGTAAATTTGGCCTTTTTGTTTTTTCCGTGCCTCGGAGACCACGTTATGCCAGCAGTTCCGTTTATTATCACAAATTCTAATAATAATTAATTCAATATTTTTGTTTTTAAATTAATTATTGTACTTTAAACAAACAGCTTTCATATGTTTTTGCTACTCAGCAATAGATGGCGGAACCTGAATTATTATTTTATCATCGATCAAGCCATGATATCAAGGGAGGGGGTGAAGGGGTTTCGATGTGTTAATTGCACTAACCAGCAGGTACTTTATCAAGTCAAATTTTTTTCTCCTGAAATGGTTAAGACCCTGATTAAACGCCCCGAAATCAATTCCTGGCTACGGCCCATGCTTATAACAGTTCAAGCTACTGATTTTAGAAACGAGATTTTTCACGTAGGTTCTTACTGTAAGTGGAACGATATAGAATACGTGTAAAATCTCGGTTGTACTTACTATGTAGGTACCTACAGATTATAATAATGTTTCGATTTATAAAATTTCTTAGATTTTTTTTGTATATTTTGAAGGGTTGAAACTAAAATGTATAAATAAACTATTAAGTTTTATGACCACTTTGTTGTCTGTCTTTCTGTCTATCCGTCGTGTCATGTATAACCTACCTACATAAAGTAGTTATCTATGCATGTAAACAGCCAATCCTTACAACTTAGCATTATGATAACTTGTTCTGCATAGTAAATAAAACGTAGGTAATAGCAGTCAAATGCAATCATTACCTTCACTGAGACTCATTTCGTCCAACGGTTCGCCTTGACATACCTATTCGTACTCGGTCGAGACAATGAAAAACTGCTTGATTAAATAGCTGGACCTACTTATATACCTACGTAATCGGAACGATTTTCCTCTGAACAGAGTTAACCGCGCATGTGCAATGGAAGATATTATGCTTACCTACTTTTATTTTTCCGACACCGATCGCGCTCATATTTGTATAGTGCGCGATAGGTCGAGATGGCAATCGGGGTATGAGGCGGGGGAGCGCCCCACACTCCCGCACGTCACCCGCGCTAGACTGGTTTAGCGCGGGGGCTATGAAGGTGTGCGGGGCGTCCCCACCCCGATTGCCATCTCGACCTGTGGCTATAGATAGGTAGGTCTGGTGCTGCTAGCATATAAAGTTTCGTTTTTTCCGACGTTTTTCCGTTTCCGGGAAGCGGGAATAAAATTTTTGGTTTCCCGGAAATTCCGGGAATGGGGAAATTTTGAAATATAGTTTTTCTATTTTTACTTACGGACAGTGAAGTAAAACACTTCATTTCATTAAATTAACAATTTATTTGTTTCAAAGTAGGCAGGTAAAATAACCGGTCATGTTTTTAATTGACACGAAAGGTTCCGTACCATCGTATAGTTCTTGCATTTCACGAGGGCGAGTGGCTCATGCTTGTGTTTAAGTCGTATCGTGATAAGTAAGGTACACTAAATGTGTGCGTTAGCTCGCTACTGATTGGTCCGACATGCACGCACACTTACGCAATGCCCATATATACCACGTAATCACAAGTAAAGTTCACTCGCCTTCGTGAATTGCAAGAACTGTACAAGATATATCAAACACTACCTGCTTATATAAATTTTAAATGTTTTAATTTGTATGGCAGCTATTTTGAAATTTAACATCTTAATTTTAGGGCTCCGTACCCAAAGATTAAAACGGAGCCTATTAATGTCACTGCTGTCTGTCTGTCCGCGTGTCACGGGTCTCTAACTCGTAGACGAAATGAGTTACAAACCCAAAATTTTGGTATTTGGTGAAGAACTTGACTCAAAACCCAACATTGAATTAGAAATTCAGTTAAATTATTTTTCAGAAAGGCGCCCAGATATGAAAATGGAGCCATCCCGTTAAAAAATTTGAAAATCGACACCATGAAAACTATAAAAAAATAAAATTATTAAAAGTGTTAGGTATATCTTGCACGTTGGCACGGAACCGTTTGTGTACGAGTCCGACTCGCACTTGACCGGTTTTATGAAGACTCAATATCATTTAGGCAAAATTGCAAATCAGATTTTTTCCTTGAACTCACTTTACGACACTTCGTTGCAACATAAAAATTGATGGAATCCATAAAACGATTTTTTAAGGAATAAGTCGACATTCACAAACGTTGCTAAGTAAACAATTATGGTACACCGTACAATCAGATATTATGTTAGCAAATTGTCTATCTGGGTCATACGTAGAATAAGGAAAAATAATTATGTTGACATCAATGTAGAAATTTGTAATCATATCTATTATAGGTACTGGTTCAGGTGTTTGGGAAATAAATAAATTAATAAATAATTAATTTAATAAATTATTATATATTTGGAGTTAGTCCGAAGAGAAAGTCTGACTTTAAGAAAGAGGGACTGGTCATTCAATTTTCGTGAAACTGCCAATGAGACGGTTGAAAATAGAAAAGTGATAATCATTATTACCACCCACTCAACAAGGTCTCTAGAGATTACGCAGAACTTTTCTTTTCGAGCTTAACTTTTCAAAAATATTAAAGTAGATACTATATATGTACATATTGTAATTTTTAAAACATGCTGTCAAGGTGTTTAGATGAGTCTTCACAATAAAGCTGTTTTGGTATGCATAATTTATTAGGAATGTGACGTGAGGTATTGTTCATTGTAACTGGAGATTTATTTCTTTAGTGAATTATTTAAAAAAAGTATAGAAACCTATAGTCATTTTCGGATTGTAAGTTATCTCCATAAGGCGAAAAGGTAACAGACAAACAAACAAATTTTCGCATTTACAATCTGTTCCTAAGTATTTATAATTTGGATGAGTCACATTTATCTTACCGACACCGTTCGCATCCTATCTAGTTAATCATTTAATTATTATCTTTATCTCTCTTTTTTATCCTATGTATTCTTGAAAATATAAGGCGTCTTTGGTTTAGGTATCATTTTGCAAGTAGTTACGTGTCTATATTTGCTTGTTTGATAATAATAATTATTTATTTAAAGGTATAAACCCAATACAATATATAAACTTAAAACTAAAATACAATAAAAATAAATAAATGACAATAGGTATTATATATAATTAATTAAAAATTAATTAGGTATTATAATAAGCATTTTCTACTTGTTATGTTGTTATACGGAGGTTTCAATAGAGCAGGTACAATTTTATTTATAACTAGCTGCCCTGGCGAACTTCGTTCCACCTAACAGTCGATTCAATTTTTTTTAATTTTTCTATTATAAAAAAAGAATTAGCGAAATCGGTTTAGCGGTTCACGAGATATGCGATGAGCAACACATTTAGTGATTCATTTTTATATTATAGAAAGATAACCTTTCACCGAACATTTATTTTGCTTCAACGAGAAATTTTGTTTTTGACTTTCAAAGATTATTCAATCCTAATGGAATAGATGATTTTGGATTTGGCCTTCTTTTTTCGTTTTTATTCGCTCTGGGCGACTCGACCGTGAAGGTTTGCGGCATCGTAAAGCTAAGAATCCAGATTAAAGCAGTTCCTAGCTTCGCGGTCAATCTGTAAAGGAATTTAAAACAAGTTTGACCTAAATACGGTTCGATAATTGACGAGCTGAAAATTGGGACCAAATGGTTGTGCATTCCGTGCCGTCATTAAAACACAAATTTTTACAAATATACTAACTTTAGAAATATTATATATACAGGACAATCCATACTAATATTAGAAATATGAAAGTGTGTTTGTCTGTTTTTTGTCTGTCTGTCGGGCCATCGAAATTTGGTACAGAGATAGCTTGCATTTTGAGGACTAAGGCTACATTTGGTCCCGGAAAATCGAATATGCCACGGGATTTTAAAAAACATAAGTCCACATGGGTGCATTATTTGGTACAAAAATTAGCTTGCATATCAAAAACCGGATAAATAATAATTTATTTATCCGGTAAAATCAAGGAGTTCCAAAGGGATTTTTCAAGACTAAATCCACGCGGACGAAGTCGCTGGCATCATTTATAGCGTCTTTATAACGAACTTTTCTATTGAAAAACTCAACTTTCAACTCTCCACGTATACGTTCATGAGATACAGCCCGCAGACAGACAGACAGACGGATGGACGGTACAACGGAGGCTTGTACCTATCTAATAGGATCCCGTTGGCACCCACCGGGTAAATCCTAAACACGAATAGTAGGTACACAACGACGGACGGTGCAACTACCTATGGCCTAAGAGCCAACGTATGCCAGACTTAATGATTTTAAAATAAGTATAGTACCTTATGACTTAGTACATAATGTAGTTTATTTATCTAGTTTTCTTTTCTTTACAGAAACTACCTTACCCAAAGTCAGTGGGATTTATCGTCACAAATGAGTTCTGCGAGAGATTTTCATACTATGGAATACGAAGTACGTAAAATTTTACTATACCTAAACACACCTTTTTATTTTACATATAATATAAATTTTTGTATGTTAATATTATTGTTTATTAATATGTTCTTGTTTACATGAAAGAATTTAATTGATTAAAATGCACTTATCTGCGAAAATTCTTTTATTTATTTTTTATTTGCATAATAATGTGTGTTACAAAAGATGATAATTATTATTACTAACGTTCAACACATTAGCCCGCGGCGTACAAATATTTTGGTCGGTAGGTACTTATACAATTTTAGAAATGAATATTTTTTGTTAATTTTCATGCGGTTTTTAAAATACTGGTAGTTAAAGGTGCGTGCCCGGATAGGACCCCCGACCAACGACTAAAAGACCGCCATCTTAACCACTGTGCTATCACTGTTTGTTAAAACATCCCACATCATCATTATTTTGATTTTATTACACTTATTCATCATCATCAACCGATAGACGTCCACGGCTGGACATAGATCTCTTGTAGGGACTTCCACACGCCACGGCTTTGCACCACCGCCTGAATCCAGCGGCTCCCTGCGACTCGTCTGATGTCATCCGTCCATTATATTTATTACTTATATTTTATTAATAGCTTTAATGCAATTAAAATGTTCTAATAAAAATTAAAGCTAACCTTCTGTACAAATCATGCCCTAAGCTTCATTAATTTCACATGTGTTGGGTAAATGTGTCTGAGATGCGGAGAGAAAATTATAAATTGTAACAAATACTTAATTTTCTGTGAATCTCCTACAACTCGAGTGCCATTTGTTCAAGCCAATCGATGACACAAATTAAATATTTGACTAGCGATCGTTTACAATCGGTACTTATTGCGAATACCTACATAGGTAAAATTGACATTGGCATGCTTATGTTATCTACAGTGTCTACTGCCTCGTATATTGCTGCATTTATATAATACTTGGCCGGAAAATTCAATGACCCCCGCCTACCTGTATCTAAACATTTGTGACTTGAAGCATATATAGTAGGTATATAAATATACCTACAAGTATAGGCCTTTTTTATAAATTATTTTATATCTATTCAAAAGCAAATTAAAATAAAAAACCTACTCTCACTTTTCAGTTCAGGAGTTACCATACCCTGAAGTATTTATCTTTTCGAAATTTGAATATGTAGAACCTCTGTGTAGCTGTAGCGGTAACAGGTATTTTTATGGTTTCTTTGACCTTAATAAATTTAATCTTGTAACTCTTATACACACAGACTGACGGATATACTGACGGATATATGGACCTTACGAATAACGAAACTAAAAGGGTTCCTTGTTTTACTTCGGAATCCTAAAAATCAGCTACCATAGACTATAATCACTTAGCATAGACACAAGTCAATGTCACCTTAGGAATTAGCTTTCGCTTTCGTTAAAACATAAAAATGGATTACCGTTAGGTATAATAAATTGTTTTATGATTGTTATTATAATGAAGAGTGCGATACACTCATATAGTCCCGTTCACGATCGATATCGGTATTATTTGCATTCAGCACGTGTCTGCAAGCTCAGTTTGAATTTGAATATTATTTAGGGTGCAAAAAGTAATAGATGCCAGGCCGAGCATAATCTCTATAAAAGAGACCGCATACTGACACAAAGGTGCAGTTACCGAAAATGTGATCGTAGAATTTGCTTGTCTTCTAGCTTTTAAAATCCGGCTGATCATCTTAGTCAGCTTAAGAAAGAAAAGGAATTTTTTTATTGCAAGTTTAGTCCGCTGTGATATTTTATTTAAAATAATATAACGATAAAATGTTATAGAAAGGAAACAACAACTATACGGTCGTAGAATAAACCGTATCTACTTAATTTTCCTAACTTAAAAGTCTATTAAAAACGTATTAAGTAGGTACTTCATTATATTTTATTGATGCTTGATGCTCAATCTGCTCAAATACCGTCCAGAGTTACCGTGAAAACTCGAACTACGGTAGATCTTAAAAATCTAGGATTGACCAAGACTTAATAGCAATAGTATGAACTGTTCTGGGATTTTGGGCTTTCACATCTTAGAGACACAAAAGTCCTAATACTTAATTAAAAAAAATTGAATTCGGCGTCTTACTAAATTTTTACTGGTTGTGTATTTTTTAAAGACTACAACAGAAGACTTGTTTCGTTGTCCCTTCTTTCGGCTTCATCTACTTGACCTTTATTTCGCTTTTTTCGCTTGCCACCTCGACCTCCTTTATTCCACTCAGCCTCGTAAGTTCGCTTCATTCATTCCAGCTTCGCTCTTTACAAAAACATTTTAGGGGTAAGATAAACAAGACTGCGTGTTGTCTAGGTCTTAGATTATTTTCATTATTATTCGGACTTTTTCAAGTCTCTGAGTTAATCTAAGATTTAATAGGTAATCTAACACTATATCATCTTACAAATCCAACAACCGACCATCAAAAAGTGTAATTTATTACCTACCTATTTTGAATAAATTGTTTTACTTTGAAAGAACAAATGCTAAAGAAATCGATATTTACAATTATCACAGATCAGTTTGGACTTTTACAATTACGATTTAGTGAATCCTTCCACTTACCTACCATAATTCGTTCTTTTACAGTAGTTTACACAGGAAAAATAAAACATTGAAGACTAAGTAGATATTTTATAATTTATAGACACCTACCGTTTATTCATTCCAACACGTGTTAAAGTATCCACATCTATCTACATTATAATATAAAGTTACTACGACATAATGTGCCAATCGTAAAACATAAGCAGAAATCACAATGATGTTAGAAAACCAAGAGTATCTAAGAATAGTCTATTGTTTCACTCTTTCAATACATAAGGGTTTAGTTCTAGTATAAAATGGCAATTAAAAAAAATTTAAAATTTAACACTAATCGATTTATTTTGCAATGGATTGCGATAACAATAGTTCGTAGTATTTAATCTTCATGCTCTTAATTTTTACGTTGTTTTATTTACCTATCCAATTCTTTACAGTCTGACCAGTTGCATCTTTATTATATGTGATTTCATTGTATGTGGAGCCTCCGGCTTGATGGTGGCCCCAAAATGCTAAATGGATTTTTCATCCAATCAGCGACAGACTGAGGGTGGGATGGAAAGAGCAAGCCGCCCGGTTCTAAGAAACCTCCAAACCTTGGGAAGCCCTTAAATGAAACCCCAAAATGCAAAATAATATGTTTATTAAGTAGGTATATAAGCGCCAGATAGGAGTTCAAGGCCTCCATAAAACATTATAGATTGAAACAGTTATGAATACCAGATCCTTTCTGTAGAATCAAAGAAATTGCGCTTAATAATAATGATGATGATGATAATAATGATGTTATTTATTTCAGGCAAATTGTACCCATATTATTACAGAGTTCAAATATAAAATAAAATTAAAATTTAGATTCTAATGTTAAAAATCAATATTTGTTTGGTGTACTATCATACTCTGGTGTGTTTAGTGGCGGTATTCGTGAATCGCTCTTTATATCTTAGGTTTATCCTATGACTAGTTGACTCGCACCGGCTTCGCACAGGGAGCCTACCTATTCCATAAATGAAAAATGAGTGTGAATGTGTTAGGTATACTTATTAGAATCTACCTAGGTACTTATAAATATTTCTCTTTAAATATTCTGAATACAATGAAACCCGTATTGAATTGCACTGAGAAATTTATGCATGTACCTACCAATTTTTTGCGGGTTTTTTCCGCTATCATTAAAAGTATTACATTATCTTTGTAACATTAAAGAAAAAATTGCACTAACTTCACTTGTGCTTATGTGGATTTATGTATTTACTATTTTTGTTTCAGCGGTACTATCCCTGTACCTTCGAGATAAACTGGGTTACACAGATGACAGCGCCACGGTAATCTACCATGTTTTTGTGATGTTCGCGTACTTCTTCCCTCTAATGGGCGCTATGATCGCTGATGGATGGTTAGGACGTTTCAGGTAAATTGATTGAAATTATAAATAATATCTATCCCGGCTGTACTCACGTGTCTAGTCGACGTTAGCCCGGCTAGTTCCGAACCCATCCGGGGTCCTTTTTCAAGGAAGTCAGTTCGCGCACGCAGTGTGACTGTGTTGATTGAAATTAAGTACAACATTCGGGGGGGGAGAGGAACTTGATCCCGGGCACGCACCTCTAACTTTACGGAGGTATGTGCATTTTATTTAACGGTGAAGGAAAACATCGTGAGGAAACAGAGGAGACCGTGCTCAGTTGTGGATGTCTATTAATTAACTAATTCACGGTTTTTAGATTTTTCCCCTTAAATTAAGACCTACATACGTACCTGCCAAATTTCATGATTCTAGGTCAACGGGAAGTACCCTGTAGATTTCTTGACAGACAGACAGACAATGAAGTGATCCTATAAGGGTTCCTTTTTTCCTTTTGGCGTTTTCCTTATCGATAACGACTTCTGCGGCAATAGCACTACCCTATGATCGTGATGATTTATGAACTCGTTCGCACGTTCGTAATGGCCTTAGTTACTAAACGCACTCTTTCAATGCTGCGCTTTCGAGTGCGAGGCCGCCATTTAGTCACCTTGGGACTAGAGGTGTCAAATACAGGTTCATGTGTGTATCACAATATTATCACGTGTTACAGACAAATATTTAATAATTATTAACGTTACATTATTTTGTTACACAAAAAAAATTGCTTGAACCGTGAGGCGCAAGCAGAAAAATGGGTGCAATCGATTTTCGACCTTATTGACATACGTCAGAAAACAGCATTTTAGCAATCTATGAATTATACTGAGCAAGAATATGACAAAAAACAACTTTCTCATAACCGTCAATAAGGTCGAGATTTGCTTGCACCGATGTCACCATGAGGCGCAAGCAGATAAATGGGTGCAAGCGATTTCCGACCTTATTGACATAGGGAACAACATTTTAACAATCTATGAATGATACCTACTGAACAAGAATATGACAAAAAACAACTTTCTCGTAACCGTCAATAAGGTCGAGAACTAGGGTATAGCTTGTATTTAACTCGATTGATTTAAATTTTAAATTTTACTCTTAATAGGTACCCAATGCATACCTTCGCGACAGGTCGAAATGGCAATCGGGGAGGGAATGCCCCGCACACCCGCACGGCCCCTGTGCTAACCCAGTGCGGGCGAGCGAGGGTGACGTGCGGGTGTGCAGGGTGTCACCCCCGCCTCATACCCCGATTGCCATCTCAACCTGTCGCGGAATACAGTACCTAGTACCTACCTATGTATGTAAAAATAAAAAGAAGTAGAACGATAAAGCAATGTCAAGTAGATACCTACAATACAATAGGTAGGTAAGTTTACCTAGTTACTTATAAAAAAATCTTTTTAGTAGGTAACTACTATATTTATTATCATACATTTCTACATATTTATTGTCATACGAATTATAAAATGATGATGATGATTTCTAAAAAGAACAATACCACTTCACGTACCTAACCTATTACCTATAATACTTAAATGTATGATAATACCTACACTTTGAAAAACATTTTCTCATACGATTTATAAAATGACGCAAGTATTTCCAAAAAGAACAAATCTACTATAATAGGTATTATTAACGCGCGACACAAATCTATCACAACACAAAAATGTACCTAATCTACATTATTTTGCCTAATCTACATTACAATTATTCGCATTAAATATTTATCGACACTCAAGTTCACAAATAAATAAAACTGCATTCAAAATGTATTACGAAACAAACAAAATGATAAAAATACTAGCCGCATACTCGTATCATCACAGTCAACATGTAACAGGCCAATACGAAAATTCGATGTAATAATTATTCACCGTCGAATCGCGACGATATTTGTATTCAGCTGTACCTACCTAATATATTTTATTCTAATATCGTCGCTCGGTCGCGCCGCGCGCGGCGTATCAAAGATCGAACGCCTGAGTTATTTTTTAGGAAGGATTTTCTCAAATTTTCACTACTTATTATATATTGTATTCAATTTTGTTTTAATCTAAAAACGAATATCTTGAATACATTTATATATTTAATAAATTTATTAGGTACATTATTTTTTGACACCTCTACTTGGGACCCCAACGTCTATCGATTTTTCGTACTATGTGCCCTGACCATTGCCACCCGCTGAGCTATGTTGATTACTCTGGTTCTCCTACGGATCTCCTCATTTCTGATTTGATCACGTCGAGCAACTCCAAGCATAGCTCTCTCCATCGCCCGCTGAGTGACTCTGAGCTTTCTTATGAAGCCTATATTTAGCCCTATTTTTTTTTCAGGACAATATTTTATCTATCGCTGGTGTACGCGACGGGAAGCATTCTGTTATCCGTCACTGCAATGCCGCCCGTTAGTTTACCTCCCTTGTAAGTACTTATAGATAATAATTTCTATATACTTATTTGCATTTGATAAAATCCAGAAAAAAGCGCCCGCTTGGAACACCTTTTAAGCCCGACAGCTGACTAGCGCATTGCAATTGGTTAATTAGTCTCTTGATCTTGGTACTAGTTAACATATTGAATACCTATCTATCTACCTAAATTTTAAATTACTTATTACATTAGGTACCTATAAATCTTTTACTTATTTTTACATATGGCTAAAACTCTTCTCTCTCTGAGAGGAGACCCTTGCTCTATAGTGAGCACGAGTAATAGGTTGATCATCATAATTATGACGAAACAAGAAATAAAAATATTGTGTAAAATACCCTGATTACTAGTGAAATCCTACATTTAATCACTCTCTATTTTCAGAGAGTTTACAATCCTAGCGCTGTTGTTGATAGCATTTGGAACAGGTGGAATAAAACCATGTGTCTCCGCATTCGGTGGAGATCAATTCAAGTTGCCAGAACAAGAAAAATACTTAGGATACTTCTTCTCTCTCTTCTACTTTTCAATCAACGCGGGTAGTTTGATATCTACCTTCCTGACACCGATACTAAGGGCTGATGTAAAATGCTTTGGTGAAAACAGCTGCTACTCCTTAGCGTTTGGCGTTCCTGGCGTCCTCATGATAATATCTATCAGTAAGTACAACTACACTTCTAAAATTATATTTAAAAAACCGTCCAAGTTGCAGATATATTGCTGCGTTGTGATGTGTTGTGACGCAACAGAGGACGATGATGATAGGTCGGTCGATTGCGTTACAAACTTACAATATGTCACGACACAGTAATGTGTCTGCAGCTTAGGTCATGGTACCTATAGCAGCTGTTTTACAAAATATTCCAAAACTGGTCACAGAATCCCCATCGATACAGTTGCATTTCTACATATAAAAACAATAGTTAATTACAATTTGTTAATATTTACGAGTAAGTTATTAAGATTCCTTATGATTGTTTCAGTTTTCTTCGTGGCTGGCAAAAGACTGTACATTATAAAAAATCCATCTGGTAACGTTTTGGGAAAAGTTTCGTCATGTATTGGTGTCAGTATTTTTGCTCCATACTTTAATATAATTAACATAATATATTATTACTTATATTTCGTTATCGCTTATGGCAGCTCAAGTCATATTGCAAGAGAGAACATCGCCAACATGCATCTATATATTTTAAAATGTAAATATTACTAAGACCATGATAGAAAATAAACTTTTCTACACTACGTATTATAATAATAATAATAATTACTAAAAGAATATTAATAAATATTGTATGAACAGCACGCCATTATGAACTCCTCCAAGTCAAAGCAGAAAAGGGAGCATTGGCTGGACCATGCTGACGATAAGTACGATGCGAATATGATAGAAGATATCAAATCCCTCCTAAGAGTGCTCGTACTGTTTTTACCACTACCAGTGTTCTGGGCTCTTTTTGATCAACAAGTAAGTAAACGCACAGTTCTGACTCTGGTAAAAGCATAAGATTGACGCGGAATGAAAAATAAACAAAATTTTTAATGAACAGAAATCGTACAGAAATAGTCCGGTTAGATACAGTTTTAAGACGTTCTATAAAATAGATTAAATAAATTTAAAATACTTTTTAGGGTTCAAGATGGACATTCCAAGCCGATAGAATGGAACAGGATATCGGTAGCTGGACGTTGAAAGCCGACCAGATGCAAGTTATTAACCCACTATTAATCTTAGTTTTCATTCCACTTTTTGAAGTGGTAAGTGGGCGATAACATTGTTTTTTTTAGCAGTTAGCTTTGATAGCTATCATAATAAGTCCCTTGTATACGTTGGTCCGATTCGTTTGGCGAAAGTGTGCGACGGGCTCTAGCCCGCTTGCCAAATACAGTGTGGCTTTTCATAGGATTATGACGCTATTCACAAATTTTGTTAAAACCTTGGTCATCTTTCGCCAAACGCGTATAGCCTACGTATACTAAGAATTTTATACAATAAGACAATAATCTCGCAGTTTTCCGCGATAATCATTAAATATAAATAAATACCTACGCTTATCTTGTATACCTACATTTTTCTGAATAAATCTGAGGATTACGCGTAGCAGAATAAAAATTAAATTAGTAATTAAATACGTATGTTTTTCTTTTAGGCTATATATCCTTTTATGACGTATTGCAAATTGATCAGGAAACCATTGCACAAAATGATCTGGGGAGGAATTTTAGCTGCTTGTGCATTTATAATATCTGGAGTAGTAGAACTTAATCTGTTGGTAAGCGTGATTATCTACTTACTTAAACTAATTCCTGAACAAGTTTTTTCTCCTCACCTAAAAATACAGTATACGCGGCCAAAAGTGATGAACATCGATTTTTAGAAGGAGACAGCAAATTTGTAGAGCACTGTCTCGGTTATAAACGTCATATGGGTATGAGTGACAGAGACAACGCTCTACAAAAATGAAATGTCATTCTAAAAGCCGACGTTCATCACTTACGGCTGCGTACTGTAACAGAGCAATAGTATAATATACTTATAATTTCAAATTTCAGCCAACTTATGGTACACCAGTTGCAACTGGATTGGCACAACTCAGAGTTTATAATGGACACGATTGTAACTTTACTCTAAATATACACAACCCATATGTCAATACTACAGTTAACACCACAGTTGGACCTTTAGGAGTGTATGAAGAGCTAGATATTAAGGCTAACCCTTTGATCGAATTGCCATATACTTTGCAAGGATCACAGGACAGTAGTTGTGAAAATATGACTTTCAACGGACACTTCCACTTATTAGAGAAGACGGCTAATTCGTATTTTATCGCTGATAAAAGCGTTTATAGTTTCATTGATAATAACAACAAAGCCATTGACGGTGTTAGTATAAGGTACGTAAACGAGACTTTACTTGTATTGTATAATTGTATTGCATAATTGTGTATCGTTTAAAAGTAAGAAATAAAGCAAATATAAAAGAGACACTTAGCCCACTTGCACAAAACTCGTTAAACTGATTCAGTTAAATTTTGTTATTCTGTTACTTTTTACACAACGGCACAACGCAAAGGAGTCTTAGATATATGTTCATCAGTCTATATAAACCAACTAATTTATTTTTTGATAAGTTTATTACAGTTTCAAAATAAGGGTATGGATTAAAAAAGTTTATTTTTTTATTTTTTTATTATCTTATTACATTTAAAATATTTTTGCAAGTTGGTCTTAATAACAAAACACTCTTTAACTACACTTTATTCTCGTATTTATAAGCAGATAAAAACATGATACGTAATTTACTAATTAACATATCTAAAATTAAGCTTCAAAGTTACAGCTATTTTGAAAAGTTTACAGCTCATCCTTACTTTGACGTTTACTCTTTTTTGGATCATAATATTTTTCATAGATTTTTTTCCAAAATAGAAACATTTTTCTTTCGGGCTCAGAGTTGATTAATTTGTTATGCTTATCGAAAAGGAATACATTATCTTCTTTTAAAGTCATAGGACGCCACGTAACATTACCATAATGTTTAATCGAGGTCGGCTTACCCGTTTTGGCAAAATTTGCCCACATTTGCGAAATGTTTTCAATGAAAATTCTGTCTTTATTATGTTTATTTTTTCTTAATTTTACGTAAGATTCCCAAAGAGGATCACACTTTAGAATGTAACATATTTCATCTCCTTGAGCTGCACCTTTGACTTTAATGTAAGAACCAGCTAAAGAAGTCGATTTGACCGCGTTAAATTTCCCCAGATAGTTAAATTTGTAAACGTATATTTCGCTTCTTAAGCTTAGAACGAATTGTATAAATTTGTATGTCGGGTATTTATGTAAGTCTGATACATATTCTAAAAATTCATCTATAGAATTCTCGGTAGCACTACGCTGAAAGTACCAGCTTTTTATCTCTTTTGAAATGTGTCTATATATTTGAGAAGAGTATTCATATTTGTAACCATCTCCAAACGGTACCATAAACTTGAAAAATGAATGAAATAATTTCAAATAATTGGTGTTGTGAATAAAAGGAATTACTTCAGATATGCTCTCTTGACTTGTGAACCCTATAAGTATGGGTATTTTACTGAAATTGAGGCTTTTTAAAGCCCTATCATCGTAAATATCCATCGTTAATAATGATTTATTTGATTTTCTCTCTATTATTGGTGAAAATGGGACAATAGATCGTTGGAAATTTATAACATCTCTGCTACTATAAATCTTGTGAGATGCTTGAATAATCTCTTTTGATGTAGCACTGTTTAAATCTTTAACACCCAATGTCTTCATTTCTTTCTCTAATCTTTGTTTCTCCATTTCATAATTACTTTGGAATATCGACGGAGAAAATATTGAACCACTCTGTAAAATCATTTTTGTGAATAGTTTTCTATATTTGGTTACCAGTAATAAAGACAGCAATGTGCTCGCAGAACCACTTCCCATGACAGTTATTTTCTTCCGATCTCCACTAAAGAAGCGAACATTTTGTTTAATCCATTTGAGGCCTATTACTATATCTTTAATTCCCATATTGGCATTCGAATCTGTTTCATTAAGTTTCAAAAATCCGAAAGCACCTAATCTGTGCGTAAGAGAAATTACTATTACATCATTATCAATCAAAAAATCTCCTCCGTGTATGTGACTGAAACTAGAAGTGAAAGCATACCCATGTATCCAAACAATTACTGCCTTTAATGTTTGCTTTTCTTGATGAGGTAAATTTGGAGTGTAAATATTTAAATATAAACAGTTTTCGAACCCATACTGTCCATGTTTATGTACAATATGAGCTTGTGCACAGGCACCGCGATATTCCGTTGTGGCGTCTAGAGGTCGCGTCCACTTCTTAACGGGTTTTGGATCTTTAAACCTAAGCTTCCCAACTGGGGCTTGGGCGTAGGGTACGCCATAGAACGCATAGTATTGTTTTTCATTAAATACAGTAGACTCTTTAGTTCCTAATATTACTCCCTGATCAATCTTTACTTTCACATTAAACGAACTAACATTGTAAAGTAGAAAAGACAAAATTACTAAAGATTTTTCAACCAACATTTTTGCATCACCTACTACCGCACTACAATCAAGTCTTATCAGTTTTTAATTTGCCCGCAATTTTCAATGTTTACAATTGTTCTTGAGTATAACAGCAAACTTTATTCGTTATTTCAGATTTTTATCAAATGTAATCACTTCGACAACCATTACCCTTCAAGATAACAAGAAAAATAGAACAAAATTATTGATAAGTACTGACGACACATCACAAAAAACTATAGAGAAAGGAAACTGCAATGTATTTGTAAATGAAGTTATGGTTAAAAAAGATTTCGAATTTAAAGCTGGTGCCGTTTATACGATAAATGTCTTTGAAACAAATGATGGAACTTATGTACGTATCTTCATTTGCTTAGTAACAGAATTAATAATATTTGAAATAGTTTCTTTATAGTTTGCTACTTCTTTTTCGTGAGAACTTCATAGATTTCAGCTTATCGAAGTCATAATTTGCTTTTTTGTTTCGAGGAAACCCTCTACACATCCTCCATCGACCATGAGAAAACTATACTCTGATAATACATGTTAACATTTTTTACTTAAGCTTAGCTTTGTTCTGTTTCAGATGGCAAACACAGTCACGATTACTCCACCGAATAGTGTGCATATCTTATGGCTAGTGCCTCAATACGTTGTGTTAACTATGGGGGAAGTGATGTTCTCGGTAACTGGGCTAGAGTTCTCCTTCACGCAGGCCCCGGCTAGCATGAAATCAGTATTAACATCTGTATGGCTACTTACGGTTGCCTTTGGTAACCTTATTGTAGTATTCATCGTCGAAGGAAACTTTTTAGATGCTCAAGTAAGAATCTTCTTTATTATCTTAACAAACATGTTCTTAAAGTTATTGAAAAGCTATAGTTAGTGTGAGGCCCAGCCTTATTCGGTAGTGTAAACTGTTTCCAGAGGCAGTGTTTTCTCGTAATAATATCATAAAACAGCAAACATCCACTTGTACTAACTACACGTTTATTACTTACACCTACTGTCATATTTTATTGGTATACCTAGTGTTCTGTACCAATACGATAACATAATGAAAGTTGAAACCCATTGAAAATCTGCACAGTAGGTACCTACTTTTGTGACCCTTTTTGGTACCTAGTTTTTTTTCAACTAAGAAATCTTTCTACAAGCTTTCTTTACTACTACGACAACTAATTTTCTGAGTTGTATAATAAATATATCATAGAAATTATTTCTGTTTTCAGTGGAAGGAGTTTTTCTTATTCGCTGGCTTGATGCTACTTGACATGTTAATATTTATGCTCATGGCGTTTAGATACAAGTATGTAGAATTGAAGTCAAGTGAAGAAAACTTAGCCGTCGAAGAAATAAGAATGCCTGACGTGAAACCAAGTTTACAGCCAAAAGAGAATTAACTACCACGTTTTGTACAATAAATTAAGTTTAAATGTTAATTGTATTATAATAATTTATTGTGTTATTAATAAAATGATCAAAAATTATGAAATCGTAACAAAAGCTTCTTCACCAATTGATGATAAGTGAGACAAAGTTTTGCAACGTGCTTGCGTTGGCAAAGGTACTGGCACTGGTACTGGCAGCGGTGCTGGTAGAATGTAGTGTTTGTATACTCTTTGGGTACTGGATAGGCGAAAATAGGCGAGCTGCGGAAAAGAAGCGCATTCCTGCGAGAAGCCCAGATACTTCCGACAGGTTGTACGTTGAAAGACAAATGGCTCGGTAAAATATCAATCGAAAAATCAGCCCTATCTAGAATGGAGAGATTATAAATAACGGATACCCATATCCATACTAATATTATAAATGCGAAAGTATATCTAATTCTGTCTATCTATTTGTCTGCCTAACTATCTGTTGCACCAATTTTGAAGAAACTTTCTTTTACCAAGTTTCTTCAAAATTGAGAGAAAAGGACATAATTATGTTACTTTTATCACGGAAAATCAAAGAGCTCCCATGGGGTTCTTAAAGGTCCACCAGTTTAACCGATGCTACCCAGTTCCCTCGACTGCGTCCGCATAGATTAAGGTGTTTAAAAATCCCGTAGGAACTCTTTGATTTTCCGAGAAAAATTTCCTACATCCTTAAATTTTTTTTATATTTTTTTATAAAAAAAAATTTTTTTGTTAGGCACTAACAAACATAGTCAGAGCACAGTGCCTGCTCAAAAAAACTGCACTCAATACGTCCAATCTGTTTAGTTAAATGGCGTGAACACATTAGACAATTAGTTTTGGATAATTTGTGTGTTGTTCCCATAGGAGCCGCCGCCGACGGGTTACAAGCTTACCGAGGGATGAGTCGTGTGACGTCGGTTAACCCTCCGTGTTTCGCTTTATTTTCAATGGGGTTGCAGTGCTTGTCAACTTTTAAGGATATTTTTAATTTTGCTCTGGGACATCATGAAAATGTGATATTTATACTTTCCTTGCGCACAAATACATAGGTATCTCTATTATTCAATTGGTAGCCGTCTCAACTGCTAATGTTGAGGAGCTGGTGCAAAATGGTGTTATTGCACGAAATAAAATTAAGTACATTAATAAAATAC
This sequence comes from Maniola hyperantus, assembly GCF_902806685.2. Taxonomy (NCBI): domain Eukaryota; kingdom Metazoa; phylum Arthropoda; class Insecta; order Lepidoptera; family Nymphalidae; genus Maniola; species Maniola hyperantus. The sequence continues at coordinate 6,852,352 of NC_048564.1, forward strand.
CGTTTTGATCAAAGTCATGAATTTAAAAAAAAATTAGCAGTTTTAAGCCGTTTTGCTTGAGAACAGTCCACCACGCTGGCTATGTGCGGATTGACAACCTTTGAGAACATTATGAGAACTATCAAGTATGCAGGTTTGCTCACGATGTTTTCCTTCACCGTTAAAACAAGTGATAGGTATTTAATTTCTTAAAACGCACATAACTTCAAAAAGTTAGAGGTGCGTGCCCGGGACAGAACCCCCGGCCTCCCATAAACGAGGCAGACGTCCTAACCACTAGGCTATCACAGCTTACCAAGATATAATATTGATACATTACCAAGTCGTAATATTGATAATATTATAAACAACTAGATGATGCCTGCGACTTCGTCCGCGTGGATTTAGTATTTTGAAAATCCCATGGGAACTCTTTAATGTTCCGGGATAAAAAGTAGCCTATATCCTTCCCCGGGATATAAGCTAACTCTGTACCAAATTTCATCAAATTCGGTTGAACGGTTGGGCCGTGAAAAGCTAGCAGACAGACAGACAGACACACTTTCGCATTTATAATATTAGTATGGATTATTATTTTCTAGAAATTATTATCGATTATTTCTCAAGTTTCAAGGAAATTTTTGAGTCATAAAATCACTGCTAAATTGTAAGTAAGTATAGTAAACTGAATATAAAAGCAAGCAAGCGATGTTTTAGAACAACTGGTCTGCAGTAAAGCGCACGAGTCTGCAGGCGACTTGTTAATAATTGCGTATAATAAATGCTTAAATACAACAAACAGACAGACAAATACGGGTTGGGGTGTGCAAATAATAGGACCTATTTGGTTTCCGGGCTATTGACAATAATGTTAAGGTTTGTATGAGCTTAAAGATTTTGTGATTTGCACTGACGAAAAAACTAAAATAGGGATCTAGGTACATAGTTCGATGATAAAGTATCGACTGAACTAATTTAAAATACTGCCTATAGCACGCGACAGGTTAAGATGGCAATCGGGGTGGGGACGCAAACGCTCCGCACACCCACACAGCCCCCGAGCTAACCCGGTAAAATGCGGATGTGCGAGGCGTCCGTCCCCCCGTCTCATAACCCGATTGCCAACTCGACCTGTCGCGCACTATAGTTGACCCACCCAGACTTCGCACGGGAGGCGCAAGTGTGTTATATTAGAACAGTTATATAAATCTTCCACGAGAAATGTTCTGAATGATTGATAATAATGAAACCCGACACCCGCATTAAATTGCACTAAGATATTTAGGTATCTACCTACCTACATTTTTTCCGAAATCGAATGTATGTAGGTACCTATTAGATGTATGTTATGTATTATTGTGAAAAAACTATTAGGGTTCTGTACCTCAAAAGGAAAAACGGAACCCTTATAGGATCACTTTGTTGTGTCTGTCTGTCAAGAAACCTACAGGGTACTTCCCGTTGACCTGGAATCATGAAATTTGGCAGGTAGGTGGGTCTAATAGGTTTTCAGATTTTTTCCCTAATGCCAGCATTAGGGAAAAAATCTGAAAACCGTGAATTAGTGGTTACATCACATAAAAAAAATTAAATTTTGGTCATAAACTAATAATTAGTATTTTCAATTTTCGAAGTAAGATAACTATATCAAGTGGGGTATCATATGAATGGGCTTTACCTGTGCATTCTAAAACAGATTTTTATTTATTTTTATGCCACGTAAGTATAAGCAGAGTAAAATTTTACTAAGAGTGAGGGTCAATACAGAGCCACTACATGCTTATTTGTTTATCTGCGATTGTCGCGATATCCCGGAGCCGACAATTGCAATTACAGTGTTTATTGTGGGAATGCACGACATGGATTAATTAAGTGCTGCCAGCAATAGTGTAGACCAAGGCGTTGGTACATGCTCCAACCACTTGGTCCGCCACGCGGCGGGCGTCCCGCGGCCGCGTGCCCGCACGCTACGCCTGACCCAGGCACACAAAGCACGGCCTGTGTCAACGTACCCACGTGCACGCACTCACCGGATAATCTCATAGCATATGCAGTCGTATAAATAAATTAACTGGAGCCAATATCCAAAACGCACTCGCGGTTTCCCGCTTTCATATTTGGATTAAAATCATTAACAAGTCTGTGAATATTTTTTTGCCTTTAGATTGAGTTTCACTAGTAAAACGAAACCCATCCTTATAGTTTCATGTCGTTTGTCCGTGTGTCACAGCAATTTTAAAAATAAGCTAGTATCTAAATATATAAAAGGAAAAGGTAACTGACTGACTGACTGACTGATCTATCAACGCACAGCTCAAACTACTGGACGGATCAAGCTGAAATTTGGCAAGCAGATAACTATTACGACGTAGGAGTCCGCTAAGAAAGGATTATTGAAAATTCAACTCCTAAGGGGGTGAAATAGGGGTTTGAAATTTGTGTAGTCCACGCGGACGAGGTCGCGAGCATAAGCTAGTATTATAAAAATAAATTAAGGTTTCCTAAGAAATGGGTAGCACTACATATCAGCTGCAATTATTCAATTTAAACTGAAGGTAGGTATGTAGTTTTAAAGAAGCTGGTCCACGGTACAACTTCACTACGTCTGAGGGTGTTGTACCTTAGCCAGAACTATTTTTGGGCATAAAATAACCTGAAAGTCCCTTCTACCTGAAATTGAAAAATCAGGGCATGGATGTGTTTCCAAAAATGAAGTAGGTTTCTGGGTAGACATTTCCCTTCGGATCTTAATGACCTAATAGAAATAAAATGCCCTATAAGCCAAACTTAAATCATATTTCACAAGAATCAAGATGTCTAAGGCTATCTGCTGCACCAAATTACAGCACGAGCTGAGAGCACCTTGTCCATTCTCTTGTATGGTTGCGAAACTTAGGTTTTCAAAAAGGAAGCAACCAATCGCCTGCAAGTATTCGAAATGAGATCTACACAGAAAAACGATCACATGGAAAAGCTCTATACAAAACACTTAGGTATTGGTCCACAAAGAGAGAAAAAGCAAATATATCCACTATCATACCTGGAAGCTCGCTTTCTTTGGCCATTACAGAGGAACCCCATTCTCATTACCAAGATTAGTGTTGGAAAGAAGCTGAAGACAAAAATCCAAGTCAAACGCAAAAGTACGCAAATACTTGGACGATATATTTATTATAAGGAGGTGGATAGGGCTTAGTTATTAAGTTATAAAGGAACGGCTTTTGATACAGAAGCTTTTCGTATGATGACCGCCAAATTTCGATTCGAAGAGAGCACACGATGATGATGACGATGAAGTTAAGGATACGTCATCACAATTCACAAAGGGTTTTGGCTTTACGGAGTTATCAAGCAGGGTCGTGTGGGGCGTGGTTAGGCCGCGTGCGGGTCGCGTGGCGCGCCACTCGCAGGGCCCGGGCTGCGCCTCTTGCCGCGACAAATCAATTACAGGGTCGACTAGGGCACAACTTCCGAAAGGCGAATTAGCACCAAATTATAGCCGTTCCAGAAATTACTTGTTTGTGCTTAGAGGGACTGGGGACGCTAATTTATAGACGAGTAAATCGCTATGGGAAGCTAAGGGCTGAATATTGGATTTCACATGAAAATAGTATTATGTTAAAAAATACGCACCAAAGTGAGAACCGTTTCAGAGTCACATATTGGACTGATTTGACATCGGTCTGACTCAATTATTAATATCCTCGCAAGCCCTCAATAAACCTATTGTGAGTTCAATTTGCACTCAGGATATTCTAATTCACGAGTTCAGAAGAACAAGAATCTTATAGGTACCTGAGTGAATTATTTGATACATACGGCCTGTAGAAACTACCTAGGAACCCTCGTAGATTCAGTTTTAAGTTCGTGTAGTAATTATCACCACCATTTATTATCTAACAAATCCAACATCCGACCATCAAAAAAATTTTTACAAAAAAAATAAAAACCGACTTCGTTACACAAACACTAAAAATTGAAAAATAATTTAATTTATTACCGAATATATTATGTATACAAGAGTTAATATAGTTCCATAATAATATTTTTTGGTGCCGGTGCCAATTAGCTTTAGCTGCGCGAATCGTCTAGACTTCATATTTTTATGGGACTCCACAATGGCACCTCATTGGCACCGACCCCAAAAAATATTATTATGGAACTATATTAACTCTTGTATACATAATATATTCGGTAATAAATTAAATTATTTTTCAATTTTTAGTGTTTGTGTAACGAAGTCGGTTTTTATTTTTTTTGTAAAAATTTTTTATTTCACAATTTTTAGTGGCCCCATGGAATTATGCTATGACTGGTTAAAAGTCTACTGTTTACTAAGCTATTACACTGATCGCGAGCAATTTACTCTTATCCGTTGAGGAGTTCCAGTATCTATCTTCGAAGATGTTCATCAGATCTTCACCAAATTGAAATGGGACCAACTTTGAAGTATACCCTTTCAAACAAAAAAATAATTTTCAAAATCGGTCTAGGCGTTTTCGAGTTATCGGGGAACATACATAAAAAATAAAAAAAAATAAAAAAAAATAAAAAAAAAAAAGATTCCGACGAATTGAGAACCTCCTCCTTTTTTTGAAGTCGGTTAAAAAGTGTAATTTATTACCTATTTTTAATAAATTATACCTATTTGACTTTGACTTTGAATCGTCTAGTTACAGTTTTATCATAAGTCATAACACTAGTGACCCACCCGGCTTCGCACCGGTAAAATGTAGATAATAATGTGGTGTCAGTGTGGTTATTTTGCTATTTTTAGGGTTCCGTACCTCAAAAGGAAAAACGGAACCCTTATAGGATCACTTTTTTGTCTGACTGTCTGTCTGTCGGTCTGTCAAGAAACCTACAGGGTACTTCCCGTTGATCTAGAATCATGAAATTTGGCAGGTAGGTAGGTCTTATAGCAGACATTCGGGGAAAAATCTGAAAACCGTGAATTTGTGGTTTAAATTAAACACACAAAAAAAAAAAAATTGTGGTCATGAACTAATAATTAGTATTTGCAATTTTCGAAGTAAGATAACTATATCAAGTGGGGTATCATATGAAAGGTCTTCACTTGTGCATTCTTATTTTTATGCATCATAGTTTTTGAATTATCGTGCAAAATGACAAAAAAATACGACTGTAGTACGGAAATCTCGTTGCGCGAGCCTGACTCGCACTTGGCCGGTTTTTTTTAAAGAATAACAGAGCATTTTCCTTGAAAGCTCTCAGTCCGCATGATTTCTTTCGACATCTTAAACAATTTATCGTCATATTTCAACAAATTAACACAAAACATATTAAACCATACCAACGTATTCACTCCGCATGAAAACCGCATTAAAATCCGTTGCTTAGTTTAAAAGACCTAAACGGACAGATGGCAGGAAGCGACTTTGTATTAGGTATACTATGTAAAGAAAGATTAGCTAATTACTTGTTAAATACATTTTGTTCTACTTTCGAAAAATATGTATCTATCGAATTTGGATGGTTTTTGAAATCGACTAGCTTTATAGTTAGCCCGGACTGTATACTACCAAAATAGTTATTTTCATAATAAAAATCCAATTCGATGAGTATTGAGTAGCTATTACGTACGTAGGTATATCTTGGCCATTTTAGAGCATTATTATAGGTAAATGAACTAGATAGATAGCATCTGAAAATTATGAGGTCGTGTACATCTATATTAACTATTGGGAAGTTTATAGCTGGGTTTGTTTTATAGCCACTGTCATGAGCAGACTCGTTCTCCGCCAATGAGAGGGAATGGTCTGCATCGATCTGTTAAGCCTCCCATCCGAACTCCGAAAACTTGCTGGGAGAACGACGTAAAGTAAAATAAAACAAGACTCGGCGTCATATAGCTGCCGTATATAAAAATATTTACTACTTAATCAAAATAAAAGAGAAGTTAATTGAGCATAAAATAGAATACATACCTACTTATTAAGTAGGTATAAAAAAAGTTTAAGTTCATAAAAATACCTGCTCGTAACTCAATTAGAAAGATTTAGATAACGCATCCATATGGAATATGGATACATTCTGAAAGGAGACCTGTGCTAAGTAAAGAGCGAGCGATAGCTTGACGATGATGATGATGATGATCCATGTATTCAACCTACATATTTTTAACATGAACTTGAAAAAAACCTGATCAATATCATCCTTCTTTTTGCCAAGTACATAATCCGCAAAACAACAGAGAATTGGGAGAAAGGGTTTCCAATAGGAGGGAAAAGAATATGCAACCTACGTTATGCCGACGATATAGTTCTCATTACCACCACTTTGGAGGACATGAAAGAACTTTTACAAAAACTAGAAGCAGATAGTATGGATTTGGGTTTGACCATTAACAGGAGTAAGACCAAGTTAATGATAGTTGATCGCGCTGGTAAGCTGTCCAACTGTAATATAATACCATCAGTGGATGTCGTGGAGAATTACATCTACCTTGGATCCCAAATTTGCAATGATGGCAGTTGTGTGCCAGAGATAAAGAGACGCATTGCGATGGCGAAAAATGCCATGACAGGATTAATTGGGATTTGGAAGAACAGAGGCATATCACTCAAAACCAAGACCCGTCTCGTTCGTGCCTTAATCTTCCCAATTTTTATGTATGGAGTAGAGACATGGACGATCAAAGCAAGAGAAAGGCAAAGAATAGATGCGTTTGAAATGTGGTGCTGGAGGCGGATGCTACGGATTCCGTGGACTGCCAAGCGCACAAACGTGTCTATCCTTTCGCAACTCGGAATCACTGCTCGACTCTCCTCCATATGTTACCAACGATTGCTCTCATATTTCGGCCACATCATACGGCGGGGGGACGACAGCTTAGAAAAGCTCATAGTGACGGGCAACACTGAGGGCAAAAGACCGAGAGGCCGCTCACCAACTAGGTGGTACGACCAGCTAAAGTAGTCCAGCAGATGTGGATTTCATCACATTGTAAAAATGGCCACCGACAGAAGCCGATGGAAACAGATAAGCCATTCGAGGGCAGTTTGCCAGGACCACGATCTTCAGCAATGAAGGAACGACCGGAGATAGAGAGAGATAGGTACTTTACATAAACAATCGAAGTTAACATTTATAATCTAACCTACTGGTAGGGCGTGCTTATATGGATAGTGATCGATACTCAGTCCAAATAATTTTAATTTTATTTGTCAATCAATATATTCATATAAATTAACACTTAACACTCTTTCCCGTACAGTCACCGAGATCCATCCCCGAACCGCCCTAACATTTGGAAGCTCCGCCCAATCAACACTCAACAGGGTTGAATTGAACACTTCACAAAGCACACATATAAACCTTTACTAGTAAATTTGAACCTTATTTCCTCATCCTTACGATCCGTCAGTCCTATGGCAATGGGATAAAATACATCTTCAGCAAGTTTTCGCAAAATGGCCACCCCTGCGGTATAAAATTATTTCTCTTGCCGGAATTGTTGTTAGTTCGTTTTACAAGTGATAAGTGCAAGTACGATATTAGAAACAAAAAGGTATGTCAGGAACCAGGACTCAGGTTGCGGACTCGTCAACCTCACCGCCTTTGAGGTAAAAAGGCATTTCTCACATGTCATGTTTTTATATTTTTCGAAAGCCTGAGATAAAGTATTTTTTGGAAAAATATTCTCCTAAACTAACCAACTACGACTGGAATGCGTTTTACTTTCTCGACTAAGCTGAATAATTTCTCGGATTGTCAGTAAGTCTTTAGTACTTAAACATAATATATTATTTAAAAAAAATGATATTTAGGTAATTGGGAAGTTACTAGCTTTTTCACACGACTTTCATGTTGCATGTTCTGGTTTTTTGAAGATGCCGTTTTTACGAAATTATTTCTTAGTAGCCTACGTGCAAATCTCAAGTTTCTAGATCCAGCAATTTCAGCTGTAGGTTGATGTGTCATTCTATTAGACACATTATCGAAAATTCTAGATAGGTGAATGAATTAGGTACTTAATAGTTTTTGTGTGATTACTTAAAGTGAAAACCGTCGATTGGACTATTCCGGTTTGAAATTCGCATATGCCGACGGGTCTGATGACGAGGGTCCGGCTATGACCCCGGATCTGCCATCATGCGTGTATGCGGCGGCTCGTACAAGACTCCAGCTGCCTCTTGCAGCATACGTTCACCAGCACTCCAGGCAATTGCATGGAGGTACCTACTTCTTTAAACATTTTCCGACACATGGTCACTAACTACCATGTGTTTACCTACCTATAATTAGCTTATCATTTTGCGAAAGTATTTTGTAAAATTAAAATTGTTATTTATGTACCTAAATGTTATAAACTGTTGGTAAACCCAATAAAGAAAATAAAATAAAAAACTATGGGCCTCATGAGAAAGTTTGAGTGACTTAATGAGAGATTTAGAGAGAGGTAATGGAGAGCTATGCTCTAAGTTTATTAACGTAATCATATGGGAAATGAAGACATCCATACGAAAACTGAGTAACCGATATAGCTGCTGGGTTGCGAAGCTCAGTTCGAAAACCGATAGACTCCTAAGGTGCCAGAATGGCGATGCATGTGGAAGTCCCTACAAGAGACTAACTACCGGTTAGCGATGGTAATTTCTTAAAATATTCATGTTTTACTCAGGGCTCTGAAAAAAAAAATTCCGACGCTCATTCGTTCATTTTAAATGATAAAGGATTCGGCAGCAGTTAATGTTAACTTGAAAATTATACTAGAGCGGGCCTATCCCGGACCGGACCCACATTCCACACTGTAACTCGCTTCTCCTTTCAACCTACTCAAATTAGGAGGAGGTCCTAATTCGACGTACCCACTTTCTTCTAACATTTTTTCTAATAAAATATTTTGTTCTAATAAGATGGTCTTTTGGAGTCTTCCGTGGAGCCGGACTACCAGTGTGGCGGTTCACCGTACCGCGTACAACGGGCTGCTGCGAATGTTCGCGAGCGGCGACGGATGCTGAGGTCCGGACCCAATGGGTATCATATTTAATTGCCTCTGTGTGTAGTTAGCTTTATAAAAGTTATCTACTAGTCCACATGAAAAACCCGGTCAAGTCTAAATCAGATTCGCACATGTGCCTAACCACAAATTCACTGTTTCGGATTTTTCCCTTTAGGTACTTGTGGTATAAGACATTGCTACCTGCCTAGGTCAACGGGAAGTACCCTATAGGTTTCGATTCCCTTGACGAGTCCTTAAAAACATGTTTGTGTCTCGAGATTAGAACTTCAGGTTCTGTTTTAAACAATCAATTTAATTAATTTTGCAATATTGTGATTAAAGCAATTTTTGTTATGTAAATTTTCCGTATACAAGATTTTATTAAATCAGTACCTACCCTTATTATAGGTACCTAATGTCCCTAAAAGTTCGTATATTTTCCCAATTTTCAGTAGGTAATAAAACCTAATAAACTTCAGTAATTTACCCGGATGTCAGCAGGTACCTAATGTCCCATAAAGCTCGTATATTTTCCCGGTTTTCAGGAGCTAATAAAAAATAATGAACCTCAGTAATTTTCCCGGATTTTTTTTCCCCGGTTTTCAGTACTTAGGTAATAAAGTCTAATGAACCTCAGTAGGTAATTTTCCCGGATTTCATTATGTAAATCCCAAAAAGCCCCATGAACCTCAGTAATAATTTTCACTTTGAAAAATTTTATTGTGACGCTACTAAAATGTGTGTATGATGTTCTGTCTTTAGCAGTATAAACTCGGCGTTCGACGAATTGCGTGTGCATGTGCCGACTTTCCCCTATGAGAAACGGCTAAGCAAGATCGATACTTTACGGCTCGCGATCGCATACATTGCGCTGCTGAGAGAGGTAATTTTTACTACTAATTTTAATTACCTACTTATACTTACTCTATTTCTATCAGAAGCGATAATACTCTAGTCTAGCCTGCTGTTCGGGTTTCATGGGATTCGACCCCGGCCCTCTAATTTTTCGGAGCTAGGTACCTATGTGCATTTTAAGTAATTAATTAATATCACTTGCTTTAACGCTGAATGAAACATCGTGAGGCAACCTGCAGCCTGAGAGTTCTTCATATTGTTCTCAAAAGTGTGTGAAGTGTGCCAATCCGTACTTGGGCAGCGTAATCGAATATGGTCTGAACTATTCTCGTTCTAAGAGGAGATCCGTGTTCACTTGGACTGGTGACAAGTTGTGATGATGATGACTTACTAGTTACTCTACCTACACGCCCGCCACGGCACCATGGAATACACATACATTTTAAAAGTAAAGTATTTTATTCATGCAAAAACCTTTAAGTACGCTGGTTTTATATCTAACATGCATGTACAAACTTAACATAAAAAAGAAACAAATGTTCTTGTAAAGAGATTAAATAAATGTATTGGTTCCTTGGACCTTGAACTCCTAGAAGCCACGATTCACTACAAACGTATTATTACTGCATTGGATGCGCTGCTGATATGCTACCATCGCACGTGCCATATATATTTTTGTGTACCTGAGAAATGGTACACCCTTAAAGAAAATTATTTAATGCAGGTGTTGGATGCTGATTATGATCCCCTTACATACGTTGAAAAGTGTCTTCGGGGTGAAATCAAGGCTGATAGAGCTCATTGGAACACAAGTGGTAAGTTTTAAAACGCTAAATATACTTACCTACTCTATGCGAAATTACGGGACTTATATAGGTACTAAAACAGGGCAGGTATGTTTGTCTTGAGAAAATGCATGGAAAAACTAAAAGTGGGTTTTTCCATACATATAATTTTGGACAAGAAGACATTTCGAAGCTTCCTGAACGCTGCCCGGCCGAGTTGAATTCGGCGGCTGACCTCTTTCTCGAAATTGGACATACCTAACTGGATTGTGTGTCCTAGGGATACATACTCGTCTACAATTAAATACCTACATAAGAATAGTTACCCACATAATATTATTGTGCTATAACCACGCTACCTACATGTTTGAAAAAAATCAATCCTTGAACAATATGTAACTAGCATAGCAAAATTTACGAGGCAAGAACTTGAACTATGATATTAAGTAGGTAGGTACTAAGTACGCGACAGATCGAGATGGTAATCGGGGTGGGGACGCCCCGCACAACCACACAGCCCCCGCGCTAACCCGCTGCGGGATAGCGCGGGTGACGTGTGTGTGTGCGGGGCGTCCCCCCGCCTCATACCCCGATTGCCATCTTGACCGGTCGCGTATTACCTACATACACTATTATTATACGAGAGCGACCGATACAGATGAATTTATTTTGCGCAGATTTGACAGCCCGACTGTCCTGGATCAACTGGGAAAACCTTGGAGTGAACCCGCAAAGAAGGAGCGTCCTAGCGTCACTCGCCCTCAGTTCCGACAATCTACAGTATCCTCATAATTAACAGTATTGTAACAATGGACTAGTTATCCCACCTTGCGCTGTCATAGTTTCAGTAGGCATAACGGCTATCGTTACGCATTGCTGTTAGTACAAAATTATTGTTCGGCCAAGGACAATGTTTTAGCGGAAAAACGCGCGCAAAATTTCGCTCGAATGTGTCTCATAGAAATATTAGAAGAGCGCGAAGTCATAACTGCATGGACAAAATGCGGAGAATTTTTGCGCGCGGAATTCCACTCGCGATTTTCCGCTTGATTTTTCTCTGTTTTAGGTAGGTGAATAGATAGTTCTTAAGTATGTGCGCATTCTTAGTACTATCTACTTAGACTATAATAGTTGTAACAGATAAATCGGTACTGTAGTTCAACTATATATAGGAAACATCCAATTATATCAATAGGAGTAGTACAAATTTCACAATATTTTGATAAAATAGCTATAGATAATTCGCCTTAAACCACTGCCAGATCAAATAGAGCATTATATACAACTAACATTCCTACCTAAATAATATATAACTATCCGATATAGCAGATAATAGATATAAGTACTACAAGTATTTGACTAAAATATGATCTTCCAAATTTTGGGCCAATGTTATCACTAATTTGCATAGTATAATAATATAATGATCTCATAACTAACAAATCAAGCAAATAGTGCCTGTAGGTATTGCCAAACCAGCCGGCTAAGGGCTAATAGCAATACAACTTTTTAACAATACTTAATGTTTTATATTTTGAACGGTTATAAGTCCTAATGCGTGTGTTACCGCATTTTCACTTCTGGCATATTTACACGTGCGAGTAAAATTCAACCTAACTTGTTTAAAGCTAAGTAAAAATTTATGATAATAACTACTAATTGGGCCCTATCATAACTGCATACAAGATAAATACTTATAATAATAAGGATTTTAATGAAACAAATAACTCAAATTCCTAACAAGATAATAAAATAATAACGCAAATAAATAATGATAATAATAAAATTATATTTACTAAATAATCTATGACTCTTACATCGAGACATCAGAATCAATATCATCAATTTCACTTTCTGAACTATCTCTCACATTATAATGAACACTGTTGGTCTCGGGTAATATAACTGGCTTTTTTGTGGTTATTTTGTCAGTTCTAAAGGACTGCCTACGGTCTGTCCTTCCTCGGGATGCAAAGTGCAAACTATCTATTCGTCAAAAAGACACACAGACAGGGAGACAGACATACACACTATCGCATTTATAATATTAGTATGGATTGTTATTACCTCAAATAATACAACATTACCTAGCAGAGTATTTACGTGACCACGCCTATACTGCCTAGGTATATACAGTAGGTACTTGTATAAAATATTTCGAAGCATTTCCCAAAATTTGTCGTATTAGTCGTCAACCGATAGACGGCAGTGCTGGACATAATTTCTATGACCACATATACTAGACTAGGCTAGGAAAGAAATTATTGTCTCCAAGTAGTATTTAGTAGTAATTTAGGGAAATGCTCGATGTCTTGCGGTGCAAAGCCGTCGCATGTTCTAAGTTATTTTTGCCAAAAGGATTGATCAATTTGATAACTTAGTTCATTTAATTTAATTTATTAGATTTAATTAGTTTTATCAAGTCAGAAAGTGCAATATAGTTTTAAGTTTAGGCAACTTCTAATCGAGATTCGACTAGAATGGTGTCCCATTAAGAAATTTTAATGCGATCAACGCCTATTATAATCAGATTTGGTTATACGTGCGCATAATTCAATACCAATTATTATGTAAGTACCTACGCCAAAGTATTTTAAAGATAATATTTATTGATTTAATTTAATAAAGAACATTAATAAATTAGATATGTATGTTGTTTCATTTTATAAACTAAAGTTATTTATTGTGACTAATTACTTAATAGCAAGTATATCAGTATTTTTAATATTGCGTTTGAGTCCGTTATGCCCACTTCCCGATATGTACAGGTACACTTCCTGATATGACCACTTCTCGATACCTACGACCACTTTCGGTATAATCAATAACTGCCTCGATGGTCGTGGCTAGCATATTTAACTGCGGATGACGAGGTCTTGGGTTCGATTCCCGGATCGGGCCACAAATAGATATTGGGTTTTTCTGTTAAGAAATTCTCAGTACTAGCCTGGAGTTAGGAAGATGGCTATGTGTCACCCCCGTGCCTCGTAGACCACGGAAATCCGTCGGTTCTGCGCATGATCTCTCTCCGATTGTGTCGGATTTCCGTCCCATCTGACATGAGAGTGAGGGAATAGAGAGTGCACTTGTTTGAGCACACACTTGTGCACTATAACATCTCCCGCGCAGTTGGCGCTTCTCTATGGAGCTTGGCCGCCGTGGTCGAAATTTGGTCGCGAGAACATTATTATAATTACAATCACTTGTGACTTGACCACACTATAATTGACACTTGGATTGAGTTTTCAACAGCAAAAAATTCTATGATAGAATACTTACTTATAATTTAAAATGTTATAACGGGAAATGGTCATAATGGGAAGAGCAGTGTGAAGTTATCATAACGGGAAGTGGTCATACGTGGAATGGACATGCCGGGAACTGGCCATATCGGGTAGTGGTCATAACGGACCCAAACGTTTATAATAAAACTATTTGAATTTCGACCTAAACTTTATATTCGTGCATATAATATTAGCAAGTGAACTGAAGTGAGGGAACTCTTGGTGTGATCCTGAATCAACGATTTTTCAAATAGTAGGCTATGGTGACGTAAACAACCACTTTAGGGCTACCTTCGTCGAATGTACTAACATTTTACGCCTGTCATTTAGTTCTCTGTCGTGAACTGTGTGAAATATTAGTATGTAAGTATTTATACCTATAATAATTTGTTTGTCACATGAGTTAACGGTAATAATTTCTTACTTCCCACGGTGCGTGATTCTGTGGATTGTTAATTAATTGACACGCACGGCTGACGACCACGGACAGCAACGCACCGCGCACAAAGTCTGGACGACGACGTGTCAACACTACCACGGACGACACCTACTCTTCCCATGGTGCGTCGGTGCGGGCTGATCCGCCTCCGTCCGCAATATCACGTACCGTGGGAAGCCGGTATAAGGAAGGATTAGTCAAAAACCATATTTCCATAAAAAGAACATGTGGAAATAGTTGTTTATAAATAAACTTAAAAAGCATAAAAAGACATATTTAATTCTTCAACATTTATTTACCTAATGGTACCTACACATTCATACACTTAATTGACTAGTAATTCAGTGGAAGTTATTACTTAGTACATCTTAAAAGTAATTATAAGTTAGGTATACAGAATACTTTCTTTACACATTTGCTCTTACAACAATTAGACACCAATATTTCGCTTAATCTACGAGTACCTAAAATATCCATTAGATCACATTCAAGTTACATAGAGTTCTATACTAGTGACAACGACAAAAACCTACAACGATCTTTTCTATAGGTTGCGTAGAGACCCATCATAAATAGCTAGCATCTTTAGTCATCTACATATAATATAATAAAAACCTTATATTATTCTTATTATACTTTTAATTTATACTGATTTATTAATAAAAAATGAGATCTTTTAAAATGGAATATTTAAAAATGGACGTCAAAATCCGATTTTATCTTTCCAACAGCACAACCTCCAAGCCAGCCTTCACATTTAAATCAAATTTTCACTATATTAATATATTGATATTAATATCATCATAAATTCATTCTGGCGGCCTAACTGTTCCCTGTCTGTCACCACGACCTGTCCCTCACGTGGGAACAAACAGGAATGAAAGTTCCCTCTTTTTAATTGAATCTAGATGGGTAAAACTGGGCTGATGTGATATTTTAGTTTAGTTTAGAGATTGTGTACAAAGGAATTAGCCACAATGCCTGTTTAATTTTGTATAATTTAATCTTATCTACAAACTACATAGGTATCAATTATTTTATATACAAAAAGAATTAAAACAGGATTATTATACTTTATGTGGAGACGTCAAACTTCGTTCTAAAATTGGGTATAATATAATTAAATTTAAATAACAGGACGAGGAAAATTGAAAGGATAGTAGAAACCTGAAACATTTCGCTATTTCCCTCGCACGCTTGTATCTGTTGGCAACGACGTCACACCTATAGTAAGCGACAGATTGAGATAGAAATCGGGGTTAGGCGGGGGGGACACCCCGCACACTCGCCCGCACCGGGCTAGCGCGGGAGCTGAGCGGGTGTGCGGGGCGTTCTCTACCCGATCACCATCTCGACCTGTCGCGTACTATAGTGTCTCGCATCGATTTTATTTGATAGGTACCTGATTTGAAAAGCATCTAACTTATTTATAAATGAGACTACTAAGTTATTATTATTGTATATATTATATAATTCGATATATCATGTGAAAACTTTAGTTATGTTAGTTACTCAGCTAATAATTGATAAATTGTTATTAGAAATACTGTAAATGAAATCTCCATAAAGGCTATATTGAATGAGTTAAAATTTGGCATAGCTGTGGACTAGCGAGAAAATAATTTCTTTCTGTTCCACTGGTACTATAGTCAGTCTTATTCTATTGTTCGTATCATTTTATTTTATATTCAGACTGTACTTGACATTAGACAACAACATTTACGAAGATAAATTCGCTGGTGCAGAAACATAAATCGTGTACTTGATCATATAATGCTATAGAATTAGGGCCAGTCTTCGATCGCATTATTCACCGTATGCCACGAAAGCCCTGTCCCATTCGGTGGATGAGGGGAAGGCATTAAGACATGTCTCAAAAAAGTCCTACCTTGTGTCAGACCAAGGAACAGTTTCCAATTTTTGATTCGGCCACAGTTGTACGGGTTTCTGAACTGGTGTTTCGTGTGAGTCTTCCTTAAAGTGGCGTTTATGTGTGACTCTATACTCGTTTCGCCTCTGCTTATATTCCGTGCATGAAGTATAGTGAGTGTGCCGAGAGCGAAAAATACTGAGAGACACATGACTGTCATGAAGACAACTGCCTTTCGTTTCATTGGGTTAGCTGTGATCCTTTGAGCCTCTGTGATGACAGGGATAGGTAAGTCGTGTACTCGGGGAGAGTTGTCGGCGTCGTACTCGGCAATCACCTTTACTGGAACAAACACACCGCTTCGGTTCAAGCGCACGGGGTGGCCGATTAATTCAGGATCATTTTCATGTGTGATACCCCCTGTTAACAAATTACAATAATCAAATACAATATTGCAATTGGGAAGAATTTTTTTCTTGCAATAATTTCGCATTTTAACACTATTTAACATAGGTATGTTCAAATAATCATTAAGGAATCAAACATATTTAAACATATAAAGCCTTTCGCCAGAATATAGAACTATTGGTAAAGAAATTAATTTCGCTCCATAATAGGCTAGTTGACACTTTTTTTAAGTTGGTATTAAATGGTTAATATTTGTCCTATTAGATCAAAAAAATTAACACTATATTTTTTTGCGCCCTAAAAACCGTAAAACTTTAATTTAAAAATATATTTTTCTTAGACAGGTGAAAACACTGTCGGCCATGTTTGGCCCATAGATTATCTGTGCTCTGACGTCATGCATTTGTAAACAACAGCATAACCTCCCAAAGTTTAATAAACATGACTTCTATACTAGTTTACATGAAAAATATAGTAATTATCGTTATTGTGTCATCCGAGAATGTAAAAAACGCATCGATAAAGACCACAGGAAAGTTGTGGATTAGAGTGCCCAGTGAAATAAATATACGTAACACGCGAAGACTTGCTTAAAGGGATCCTATATGACAAAGACTTCAACCCAAATTTATTTTTGCAAAGATCAGTTTGTTGTAAGTCTTACTTAATAACTTATTCAATTTATAAAGAGAAAACGATATTTTTTTACGTTTACTATGAGATTTTAGAAATATATAAAAACTAGCTTATGCTCGTGACTTCGCCCGCGTGGACTTCATAAATTTCAAACCCCTATTTAACCCACTCAGGGGTGGAATTTCAAAAAATCCTTTCCTAGTGGATACCTTCTCTTTACCTACAAAGAACACACCCACCAAATTTCATGTATCTAGGACCAGTTGTTTAGATGTTTAGGCTGTGCGTTGATATATAAGTTAGTCAGGACTTTAAATTTTATATATATCGATACTACGTTAGTCCCCGCGTGACATAGGGATGACATTTCTTTGTTTACATATTTAATGACGTCACATCATGGCTGACAGCGTTTTCTGCGTTTCAAATAAAAATAAAAACTGTATTTTTTTAAATTGGTTTTATATATCCATCCTGCGTTTTTAAAAATTGTTATTGATATATTTCGTTGTCTTAAGCAAAATACTATAATAAATAATCATTTATTGGACGAAATTAGATATGAGTCAAGTAGCCTATTACTAAATTTCGTAGTTTGCGCAACTCATTATCTCTAAACTGCAATATTAAATATAATAATATATTATTGTATATTATCATGGTCATATTGGTCTTCATGAGATAGGCAATTCTACCATCTGATCAGTACAGTAAATTAATACAAATAATAATACAGACTGATCTAAATCTGCACATTCTAAACTTATGGATCTAGAATCTTAAGCTTTGCAAAAGCTGTAATTATAAAGTAAACTCACACTAAGAAAGTTTTGAGAATGTTTAAAAAATCTAGAATAATAACCAAGCTTCAACAATTAGTTAGTTTACAATAGAGTAAGTAATAGGTATAAACAATCCATACTAATATTATAAATGCGAAAGTGTGTCTGTCTGTCTGTCTGCTAGCCTTTCACGGTCTATCCATTCGATCGTTTTTGACGAAATTTGGGTAAAGAGATAGCTCGCATCCCAGGGAAGGACATGGGTTACTTTTCATCCCGGAAAATCAAAGAGTTCCCACGGGTTCGAACGGGATAAATCCACGTGGACGAAGTCCCGGGCATCATCTAGTAATTGAATAAAAAAAGAATGAATAGAAATAATTTTTTGGCAACTACTTTTTTATCTGCATGTACTCACCATTATCATTCACCCATAAAACTTGATACCCCAAATCGAAGCCAGCGATTATGATAAATGTCACTCCAGCAACCATGTAAGCCATGTAGAGGAAAAAGTAGCGGGCGTTGTAGTATCCCACACAATTGTTGAGCCAAGGGCAATGGTGGTCCATGCACAGCACGCATCGGTCGCACACGGAGCAATGGTGAGTGCGCGGAGGCTTGGGTGATATGCATTTCCTGCATATGCTAGCCGCTTCTGCTATAAGTGCACCCTGGAACAAATATCGTTGCACTTACAATTTTACAGTAACAGGTACTCTGTACTATATGTACTTAAGCTAGAAGTCCCGCAAATTGCTAATGCACGTGGCCGCCATTTTAGTGACGTCAGCACTAGACTGAAGTTTCGAGCTGAGGGTATATTTTATTTCGGCTGACGTCATAATGACGACATTTCGATGTTAATGAGAAATGGTTCCAGCGCAATAGCAATTTGCGGGACTTATACCTTTCATATTAATTCATAAATTGTACATTGTACCAGAAAAATAAATAATTTGAATCTGTAAGCATATTATGCTACATTAGTTTATATTTCCTGGCTTTGCTTGGGTGACACTTTTAGAAATCTTTTTTACTAACGTCTACATTGAGAAAACCAATTTCCAAAATCTCAAGTTTCTAGACCCAACCATTTCAGTTATATTATGTTGATATGTCAATGAGTCACTAACTACTAAGGTGAACTAGAATTAAGTGGTACTAATACACATAATAATCAATTAAATTATATATTCAATTATTCAACAATAATACTTACGTCTGGTGGGTATCCTGGCGAAGTAGTAACGCCCATGTAATAATGGAATGCAACATTGAGCAAAAGCCAATTTCCGAAAACTACTAGAAACACAGTCATGTATGGGCTTCTCTCCCACCAGTATGGCAACCCAAGCCAATAGGCAATTACAACAACGGCTGTAGTTAGAAATGTCACACAAAAAACGAAAACCTAAAACAAAACAAGAACCATCAAGAACAGTGAATATTGTTATATGAAGATCAAATCAAATTAAATATTCTCTCAAATGCAAGCATTTAAATGAAACTTGGCAATTTACTGCCATAGACCATACATTTAGTCTTAATCAAAATCGGTTGAGTAGATAAAACCTCAGATTCTGTTGGACCCAACAGGCTTTTTTAATTAAGTCCAGTTAAAGGGGCTCCAGGATAATAATATTAATGTCACCTGTCAACTTCATGATCCAAATGTTCAGAGTAAAGAGTCACTAAAAAGTCCCTATCAGCACCTGATTATTCATTATAGAATCACCAGATTCATATGATTTTGAAGCCTAGTCCTCATAATATGCCAAATTCAAATTCCTCTAATGCTGGCTTTAAAATAATCTGTTACGCACCTTTCCCAAATAACCAGCAAAGTTATCCACAAACCAAAAAATGGGTTCTAAAAGGCAATCCACCACGTAGCTCTGGCTCATATGGATGTTGTAAGTCAGCGAGTAGAACGTCAATACTACTTGCAATACTTTCCAGGCTATGTACCCCCTGAAATAATGCCTTAATTTAGACAAAGATAATATAAAAAAGCATTTATTTATAACTTACTAGTAAGCGTATGACAGACCGCTTCTATCATAGCACCATGTATCCACAGATTTTATATCTACTTATACTTTTAACAAGGTGTATTTTAGTCTGAGAGTTAATCTTAAAAAATAATTGGTAATATATCTTTATATTACCAATTATTTAACCCACCAAAAAAACTGGTGCTTTTACATCACAATTTGCCTATTTTTAATCCATATAATACTATAACTAATATTATAAATACGAAAGTCTCTGTCTGTCTGCTAGCTTTTTACAGCCTAATAGTTTAACGGATGTTGATGAAATCTGGTACATAGTTAGCTTACATCCCGGACAATTTTTTTACATACTGCTACATAGGCTATTTTTTATCCCGGAAAGTTAAAGAGTTCCTATAGGATTTTTAAAAACCTAAATCCATGAGGACATAGTCGTAGTCATCATCATCATTGAAATAATATTGCTTTAAAGTACCTACTTTAATGGTTGCAGTAGGTACGGTACATAAGGAAGCATGTTTCATAAAGAAAAACATTTAATTAAATACACAAGCCCGGCTGAGATTTGTTTTTGCATACAAAGCGCTTAGCGGACTGACCGGCGAAAGACAAATTTATTTGTATTGACCGACTGGTCTGATCGCTAGGCGATCTTTAAGGCCTTTTGCATAATGCATCATACAGCTCTTCAGATTAGACTACTTATTACAAATTAGGTAAGTACTTATTATTAAGTATCTAATAAATAAACTGAACGACGAAAATTGTAGACGATTCCTGTACCTATTTAACTAAAGAATGGTAAGTAGAATATAAGGGTTTTTAAAAGGGTAAAATCACGGTAAAGATTAGTTTAACAATGATAATGACTCACTTAATATTTCTGAAGAGTCCTCTCCAATGAAATCTCCATTGTACAACCACCATATTATTACTACAATAACCAGACAATACAAAAACCTATTTCCTATAATATATTAGCGTATTATTACTTTATACCTATATCTTAGAACTAAGGAAAATTACTTATTAATGTTTAGATTATTAAAATTAAAGGCAAGAGTCAGGACTTCTATTTTATCAAGATTTTATCCACATTTTTTCACCGGACACCACACCGGACACCACCTGCCAGAAATAAAAGACCGGACATTGCCCACCGGTGCTGCCACAGATTAATATGGATACTACGTATGTGCTGCCCACAGAGTACTTTGTAACCCCGTATATTCAATGTACTCTGTGTTTGTAACACTGTAAGACCGACCAGAAAAATATATTTTTTTAAGAACCACAGAAGAGAAGAGTACATACACTATACAGATACAGTAAGTACAACGGTACAACAACAAGGCTCTTTTCGAGTAAGTTTTATCTAATTTTAACTGAATGAGAAATTGGGAAGCCATCCCTGTTTCCAAATCGAGATAGAATCGTAGAAATGAGTAATGAAGGTAGATACAGGAACGTTTGCTTTCTCATTCACACTAAAAAGATAGCACAGATAAAGTTACTAATGTGATAAACTGAGACGCAGCTAACCTATTTTTGTCCCTTATCGTGTAACTGGTTTTTTTCAAGAATACATACAAGGAATGCAACTTTAGTTGCAAAACCAACTTTGAGAATTCGTGGCGTCATTGTATTTCTCATTAGTTATTTACTTGTTTTTACATAAAAAACGTTTAATACAAATATTGTTGATCGGTTAATACAAATATTGACTACTAAACAATGGTAATAATTGTCATGTTATTCATCGTTACGTCGTGCTATCGCCATCTCATACGCGGTTACACAGTACTTCAATATACCTTTATTACATGTTTATTACTCTATCTACGGATAGAATAATAAAAATCATTTATAGGTCGTGGACTTGCAACTTATCATATTTTCCTGCTCAAATAGGTACTACCTATATATTTTATTCTGAGGTGATTCTGAAATATATTATTTTAATATGCGCAGTACTAGATATACCTAGCTACAAGACGCAGACACATATAAGCTGTATATTATATGATCAGCTGCTCGATTGCGGTAGAATGACAGCTAAAATGTCACGATCGAAGTTGATGCTCGCTTACTATTGGCTACAATGCATTGTGGCAACAAGAATCGCACAAATTCAGACAATTACAACAATGAGGAAGTTTCAGGGCGAACGTTCCATAAAATTTTCATAGATGGTGCTGTTTACTGCACCTACTAAAAACGAAAAATAATTTCCGAGCGAAGGTTTAAGCTATAACAATTTGTACGAAAAACACCCTGCAAAACAACAACGTCAATTAAACATATGGAGAGCCAGGCAGCTCTTTCAGCTCTGTCCTCTGAGGTTGTTAACTCAAGACTGATTGAAAACTGCACAGACTCCCTGGCCCAATACCGAGTGTTTCTACGCTAGGTACCAGAGCATGCTGGAATAGTTGGCAACGAAAATGCTGATATTCTGGCTAAATCATATAGATATAGGTATTATTTTTCGATTTTAGTGGGTGCAGTACACAGCGCCATCTATGAAATTTTTATGGAACGTTCGTCCTGAAACTTCCTCATTGAGGTTGTAATAATGATTGCTGCAGGTTTTACGAAATCCACCTACCGGATATATCGTGATGTTACGAGTATGTACGAATAACTATATGGAATGTCTCTAATATTAAACAAAAACAGTGAATTTTAGATATATTTTTTAGCAACACCACTTATTAGATGGGGGACAGGAACGACAGCATTACATTTCACAAGATGGCGGCGTTAGTTCTGGCCATAGTCTGCCACGCTGGCCCAGTTCACACATCTTTGAGAACATTATAGAAAACTCGCTGCCATGCAGGGGTTTTTCCTGGACCGTTAAAGTTAAGTGATATTTAATTGCTATATATAAATTGCTTAAAACGCACATAACTCCGAAAAGTTAGAGTTGCGCACAGCGCACCTGGGATCGAGTCGAGCCACCGACCTCATGAATAGAAGGCTGACGTCTTAACCACCAGGCTATCACCACTCTTTCAGGAGAATGAATACAAATTGGCTATCATGAGTGTTGTACACGGACTTGTAACATGTTGATGTAAACTACAGCCATGCATGTGTATTGGTATTATTTTATTCTTTGGTTTCACTTAAAAACTGTACTGCTTATCAGGAATTACTACAGAACAGAATCTATCCCCATAACAATAATGGGTGATGTTGTAGGTAAAGCTTGCTTTTGCATAAAAATAAAAGGCAAAAGAAGAAAGTTTTGTTTATTTTGTCAACTCACTATGGCCTAAACATTCCCATTATATGAGAAGTCCCGCAGGTAGTAGGTAGGCACCTACTAGTCGCGAGACTATTTTAAAACCCGACTGTTAACAAAAAAAAATTAGGAGGTTGTATGGTAGATGTAGATATGTCCTAACTCCGGAAGTATAGTACGCGACAGGTCGAGATGGCAATCGGGGTATGAGGCGGGGGGACGTCCTACACATCTGCACGCCATCCCGCACCGAGTGAGCGCGGGTGCAGGTGTGCGACGCGTCCCCACTCCGATTGCCATCTGGACCTGTCACGTACTATGGGTAGGTAAATGTTAGTTTTTCACACGAACTTTTTTAGAAGCTTGTAGTTACAGCTACCCTACTAAAACAAGATTCTCTGAAAGAAACTTATAAGGCGGGACTTCTAAATTGAGTGGAGCTGGGCCTTTCCGCGTTCTTCCGACGTTGTCATAATGGCTGCCATGGCAAGGGCAATAAAATCCCCCAGCCCAATCTCCTGAGTTTGGCACAGGGACACAGCCCAAGTGTGTACAAATTCCAATGACAATAAGCCATTCAGGTTTTGTTGTACGCTGTTCCGGTGTCTCGGGGTGCCTAAGTAATGACAGGGAAGTGCCCGCCTCTGCTGATATTTCAGCGGGCGTTCTATGCTTAACAAAAAGGGGCTTTCCACGCCATTTGTAGGAGACACATGCTCCCGGAGCCACATTTGCTATATCTACTTCTATCGAAGCTAGGGCACGAACATCTGCAGCCGCTGCCATAGATGTCAAAAAATGAGTTAATTCTGATTTAGCGCCATACATTCCGCAGAGTAGGCCAACAAATCCAATCAAACTTGTGTAGCCCTTTTTATCATCCCCAGAATGCCAACTTGTTCTTGTCAGATCTTTATATTTGTCTTTCCTATAGTAGTCAAAGCTGGGATGCTCGATATCACGATGCAGTTTTGGGTATCCCTGTTGAAATCTAATTTGCGTCCATAAGACTAAATCAAAAGGGTTTCTAGATAATAATATGTTTAAACCTAAAAAATTTCTTGATATAATATTTAAACATCGAGATTTCGGTCGTTGAACAATCATCGTCTGTGTAAAAACTTTATCTCCTTTTTCTTTTTTTAAAATATATTGCGAATTTACTAGATAGTCTAAGCAACAGGAGTTTTTCCAAACTCTTTGACTACATTTTGAAATGTAACCGCCATTCAGAATGTTCATTTTCCCGAAAAGATTTTTGTCTTTATGCAAAATGTAATATTAATATCGTTATTTTGTCGAGAAATTAATAGTAAATAACTAGTTTAATATTTTTTCATAAAATTATTAGGTAGGTATACTTTGTTATTTCCATTGTCTGGTTATGTCACCAAATTGTGTCTTTGATTTATGCTATTTTCATTTTAATTTCATTTTCGAAAAAGTTTAAACTGCGTCCTTAAATGCTTAAAATAAAAAGTACAAGCTGATACGGCAATACAAATAATGACTCCGAATCGTAGATAGAGTAATAAAGGTAGATTGAAGTACTGTGTAACCGCGTATGAGATAGCAATAGCACGACGTAACGATGAATAACACGACAATTATTATCATTGTTTGGTAGTCAATATTTGTATTAACCGATCAACAATATTTGTATTAAACGTTTTTTATGTGAAAACAAGTAAATAAATAACTAATGTGAAATACAATTAAGCCACGAATTCTCAAAGTTAGTTTTGCAACTAAAGTTGCATTCCTTGTATGTATTCTTGAAAAAACCGGTTACACGATAAGGGACAAAAAATAGGTTAGCGTCTCTGTTTATCACATTTATCTTATTTATATTTATAACTTTATCTGTGCTATCTTTTTAGTGTGAATGAGCAAACGTTCCTGCATCTACCTTTATTACCTACTCTATCTACGCTCCGAATGCTCCGAACACCAATAAATAATTTATTTACTCTGTGGTGCACAACATAGATTGTGCACACTATGACAATGAGTGAGATATTGCCACAGAATACATAGATATTGCTCAAAAGGACTAGAATCCAGAGCCGTAAAACCAGTTAAAAAAGGATGAGTGAGATATTATGTTTTGTTTACAATATTTTACATTTATTTTTACTTTAAAGAGAAGGCAATCTCATAATTATAATGTAAACATGATATATATACGTGATACTTGATTACACAAATAGGAAAAAAATGACTTCGATCCACTTATTACATATTTTTTTGCTGTGTTGTTCCAACGTTTTTACGGTTACTGCCATCGATAAAGGCGACCTGTGTAACGCAACCTCGCCAGCTCGCGTTGAATACGAATTTAACACGGACGTAGTGAGCAGCGAACACATCATAACTTTCAACGGATATTTTGCAAGATCCACCAGAGAAAACTACGTGAATGCTGCATTGAAAAATGCTGGGGTAAGTTATCATTTAAACTACACTACTTGTACACAAGACAAAGCCTTGCCCTTACGCTTGTGTGGGGACATGAGGCCAACATGTAGAGCCCCATAAGTACATTGATTTAAAGTGTGTTATGATACTGATGATACTGATAAATCAATCAGTATCATCTAGAGGTCCTGCCGCCCGCCTCTCTCGCCTAGAGGTCTGTGTCAAGCAATAAATCCTCGGTAGTCACTGTGGATAAATTTTTGAATACAAGACAACCAGAAAACACTGTCAGAAGAAATTATAAGAGCCTACAATGTCCAAAAACAGGTAGGTATGTAGAAAAACAATGATTTGATGATGATTGTTGGCAGGAGTATGCAAAAGGGAGCCCACTATTATCACAAAAAACTGACTGCTTTAATAAATGAAAAAAGGTTATGGTCCTCAGCAATGAAAAATATACAATGCTGAGAAAAAGCGAGATGGTCAAATTTTCATAGTCAGATCTTGACAGAACATGTAGTTTAGCTGCCGTTTTGCAATTCATACAACACGGCTGATAGCACATGCGAAACTTCAGCAATTATACTTCTATGATTTGGAGGATAAGATAGGATGGCAATCAATAGATGTGCTAAAGGCACAAACTGAGATTGTTGAAAACTGTACCATTGTTGTGAAAATTTCTTGATAAAAGTGTTGCTTCATGTTTGTGTTGCAGGTATCAAATTGGACGATTATACAACGAAACAACCCAGCGAAAGAGTACCCAAGCGACTTTGATGTGATAGCATTTGGAGATGACAGTGGGGACGGCATTGCAGCTCTTCGCGACCATCCCGCAGTGCGCCGCGTTACGGTGCAACGCCAGATCCAGCGCACTATCAAATACGTGCGCGAGGTTGCTACAAATTTTATCTATTTATTGCTCTTGCAGATGCTTTATTGATTTCATATATTTAGATGATCAGGTCAATGCTGCTCTTAATTTTATTAATCAAAATCTACGCTAAACTTAAACACCTTTACAATTATTAGATATTTTTGGCTACAGTTACATGAATAAAAAATTCTAGGTCAATATATTATTGTGAAAGGAATAGCACTGTCATTCTAGTTTAGAGAATTGTGTTCTGAAATAATACCTTTGATGTCAATACCTTTGATTTTCTTGACACAGGATGAATGTGGACCAGGCGGGTGCTTATATTCTGGGTGGAGAAACCACAGGCATCGAGCACGTACCTTGCATTCTCTTAGACAACCACGAGAGGTAATCATCTTGTTACTGATATGGATGCGGCGAGGATATGAGGCAGTGCGCTTACAGGCCCTTCATTATTTACAAAAACATTTAAAAAAAATTTGTTGCTTTGCTTTCCATAGTTCCATACTTTTGTTTTATTGCCTCTTTCTCGGTACACTATAGTGAATAAATATATCCTTGTTACATTTTATGTTTGGTTCTGGACTCAACATTTTTGTTAACAGAACAGTGGTTATACATCCAGAAAGCTATTGAGAACAGTTCCGCGCCAGATAACCTCCGTGTTGAAAGCTGATCTTCTGTGGTCTCTGGGTGTGACAGGTCAGTTTGTATTAACCTACTACTAATATTAACATTATAAATGAGCATGTGTTTGTCTTTTGGTTTGCTCTTTTACTATGCTGCAACAGATTGATGTGATTTTTTCACGAATCTAAAGTAACTATAAAGTATTGAACTGTTAAAAACCTGAAGAGTAACAGGCTGCTTTATAACCTGGAAAATCAAAGATTACCTACATATTTTTTAATACCTAATTAAAAGGATTTTTGTGGTATTCTCACAGGCGAAGGTATCAAAGTGGCAGTATTCGACACTGGGCTGGCGCGTCACCACCCGCACTTTGGTCGAGTGCGGGAACGTACAGATTGGACCGGTGAAAATACTCTAGACGACGCGTTGGGCCATGGCACGTTCGTAGCCGGCGTCATCGCATCCCGCGCAGATTGCCTCGGCTTCGCTCCAGACTCAGACTTACATATCTTTCGAGTTTTTACTGATAATCAAGTGAGTGATATAGTAGTAGATGAATTACTTAATACTTTTTTTTTTAAGAATTTTAGTCAAGTTAATTGCTGACTAATATTCCCCTTTCCCCTCCAATTAAGCGTAAAGCTTGTGCTAGGAGTAGGTACGACAATAGTGCAACGGGTGGGATTTGAACCGGCAACCTTTCGGTTTTCAGTCCACTCCTTCAACCGTTGAGCTATCGAGGCTTGAACTTTGTTGTTAATAATAAATCACCTAATAATAGTGAATCACTGTACGTTTCTTACTGTTTGCCTATTACACAGTCATTTAATAACACATTCATCCTGGTATAATTATCAATTTTGCTAGTGCTTTCATATTTTTTATTTTTTTATTGCGTGTTTCTAGTTTCTATGTTAATCATATTTTTCACGTTTACATCTGTAATGTTTTTTTGAATTTCTCGCAGGTTTCGTATACCTCATGGTTTCTTGACGCCTTCAACTATGCTATAATGCGAAAGATTGATGTTCTTAATTTGAGTATTGGTGGGCCAGATTTTATGGATCACCCTTTTGTGGACAAAGTTTGGGAACTCAGCGCTAATAAGGTAAGAAAACTTCAAGTTGTAAATTGTAATACATTTAAAATAGCCATTTAATTTCACACGATCTTACTATAATGTCAGATTTATTCGGCTGTGGATAATCTAGCCCCCCGACCAGGGGTTAGTTTATTTGGCTGCAGATAATCCCACAGGCCAGGGACTAGATTATTCGGCTGTGGATATTCTAGCCTCCAGAGTAATGACTAGATTATTCAGCTGTGGATAATCTTTCCCTCAGACCAGGGACTTTATTATTCGGCTGCAGATAATAATCTAGCCTACAGAACAGGGGCTACATTATTTGGCTATGGATAATCTAGACCTAAAACCAAGGGTAGATTATTTGGCTGCGGATAATCTAGCCTATAAAGCTGAATTTTTGCTCAGATTTTTCCTTTCTAACAAGACATGAAATAAGGCTGGATTGGCCCACAGGATAGAGAAAGAGGATTTATATTTTCGCCGAGAACAGCCTCAGAGGGTCGCTAGTTATCATTATTATGTGAAGAAAAATATATTTCAAGTGGATATTTTTGTTTGAAGGTGATAATGGTGTCAGCAATAGGCAACGACGGGCCCCTGTACGGTACTCTCAATAACCCGGCGGATCAAATGGACGTGATCGGAGTAGGCGGGATCGGCTTCGACGACCGCATCGCCAAGTTTTCTTCCCGAGGCATGACCACTTGGGAGTTGCCGCAAGTGAGTTAAGTCAAAGTTAAATGATTTATTCAAAATAGGTTTGACTTTGACTTTGACTAAGTAAACATTAGTGAAAAAAAAGAAATGAAGTAAATGCATTTATTTGTTGTTGGTGTCACAGATAAAAACAAAGCATACAAATGTAACATTTTCATCTGTGACACCACACATGGGTGTACAGCTCAGCATAATGTCATGCATCATTTGCGTCAACACGCATAAATTGCAGCACGCTGATTTTCTACTGTGACCCGTGATATGCATCTTAAGCCCTTCAACAAACATTCGCAATGTTCCAGGGCTATGGCCGAATGAAGCCTGATATTGTAACTTATGGAAGCGGCGTCCGTGGCTCCAGTGTGACCGGCGGATGCAGATCTCTTAGTGGTATGCAAAATTTAGTTTTATTCTATGTTGATCAAGTCTCCAGAGTCGAAAGTAGCGAAGCACCCATTTCATCCGGTGGGAATGCCCCGCATACCCGCACGTCACCCGCACCGAGTTATCGTGGGGGCTGTGCGGGTGTGCGGGGCGTCCCCACCCCGATTGCCATATCGACCTGTTGCGTACTATAAATAAATAAATAAAAGTTTCTTCAGCTCACAAAACAAGAAAAAACTAAAAAAAAAACAGAAAACCAAATGTTACAAATAAAAATAAAAAAAACTAGGTAAACATAGAACTACGAGCTCGACAGTATTAAAAACTAAAATGATGTCTTGTTTTAGCTGAAAAGGCTACTGCCTCAGCATGATGCTGCAGTATTTGACTACTGCAGTGCTGATTTTCAGGCAGATATAGGTTAATAGGCTATAAGTGGAAAATCGCTAAGTCAAAGAAGAAGAGTTTTATAGGGGTTAACTTATTTGTAGGCACATCAGTAGCGTCGCCCGTAGTGGCCGGCGCGATCGCGTTGCTCGCCAGCGGCGTGCCGCGTCAGAACTTGACGCCCGCCTCCGTGAAGCAGGCCCTCTGCATCACCGCCAGACGCCTGCCCGGCCCGAACATGTTCGAACAGGGCCACGGGAAACTCGACCTTATCAGCGCTTATCAGGTACTAGCTGCCCCGGCGAACTTCGTACCACCTAACAGTCAATTCTTTTTCAGGATTTTTTTAAATTTTTCTCTCCGTAAGAACCATCCCCGTACTTCGAGAAATATTATGAAAAAAGAATTAGCGAAATCGGTTCAGCTGTTCTCGAGATTTGCGATCAGCAACATATTCAGCGATTCATTTTTATATATAGAGATAATGCATACAAACTAATAATAGGCCAAACTCTTCGCCATGTTATGACTTCTTAACTGGAAATATGTTGTAATCCATACTAATATAAATGCGAAAGTGTGTCTGTATGTTTGCTAGTTATTCACGGCCGTACAAAATTAGATACAGGGATAGCTTGCGTCCCGGGCATGGGCAGAGGCTATTTTTGTCCCGGAAAAATCAAAGGATTCCCACAGGATTATAAACAAACTTAAGTCCATGTAAATGAAGTCGCGAGCTTCATCTATTTGGTACAGAGATAGCTTGCATCCTGGAGACGGACATAGGATACTTTTATCTGTAAAAATCTTCCATAGGGTTTCAAATCCTAAATCTTGGAGTGATAAATGTAGCTTATGAAAACTAAGTTGGTGTCTATGCAACACTACCGGATTCCATAAATCCGCGACCATTGTCCTTTAACAGAATTATATATCTTGCTTCGTTCCGCGTAACATAACGCGGAACCATTTGGGTTCCGCGTTATGTTACGCGCTGGTGCTTAAATAATCCTAATGGTCAGTTTCCGTCAACAGTTTCTCCGAGAGTACGAGCCTCAAGCCAGTCTCAGCCCGCCTTACATAGACCTGACTGAATGCCAGTACATGTGGCCGTACTGTACCCAGCCGCTCTACTACAGCGCTCAGCCCACCATCGCGAACGTTACGGTCATTAACGGCCTCGGCGTGGCGGGTGAAGTGGTAAGTTACAAATATCTTCACAATTAATAAACCATATCCATAATTATCAGTGCGATATGTAAAAGGAAAAGCTAACTGACTGATCTATCAACACACAGCTCAAACCACTGGACGGATCGGGCTGAAATTTAGCATACAGATAGCTACTATGTTTGTAGGCGTCCGCTTAGAATTGATTTTTGAAAATTCAACCCCTAAGGGGGTAAAATAAGGGATTGAAATTGATGTAGTCCACGTGGACGAAGTCGCGGGCATAAGCTATCTGCATGCCGAATTTCAGCGCGATCCGTCCAGTAGTTTTAGCTGTGCGTTGATAGATCAGTCAGTCAGTCAGTCAGTCACCTTTTCCTTTTATATATATATAGATAAATTTTGTTTCAGAAAAAAGTAAGCTGGCATCCGCATCTTCCGCATGGAGTGATAATGTCTGTATCGGCAGATTATAGCCAGATACTCTGGCCGTGGTCTGGTTGGCTCGCTCTAAGCTTCACCGTACTCGAGAGTGGTGTTAACTTTGACGGAATTGTTGAGGTAATTGGGTATTTTCCTACTTTTGAATTTGATGAATATTATTACTTTATTATAAACGAGGATAAAAATAATGACGTACTGTTAGGAGGTCCGCTTCGACAGTCTTTTGAAAAAAAAAACCACAAGAAATGTCCAACGAATTTAATTTGGAAATTCACACACACGGAACTTTTACTTCACGCGAATACAGTAGTTTCAGTGTTAACTATTCAATATGGAAATGTGGACTGCCTCGCCGCCTCGCGGATTGTTCGCTTTATATAAATTGAAATGCTGAAGCAGCGAATTAACACGTCATGTTAAAATTATTAATTTATAACATTTCCCCCCTTTAGACGAAGCTTTAATTTAAAATAAAGCGTAGTAAAAAAAAAGAAAAGGAAAAGGAGAGAAATGGTAAAATATTCTACATAATTTAATTATTTGAAAGATTTCTTTGCACTGATGCACTAAGATTTCGAAGGTCTACAGATGCGTTATCTTCATCATCTGTTATCTGTGACATTTCAATAGAACTTTGGGCTTTGTTTTCTTTATGCGAAATCTTTTTGCGATTACATTGGAAAAAATATTGAATGCAGAATTTGTTACAATTACGTTGTTTAAAACATCTGATAATCTTATAACATAAAAATAGAAAAATTAACGAAATAATTATATAAGTAAAAGCAGAGTAATACGAGCTATATTTTATAAAATGAGATTCCTCTTGGATCCTGTTGATTTGCAACTCAAGATCGTTGAATTGGTTTATCGAATTTTTTAAGGAATCTAAATTAATATTACTTAGGTTAATAGGTGATAGAAGAGGAATCGTTTTGTTAACAATCTCTTGGTTGCAGCAGTTATCATTAGTTATATCAAAATTAATATTAAAGTTATTATTATCAATAGTTAAATTTGAAATGGTAGACGGTATAAATTGAATCGTTTTAAAGTAACCAATGCAACCTTTGTTCAGTTTTAATATTCCAGTGCCAGATATAGAATAATCCTTAAAGTTATCATTACAATTGATAGTTAGTTTGCTTGTTTTTGACTGTACAAATATCCATTGATTATTTTTTAATTTATGCCATATGTCAATAAGACCATATAAGATTTTGGGTTCACATTCCCTTGGTAAAGATAGAGTTACTTCAGTTAAAAGTTTTGTCTCGCATGAAGGATTCGAATTTACAGAATAAATTGACTCTAATTTACAGATGGAATTTTCACTATTTAAAATAGTACAATCTCTTAAAGTATCTAATAATACGTAATTTAATCTATCATCAGTTATAGCTAAATAGGGTTTAGTAGGTTTGATTAAGGCAAAACTTTTGGATTGTCCTTCGTAGTGAGGAGTCGGGA